>NC_057398.1:73644858-73944858 GCF_019320065.1 Cervus canadensis
GGGGCAGGAGGAGAAGGGAATGACAGAGGATGAGATGGCTGGATGGCATCACCGACTCGATGGGCATGAGTCTGAGTAAACTCCGGGAGTTGGTGACAGACAGGGAGGCCTTGCATGCTGTGATTCATGGGGTCGCAAAGAGTAGGACACGACTGAGCGATTGAACTGAACTGAATGGAGGCCTAGTGAAATAGACCCTGACTCTCCCATCACACTTGATGCCTTCCATCTCTTGATTTCTGCTTTGAAACTAATCAACTCCCTTGCTATATCTGGTGTCCATTCTCATTACCATATTTAGAAGTCAGATGATACCATGTATCTTTGTTAATTTTTGACGAGTGTGGAAAATACATCCCAGTATATGAGACCCCAGGGTAAAGGGATTTTATGTTATCAGAGTAGTAACAGCTATGTAGATGCTGGAGTCTGCCTTACTATATTTCACTTATAAGCCCAATACTGCAACTTGGCAAAGAACACAGGCAGTTTTCTGCATTTGCTAGCAGCTTTATTTAAAGGTGGGATATTGCTTGCAAAAGTAGGCCATTTGGAGACGTGCAAGGAATACACCACTGATCACCCGCCAGTATCTGTCTTGCTTATACCAAATCTGGTAGCAGAAAGGAAAAATTGGGGCATTTCCTTAGGCCAGGCTTTCTACAATTAATTCTCAGTGACAGCACATACTTCCACTTGTGAGAAACCATCAAAAGGTTCTTTCTGAGGTGATATGCTCTCCCAAAAGTGGGGAGGCAGAAGTATTGCTTAGATGAACAGATCTGCATTCTCGGCAAATCCTGCTGGTGATGGGAAGGTCGTAGCTCTGTATTCAATGAGTCTTTCTGCCTGCCTGCTCCTGTGAGCCAGTGTGACCTTACACTCAGTGATTCTTCATGCAGCTGGAAACTTTTCTCAGATAACTTTAGTTTGCCTCTTTGAGAGGTAGCAACTTCCTTCCTAACAGTGTGCCATTTAGTTGGCATTTATAAAGGGCTTACTGGGTGCCAGGCCCTGCACTGGGAACTGAACTACAAGGATGCTCTCGCAGGGAAAGCAGAGGACTTGCCCAGAGTCTGTGTGAACGAACGCTCCCTGGTGCTCTGCCCAGATCCCCTTCCCTGCTGCGTGGGTTCCTGTCAAAGACTCATGGGTACCACTCTTTTCCTGAGAGCGGCCTTCGGTTGATAGGGCTGCTTCTCCTGATCAGTGAGACCCACCTGGGTAGCCCAGAGCCAAAGACTGATCTGGAAAAACAAAAGGCCAGTCCCTTGGCATCAAGGAGGGGAAGGGACACCTCTGTGGTACTGATTGTGTTCCAGAGGTCTCCACGTCCCACCCATCCACCCGGAATCAGGCCAAGGCTTAGCTTTAGCTGGGACCACAGTTTTGTGTGGCTGTTTCCCCTTTATCCTGCTTCAGACCCATACAGGTTTTCTGAAGAGCACTTCTACAATAAGCCACAGGCCTCAGACTCTGATTCTAGGGATCCCAACATGTGACAGGGTTATGAAGATGGTATTTAATTGGAATTGTCATGAAATGTTATACCTTTCTTTTGCCTTTTTAAGCAAAGAATCTGAGTATATAATTTTTCAAGAGAAAATATTTGCAAATCACATATCTGATAAGAGCTTAATATCCAAAATATATAAAGAACTCACAGAACTCAGTAGCAAAAAAACAAAACCAACATGCCTAAAAAATGGGCAGAGGGTCTGAATAGACATTTTTCTAAAGAAGACATACAGATGGCCAACAAACACATAAAAAGATCTCAGCATCACTGATCATCAGCAAAATACAAACCAGTGAAATATACATCACACCTGTTAAAGTGGTTATAAAAAACACAAGCAATAACAAGATTTGGTGAGGAGATGGAGAAAAGGGAATCCTTGTGCCCTATTGGTAGGAATGTAAATAAGTGCAGCCACTCTGGAAAACGATGTGGAGATTCTTAAAAAAATTACTGATAAAATAGAACTACCATATGATCCAGCAATCTACCTCTAGGTATTTATCTGAAGGAAACAAAAACATAAATTTGGAATTATACATGAAACCACCATGTTCACTGAAGCATATTTTTACAATAACCAAGATATGGATATAACCTATGTGTCCACTGGTGGATGACTGGATAAAGAAAGAAAAAAATGTGTATACACAACACAGCAGAGTACTATTTGACCATAAGAAACAATGGATCTTAGCATTTGCAACAACGTGGATGGTGCTAGAAACCTTATGTTAAGTGAAATGTCAGACAGGGAAAGAGAGATACAGTATTATGTCACTTATATGTAGAATTTTGAAAACAAAAAACCCGCCCAAGTTCATAGATATGTTAAATTATATCTCAATAAATATATAGAAATAAAACATATAGAAATATAATTTTCATATTTTTGAATGACTTCCTCTTTTGCTTCCTCCTCAATGAAATAAGGACATTGAATGAGACATTTTCCCTGCCAAATATTATGTCTTTGACTTTGTAACCATGAGCATCACTTTGGGGATGGAATGGAAACAGACAGACCTGGGTTCAAATTCTGACTCCACATCTATCAGCTGAGGGTCCTTGCAAGCTGTTTGGTCTTGCTAAGCTGCAGTTCCTTTGTCTGCTGGTTGGGAAGTGGTGTCTAGCTCAGCAATGTAGTGAGGACTAACAAAATAATCTATACTGAAGCACATAGTGCAGTACCTAGCAATAAATCATAGTTATTAATACTAATATCTTACTTATTAAAATAGGGACACCTCTACAGGCTTATAAGACAGCTTGCCCTGTCCTACATGGTCCCAGACCACTGTGCTCTTTGAGTCGCTGAGTTTTTCCTCTGCTTCAGGTTCTCAACTATCTGGAACAATTCTTTCCCGCACTTGAATTTTCTGACTCGTCTGCTACAGATTGTAGAAACCCTGTAATCAGACTTATTCGCTCTGACTGGGTTTATTACTAATGATACTGATTATTATGAAATTATTATGAAATCTAATTATTATTAGATTTCTTGGCCTGTCTGAGTTGTCTTGTGGCAAGTTGTAGCTGGGCAGCTTTCAGCTAGACCATGGCCTCATAGAGCTTGTAGATGATGTGACCATCAGTCAGTCGCTGACAGCTAGTCGAGGGCCAGCAGCTAGTAGGGATCCAATAAATGCTAGTTAAAATATGCTCTTAAGGATTGAAGATAAAATGTAACTAAAGAGGCTCAAAATGGGGGCCTAAACCTCTGCTACAAAATCAAGTCCACATTTTGTTGTTGTTCTGGATGGTTGAGGCTTCTGGTTAAAAGATTTTGTGATCAAAAAAGGTTTTATTACAGAAGTAGACACTGAAAGGGGAGAGGAGAAAGTGAATTTCATCTCCCAATTAATGTTAATACAAGGACTAAGATTCTGAATGCTAAAATTCTGCTTTTCTTTTCCACAGTCCCCACGATGGGCAGAGTGTCTTAACATTACAGGCTTTGCAAACAATAGAGAAACCCAAGGGGACAGCCACATGGTGTTTGCTCCCTGTGGCTCCTAATCACCCTCCTGCCATTCTCCTTTGATGTCTTCCTTGTCTGTTTCCCTAAATGACACAGATCCTCCTGGCCTGCTTTTGGGCAGAGTTGTCCCTTGCTTTTGGAGAGTCAGACAAGAGCCAGATGAGAGAAAGCAAGGATGCTTAATCAGCTGTCTTTACTGCTCAGGCCACCAGGCAGGGATGGGAGGGGAAATGGCCCCTCTGAGATCAAACTCTACAAAGTGCTGCCGTGGTACATTTTGCTCACACAACAATTAAACTGGTTAAACACTGCCTGACTGTAGGATTGCTGGCTGGGAGCCCGGGTTTGGTCTTCTTATCTCTCTAACAGGAGCCTACAGTGCAAGAGTCCTTCTGGGCTGCCTTTAGGCCTAGTAGGGAAATATATTTCTTCCTTATCTTAAAGGCCCAGCAACTTCTATACACAACTCGTCTGGTCAAAGCTCAGTGGAAATGGAGGTATCTCCTTTCAGAATCATTACCACACAGGTTCCCCAAATTCGGTGGCCCTCAGCCTGGTAGCCCATCAGAATAATCCTGGGTCTGGTGCCCAGGTTGTCCCCCAGACCAGTTAGCTCAGCATCTCGGGGAGGGACACAAGCGGCCAATGTTGGAAATGAATCGCCTTGGATGAAGGTCCCCGCAGAGAAGATTAAAAGATTTCCAAAGACTGAGCTCAGAGAGGAGCAGAGAGTGTGACCTTAAGATTTCTGCAGGACTTCCCTGGTGGTCCAGTGGTTAAAGATCTGCCTGCCAACACAGGAGACGTGGGTTTGATCCCTGGTCGAGGAAGATTCCACATGCCTCAGGGCAGCAAAGCCCCCGCGCCACAACTCCTGACCCCACATGGCAACTCCTGAAGCCCATGCACCTTAGAGCTGAGCTCCGCAACAGGAGAAGCACCGCAAAGAAACCCGCGCACTGCGGCCAGAGTGGCTGCCGCTCCGCAACTAGACAGCCCGCGCAGCAACGGAGATCCAGAGTACCAAAAATAAAAATAAACAAGCAGAAAGATTTCTGGAGGCCCCATTGATGGAGAAGAAGAGACAGTAGTAGTTATCAGACTCACAGACTTAGAAAACAAACTTATGGTTACCAAAGAGGAAAGGTGTGGGAGGGGAGAGAGAAATTAGGAGTTTGGGATTAACATACACACGCTACTGTATATAAAGTAGATATCAACAAGGACCGATTGTGTAACACATGGAACTGTACTCAATATTCTGTGATAACCTGTATCGGGAAAGAATCTGAAAAAAAAGGATATTACATATGTATAACGGAATCACATTGCTATACACCTAAAACTAACACAATATTGTAAATCAACACTATTCCAATATAAAATAAAAATTGAATTAAATAAAAAGAGGGTTAATAAGAGGCTATATATATGTGTATACTTATATGTAGTACTTTTAACACAGGAAATGCTTCCTTAGCCAGATTGAGATCTTTCTTTTTTTTTTTTTAAACAGGAAGCTAATACCAATTTCATTTAAAATAACTCACACAGGAAAAAAAATCAATAAAACAAAATTCCATCAAAAGGAGAATGAACTGGCGGGCCACTGGCCACGTCCCTCTGGGAATGGCCGGCGAGCGTGGCGCACCCTAACGCCCATGGGAACGGGGTCCGGGGCTGAAAGTTCTTCCTCCTGAGACACGAGGTGCTGCTGGGGAAAGGCGGCCGCCCCCTTGCAGGTCAGGCACCTCACGTTCATGGGGAACCTGGTGTTGAACCGTTCACAGGTGACCCGCTTCTGGGTTGAGGTTTGGAGCTCCCTTGCTGCGATCTATTGAAAGTTTGTAAGGAAGTAATAAAGATATGATAAATATCTTTTAAACAATATATAGAAGGGAAATAAATACAAAAAAGACCCAAAAAATAGAATTTAAAAAATAAAAATAAAAAGGAGAGTAAACAATTCAATTTTGATTCCACACAATGGAATGCCACAAATAAAGATTAAACTACTTCCCTGGTGTAGTTCCCTGGAAAGGTTACCCACTCCAGCATTCTGGCCTGGAGAATTCCATGGACTGTATAGCCATGGAGTCGCAGAGAGTCAGACACAACTGAACAACTTTCACATGGAGTTCTCAAGGCAAGAATACTGAAGTGGTTTGCCATTCCCTTCTCCAGTGGATCATGTTTTGTCAATCGGAAAGGAAATCAGTCCTGAAGGACTGATGCTGAAGCTGAAACTCCAATCCTTTGGCCACCTAATGGGAAGAACTGACCCACTGGAAAAGACCCTGATGCTGGGAAAGATTGAAGGCAGGAGGAGAAGGGGATGACAGAGGATGAGATAGTTGGATGGCATCACCGACTCGATTGATGTGAGTTTGACCAAGCTCTGGAAGTTGGTGATGGACAGGGAAACCTGGCATGCTGCAGTCCATGGGGTCACAAAGAGTCAGACACGACTGAGTGACTGAACTGAACCCATAAAGTGGGGAGGTTACAGACTAAGAGAATCATGAGAGGAATATACATAATGCTTGAAGAGACCCCTTTTCCTTGTCTTTTCTACACTCTCAAGCCTTTCTCCATTTATATTGGGAAGGAGGATTAGGAAAAATTGAAACTGTTAAAGCTGATACCCTAGATACTCTAGACTTTCTTTTTTGCTATATATTTTTTTACATTATTTTCCAGTCGAACTAGTTAACAGTCTTTTCATATGTTCATAGGCAGTTATGCTTTCATGGCATGATAGGTAATTACTTTTCACAGTTCATTTAAGTGACAAAAAAATAAAACTGTGTGGAGGCTACAGAAATTGTGGTAGAACTTTTCCTTACTGTTCTAGTCCTAGTTATACCCTCTCTTAGTCAATCATATACCCATCAAAATTACCTTCATAGAGTTCCACTCAAAGGATATGAAGTTAGTATAAATACTCCCTGCTAAGTTTGCTGTGAAATCTTTAACCAAAATTAGTTTAACTCATTGTCTTCTGGGTTTATTAATTGTGAAGATTGTGTTTCAACAACTGAGAGAAATATTTCCTAATTTTGTCATGCTATCTGGAATTGCACAGTTGTAACTTCCTCAGATGTATAAACAGTCCCATGAAACTTTCAGAGAACACTTAATATGCTAGAATTAAGGATGGTCTGTGGTCACCCACAAAAGCTGGTACTCATCTAAACTTGGTTGCATAAGTAACATTAATTAAAAGCTTATTATATGCTTGGAACTGTGCTAGGTATTTTACATGCATTATTTCATTTAACTCTCTCAGCAACCGTGACATAATACTATTATAATATTATTGTAAAGTAACTATATTCCAATAAAAACTGATTAAAAATAATATGATATTATAACAATTCTGATTTGACAGCTGAAGACATTGAGACCCAGAAGGTTGATTTATTCAAGATTAAGTGGAGAACTGGGATACAAACCCATACCCATCTGATGCTAAAGTCTGATTTCAAAACTTCACTCTTAAAAAAAAAAGGCTTTATTGAGATATGATTAACATACCATATAATTCGACCACATAAAGCATGCAATTCAATGACTTTTACCAGAGTTGCATAGTCCTCACTACAATCAATTTTATAACATTCTTGAAAGTGAAAAGTGAAAGTGTTAGTCGCTCAGTTGTGTCCAACTGTTTGTGACCCCATGGACTGTAGCCCACCAGGCTCCTCTGTCCATGAGATTCTCCAGGCAAGAATACTGGAGTGGGTAGCCATTCCCTTTCTCCAGGGGATCTTCCCAACCCAGGGATCGAACCCAGGTCTCCTACACTGTAGGTGGATTCTTTAATGTCTGAGCCATCAGGAAAGTCCAAAAAGAAACTCTGTCTATCAATTAATGAATGGATAAAAAAATGTCATTCATACAATAGAAGGTTATGAGGGAAAAAAGAAACAAAGCTCTGAGGTAAAAGATGTGTTTCTTTTTAATGCTGCCACTTTTGATATCATATCTAAGAGTTAACGATACTGTTGTGTATATTAATCACTTGTGTATTATGCATTTGACAGTTGATAGAAGAGTATATTTTAAATGCTATTGCCACACATGCTCACAAAAAGAAAGGAAATTGGTGTGAGGTGATAGAGTCTTGATTAACCTTATTGTGCTCATCATTTTGCAATTTATACGTGTATCAGCTCACCTGTACACCTTAAACTTGCATAGGTTATGTATCAATTATATCTCAACATCTTCCCTTCACCTGAATTTTCAGTACTCCAAGGCATCATCGGTGTTAGTCAGACCTAGGGTGAATCCTGACATTGTCGTGGGTTAACCGCTCGACTAGAGCCACAAGTTGTTTAAACTCTAGAAGGCTTAGTTTTCTCACCCGTGAAATGGGCATACTGCTACTCCCTTTACAGAGGTAGTTGCAGTGGGTTACAAATAACACTTCTAAGCGCCTGGAATATTGCAGGGACTTGATGGATGAGACTAGACATTGGCTCCTGCCATAAGGTTACCAGATTTCATAAATAAAAACACAGGATACCCACCTAAATCAGAATTTCAGATAAATGACCAAATTTTCTAGTTTACCTAAATACTCTAATTTAGCTGAGTCTTCTGTATCTTACCTGTCAAACCCCGATGGTGGTTTTTTCAACCACACCCGAGTCTGCACAAACCTGGATCTATTCCTTTGTCTCTGCTTGAATGTCTTCCACTCTGCTTTGCTGAAATCTGCCACCTGTTTGAAGGACTGGCTCTCTCTGGAGGTCTTCTCTGGCACCCTCAGAACGTTGCTTTCTTCTTCCTCTCCACTCTCAAAATACAGAGCAGACTGACCCTGTGTCACTTACCTGCTTCTACTCTGGACATGTATACCCTGTGCCTTATCTCCCCTGGAGCTAGAAGCTTCCTGAACCCACAAACCAGACCCGAAATGCCACCTCGTGCTTTGCATTCAAGAGGTGCCCCATAGCTATTTGTTAAATGAAAAAATGAGGCTCAATGGTCCTAAATCAGAGTTGCTTTCTGTTTTCATTTTCAGAGTAGATTTCCCCCTTTAAGTCCAGAATCTGGGCACCTCTGCCATATGGGGCTTTTAAGAGACTTAACTGAAATCTTCCAATTTAGGATAAAGGGAAGAAACATTAATCTTTTTCTTCTCTGGACAAGGAAATGAGAGTTTGGCCAGTGGGGGCGGGGGGTGGGGGTGGGGGTAGGGGGTGGGGAAGACTCTGGACAAGGAAGCGAGAGTTTTGGGGGGAAAAGACTGAGCATCGGCAAACCACTGGTTACAAAATGAAATAAATACAGCATTAAATGAAAATGTCTCTGTGTGAACAGAGTTCTCTTTTCTTGCGTGCACAGGCAGACTGATGTATTCCAGCATCTGTCTGAGTAGGTTTGTACTGAAAAGCAGAAAAATGAAATCTCCAGGGCGCTATTTGCCGAGGGATTTGCTCCCCTTCTTTGTCTGTTCTGACTAATCCCAGAGTGGCTGAGAGCTGCCTATTTTGTTTCTGGGTTCAAGCAGAAGGGAGAAATATTTTCCAAAATCGCCCATGAGATGGCTGGGTTCCCTGAGACAGGATTTGAGGAAGGACAAAGGCATCGTGTGGGCATTTTGTGAAGGGTGTCTGGACGGGGGCTGCCGTTGATAGGCGTCTGCGCCTGCCATTTGCACATCTTACGGTAATCCTCCATTGACCGCCGCCTGCGCTCCTTCCTGCCCACTTAGACTGTCCCTCCCTGCCGGGCCTTGATGTCAGGCCCCTATTTTACTGCTCTAATTCAATGGCTGCTAATTGGATGCTCTGCCAGCCTAATGGCTTCTTCCCAACTGCAGAGCTGACATTTACTCACCTGATTTCCACCCCTCCCTGCTCTCTGGCCTCCTTTGTGAGCAGAGCTTAAATTAGGCAGGATTTCAGATCCAGCACCTTTTTATATTCCAGCTTGGGCCTCTTTTTCAGGAGGAGGGGATGGCTAAGCTGAGAAGAACCCTGGAAATAGACCCTAGGCTGGTCAACCCTGACACCTGCAGATAAACCCAGCTTTGTGACTTATCTGTATCCCAGAACCCCAGCTGACTCTGGGCCACCTTCCTTTGTTTGCTCTTTAACCTGGACCCAGCCTGCTAATTTCAACTGGAACTTTCTTTATTTCATCACCTAACATCAGACCACTGCCAAAAGACCCAGTGCTCACTTTCATCATTGGGAAGGTTTGGGGTTGAACATTAGACCCTCTCATCGCTAGGGTTTCACATTCAGAACTGCAGTTTAGGGCTATGATCTTAATGGCTATCTTGGTTGTCATGATCCCAACTTGTTCCCTTCTCTTCCCTGTCCCTAGACATAAGCATCTTTGGAGAGATGAAGGAAGTAGTCCTGAAAGGATTTCACATTTGAGACATCTTCAGCATTTGTCTTTTACTCAGTCTTGTATTCCCAAACAGTACAGAGAAGCAAGAATGGATTTGCTTAGAATGGATAGTCACAGACTGAGTTTAAAATTATTCTCAGATTATGGATTAGTGATATGTTTATTTATAGGCACCAATCCATAGGACAAACAAGCAAGGGAGATTCTGGGGCCATTTGGCAGCACGGAGTCTGTCTTCAGCGTCACCCAAGCAGCTATCCTTCAGGCAAGCTGTTTGCTTGTGGCCTATAATCTGTCTCCAGGGATCAGTTTTATTTGATTCTTAATTGTATGCTATTTTCACCACCTCTGGTCCCTTTACACATGTGCTCATGCATACACACACACACACACACACACACAATTCCTCTTTAACTGGGCTGTAGCAACCTCTCTCAGGCATTTCTAATGTGGCACAGTTTCTCCCTGGGCTGCTCTGATGGACAGCTGTCTCCCCAGGCCGATGCTTCATTAGGTGTGACAGCGGGCAGCCACCCTGCTCAGGGGCCAAAGTGCAGCTCCGGGGAGTCTGGGCGACAAAGGGCAGACGCAGTGGTGGGGGTGGTCCCTGGAGCAAAGGGTGAAGCAAGCTGGGGTGCAGCTCACTGTCTTGTACCAGATTATGACATTAGGAGCTGGGTTAATAAAGGAAACTCAGTTACCCAGGTGTTGCCTCTGTAACCGAGAGACTGACGTTCAAGCCTCAGGAAATATCCAGAATAACTGAGTCTCCACAGGTGGTCCATTACCTCCAAAATCAATGTGGCTGGTGTATGAACGCCCCCTCCCTACGCAGCCCTCCTCTCCCAGTATTCGCTGTCTGTCCTCCTCTGTCTTCACGGAGAGAGATCGGGGAATGAGAATATTTCCTATGTTCTAGACACTCGTGACTAATGCACTTGTTTATATAAATTCATATAAAAATCAAAGTGTCGTTTACACACAATAAAATCCACAGTTTGATGGATTTTGACAAATGTATACCCTGTGATAATCACCATGCCATCGAGTACAATCTCGTAATCCTCCCATTTAACCCCCATGAGAGATATTGGTGTTACTGGCTCACTTTTATAGCTGTGGAAACAGAAGACTAGAAAAATCACTAACAGCAACAATAAACACTGCAGGCCAGGCACTGTTCTAAGTACTTTACTCACATATTACCTCACTTAATCCTCCCCACAACCCCATTAGTCCCATTTTACAGATGGATAAATTTGTCTATTAGGGCTTCCCTAATAGCTCAGTTGGTAAAGAATCTGCCTGCAGTGCAGGAGACCCCAGTTCAATTCCTGGGTTGGGAAGAACCGCTGGAGAAGGGGGAGCCTGCCCACTCCGATATTCTTGGGCTTCCCTTGTGGCTCAGCTGGTAAAGAATCCACCTGCAATGCAGGAGACCTGGGTTCGATCCCTTGGTTGGAAAGATCCCTTGGAGAAGGGAAAGGCTACCCACTCTGGTATTCTGGCCTGGAGAATTCCATGGACTGCAAAGTCATGGGGTCACAAAGAGTAGGACATGACTGAGCGACTTTCACTTTCACACTTGTCTGAAGTTCCACAGCTGAATAACTGGAGTGGGATCTCTGGTGCTCAGTTGATGGTCTTGCCCCAGTAGTACCTTCTCCTCAGACAATTAAAAAAAATGCTACCCTAGTTAGATTTTCTTTTGCCCAGAGAGACAATCTTCCCAAAATAGAAGAGCCATAGAATGGAGAAGCCACGTGTACCACATTTCTGCAATTGCCCCCGCTGTCTGTCTTCAAGCTCTGGACAGTCTACTGTACCCGCATAGACAGGAGATGGGGCTTAAAATGCAGCCTTATCTGGCTACCCCTTGGGACACTGCACTTTTCATCATTTCTGTGAGCCATCTCCTCAAGCAAAGTGATCCAAACTGCCCTGAAAGGTCGGCAGCCTGTGTCTAACGTTCCCAGCTGTGCTGGGTGTTTTGAGGGATCTGCTCTCCCTCTCTGAACGCTGATGCCCACTCTGTGTGCAGAAGGACAAAGGTGTAGGGTGGCCTTGGGGCTCTGAAACCAAAAGGTCAGTTCACGCCTCTGCCTTTTACCCACAGCCCGGAACAGGGAACCTGGCCGTCACTGGATCAGGGCTGAAGTGGACATGTCATTTTTGCATAAAGGTCCTGCACAGAGGGCGGCCGCTTTCTCTCTTCGATTCTCCCCCATCTGGCAGAGGAGCCTGGGTCCCTCAACCCTCTTGCTGGTTAGTTTCCATGGCAGTCATTGTCTGTGTGTGCGAGCGTGTCCGCCCCCACCCTCTCTCCTCAGAGGTCAGGCCCTGGCAGCTGAGGCTCACAGAGGGAGAGGCAGGCAAAGCTGCCGGCTCCACCGGCGGCCGAGGCTCTCACGGTAGGGGGATCACGTCTCCTGAGTGGAGGACCCCCTCCCAAGCCCTGGAGGCAGCCCTCTGCATAGGACCCGATCCTAGTTCATCATGCAGAGGCGGCAGCAGGGGACCCGAGTCCTGGAGGAAGCCCTGGGATCCTGGGGCCCCTGCCGTCCCTACCCTCAGCCTGCTCCTCAGAGGCGCTCCGGGCCGACGCCCACCCAGGCCTCTCCAGCCCGTCCCCCACTTTGTGTTTGGCAGATGATCACTGATATCCCTTTCCCGGGCCAGGCGAGATCTGTTTTAGTCCGTCTCTGCACTGTCAGCATGACACTCCCAGAGCCTCTGCCGGGTAGGCAGGCTGGCGGGAGACTGGCAAGGGTGAGCGTCTCTAAGTGCCTTTCTTCCTCAGCTGGGCCATTCTAGCTTCGCAGTTAAAGCTTTCTCCCCAGATTGGACAACACACACCCAATATCCAGAACTTCTAGCTTCTGCTCTGAATGCAGCTCAACTTACTGAACATCAGCTATGTACAAGTGGCCGTGCTCGGTTTTGAAGGGATGGCAAGAATGATGCACGACGCTGGCTCCCACCTTCAAACTGCTGACCGTCTGGGAAGTCAGATAGAACGTCTACCCAAATGGTATGTGGACTCTGAGGTCAACCAGTCTGGATTTCACTCCCTATTCTGGCTCTCTGACCTTCAGCAGGTCACTTAACCTAAATCTCAGTTTCCTCATCTGCAAAGTGGGGATAATACTGACTACCTTATAGGCTAAATTATACACATGCATATATATAGAACTATAGTCACTATAATAGTAACTATCTTACAGGCTAAATTTTACACACACACATATATATAAAACTGTTCACAGCACTAATAATCACCATATACTTGTTAACTATTATTAAGTTCATATGAAATTTGAATGATATGAAATATGTAAAGAGTTTGGAATAGCATTCTGAATATCAGTGGTGGTTATTATCATGCAAGGCAATTGTTGTAAGTCACAGATAAAATTCTACAGAAACATGGGAAGATTGCTCTTGCCTGCCAGGATCATGAGTGGCTCCTGGAAGATGTGACATTGAGCTTGAGCACTGGAGAAGGAACAGGACTTCAACAAGCAAGAATGCATAAACACAGCAGCAAGCCACGAGAGAGGCACTGAGAAGTGAGAGGCCTACTGGGCGACAGTTCCAGGGCAGTCTGGCTGGACACCAGGCCCTGAGCCTGGCCGAGAGGCTGAACTGGACTTTGGGCCCCAGCATCCTGAGGACAAGGGCCAAGTTTGAGGTGTGACACTGTGAATTCTGGAGTGACCAGCCCAGCCCGGAGAGGAGAGGAGTGTGACACTTGAAGGAGATCCAGGCTGAGAGCCCCGAGACTAAGGTTCCGGTTCTGACTGAGCTTCCAGTTGAACTGGATGCTCTGAGGCTCATGTCTTCACCTCCCCTGGGTTTATTTTCTCACCTGTGAAATGGGAATAATAAAACTTGGTGCACCTCTCAACTTTGCTATAAACATTAACCGTGGCATAGAAATGTGAACTGATAAATCAACATGTAAAACACAAAGTACAATTCTTCAAGACAAAGAAGAATTAGTGTATCATCTGTAGGGCTCTGGGGGCAACGCAGAGGAATAAACTATTTAACAAGGGACTTATAAAAATCATCTAGTACAGCACCTGAGTCATAATGGTAGTTGAATGAATGATCTCTCTCATAACTGACTGGCTAACTTATTTACTCATTGAATCAGTAAGGCATTCCTGGAGTCTCCACTGCATACCAGGCATTAGGCTTGGTGATGGGAGAGAGTGATGAATAAGCAACTCAGGGAACTGACAACCTGAAGACATCCCTCTGCCTGATGCTAGCAGCTTCATCCTGCTGGCCCTCTTCTCCTTCCTTTCAAGAATGATTGCTGCTGGTCGTTTATTTTTGGGTGATTTTAAGTTCCCAAGACACACATCCTTCCATGGGTCCTGAGAACGCCTCCTCTCTGCCCTCTGCTGGTGGGGAGTTGTAAGGGCTTTGCAGTAAATAGCAATAAACACCATGCAATCCTGCTGCCTTCCATCACCCCAGAGAGGTACTAAATGCTTTAATATTTAAAGAGGAATGAATTTGTAATTAACACCTTAACTGTTATATCAGAGCCATTCTGGAGGTTTCTATTTAAATGCAAATTGAGCCTTCCCGAAGGAAGCCTAATAAGTGATGAAAGTAGATGGCAAGAGGTGAGGAAACAAGAGGAGGGAGGCGCTGACTGCAGCTGTCCGGGGTGCTGCTGACCTGCTGCCTGCATCCACACTCCCCTCACCCAAAGACCAGGCTCTGATGCTGAGGGAGCCTGAGGGGGGTCTGGGTCCCTCAATCCAGGGTCTCAGTCCCCAGATGCATGGGGAGGCCCAAGACAGCAGCTATGTGGGTGGGTCCTCACTGGGCCATTGGAGTCATCTTAGCATCACTTGCCTGGGGAAGATCCCGGCTTTGGAAGAAAGTATTCTCAGACAGAATTGGGTTTGAATCTAGAATCCTCTTCTGATCAGCCATAAGAGCTTGGGTGGACTTCTGAAGCCCTCTGAGCCTCCAGGCCTTTGTAATGTAAGCAGCTGTTGGTGCTTGCCCCTCTCAAGACTGCTGTAAAGAGGATGTCATAAACAGAGGAAATGTGCCTGCTAGATGGTAGGTGCCCAGCAAAAGCGAGTTTCCTTCCACTGTCACGAGATATTCTGTGTCAGCTAAACATGTCACGGTAAGCGAGAAGCAGGTTGTCAAGAAAAAGGTGGTATCCCTCAGTTTCCCTTTAAAGGGGCCTAAATGGGGGGCAGTGCACAGACGCTTCCTGTAAGGGACCAGACAGTAAATATTTCACACTTTGCGGGCCACGTGCTCCCTGTTGCAACTATTCCACTCCCCATTGTAGTGGGAAAGCAGCCACTGACAACACATAAACGAGTGAGTGATAAGCATGGCTGTATTCCAGTCTAACCTTATTTATAGACGATGAAATGTGAATTTCACATAATTTTCATGTATCACAAAACATTTTCCTTTGGATTTTTTTCCCCAACCATGTAAAAATGTAAAAACTGTTCTTAGATCACACGCCATACAAGAACAGGTGGAGCGCTGGGCGTGGCCCAGGAGTCAAGTTTGCTCAACCTCCCCCACACACAACCCCGGAGCGTCACGAGAGACCTTCACCTGTGATTTGGGGGAGTCTGCACTGAGAAACCCCTCCGAACATAACTCCCACGGCTGGGACACAGGAGAGCGGTGTCACCCAAGGGAGAAAACAGCCCTTTGGGCCAGGACCGCCAAACACAAAAGGACACACAGGACCTGCTGATGGTCTCTGCTGGGGTGTCCACCCTGGTCAGGGAGTGAGTAGGGGTGTCACTCTGCTTCCCTGGTGGTGTCCAGGGAGGTCTGAGGACTCGTGGGAGCTGAGCAGGCGGCCATCCTCGGCGAGAGGCTAGGGATGGGTGCTCACGTGTGTTCTCGCCTCAACTGGGCCAGCGGTGCAAGCTCCCCTGGCTCCTCAACCCTCCCAGGAGCACACCTAATGAGGACAGGCAGACGGTCTGATTCAGCCGGACTCGGCCTGCGTCCCCCCTCGGCTGGGCGTTCATCTCTGTTCCTAAGCATGCACACGCACAAGGCCCACTTGCAGCCAGCCTGTCACGCTCCCCCTTCTCTCTGATCCAGCACAGAGAACACAGGTCACCACGCCAGATGGCAACCTCGCTTCTGCAGCAGATTGCCGGTCTCCCGTGGGAGGGAGGGTTAAAGCAGGGCGCTGGGTGATGCCAGCTCTGCCGTGCCCACCCCGCCCCCAACGTGCCTCCGCCTGGTCCCTTCTCCAGAATCTCTGGGGAGGAGGGCATGTGCATGTGCGTGTGTGTGTGCGCGCGCTCGTGTGACGTGGAGCACAGAGGACAAGGGGAGGAGGTGAGGACAGACAGTGCCGGGGGAAGCCACCCTCTTCCTCCATAAAGGTCCCAGTGAGGGTGGACAGACACTCTTTCCAGCTGGAGGATGAGCCCGTGGGAGATGGTGGGCTCCTGGAGGTGGAGGTAAGAGCCACAGGCTGGAGAATGAGGCTGCTCTGCTAATAATAGGAGCTGCCCGAGGCCTGGCAAAAAGGGAGAGGCAAAAAGGGCCAGGACCTCTGACGGTAGCTACTCCCAGCTCCCAGCCTTCTAGAGGCCCTGGACTGTCTCCTGCCAGTCCAACTTGTAGGTCCCTGGCCTCATCCTCCCAGCTCCAAAAACAGCCCCAGAGCCTTGGACACTTTGTACATCAGATTCAGACAAAATCTGGGGCTCGTAGGGAGCCAGGGAAGGACAGTCAGGCCATGGGAAGCCCTCCTCCTAATGTAAGCAGCGATGATCAACAGAAAAGCAGTAAGTGTGATTTGCTGGGTGAGCCATACTCACCTCTGGGCAGGGGGCCTGGCCGAAGACAAGACAACAGCCTTGCAGCCTGAGCATTTGTCCTGTCCGTGAGACAGTTTCGCTGGGAAGTGGGGGCCCCTGCAGGAGGTGAGCAGGCAAGCCTTTTGTTTGAGGAAGGCCTTATTCCTGGGACCCGACTGCGTGTCCACTGCCCTGCTCACTGAGAACCTGCCAGCCGGAGAGCCAGCATCCCCCCACCGGGGCCCCAGCACACACACACACACACACACACACACACACACACGTGCACGCAGGCGCCCGCCCTGACAGGCAGGCTGGCCCATCTGCCAATCAATCTTCCTCGCCCATCTCCCAGCTGGAGCAGCGGGACTGGTGTGTAAATCATTCAGAGCCCTCTCTCAGCTCTGCCAGGACATGGAGCTCTTTTTAATTAAGAAGAATGGAGGACGCGGCTGGCTCTGGAAATGGCGATATTAACTTACTAATGGGCATTTAAAGAGCTGTGTTTGAGTGCTCCGCGGCTGCCTCTCCCAGCCGGCAGCCCCCAGCCGGCAGCCCCCACCTCCTCTGCAGAGCCACCCGGACCCCTGTGAAGGCCTAGCTATCCTCCATGTCAGCAAGGGTGTAGGATATGGCCCGCCCCAGCCCACCCCCAAAGCCCATCCAGGCCCCTGCCTGGTGACCTGGGATAAACGGGCCCATTTTTTTACTTTTAGAGGAGGTGCCAGAATCGGTGTGTCTTGAGCCCTGAGTCCTCTGCCTCCTGTTCCTGCAGCCTGTGGAAAGGCAAGAGGCACCTCAGAAATGTCAGGGTCCAAGAGGACAGGCTTCTGGGTGGGTGCCCAAGTCTACCAGGAGTCAGCCCCTTAGCAGCAGCGGCAGCTCGCCCAGGTGCCCAGGTCCCCGGGTCCCTGGCTGAGCTGGGGAAACGAGGCTGGTGGCCACAACAGCACCAGGGGGAGGTCCCTAATACAGTCCCTTCTGGTGACAGAACCGTGGGCGGTGGGGAGCGCCTACGAGAGCCAGAGAGGCCAGACCTCTGTACGGTTGCCCCACCCGTCCGTCTGGAACCTCCTGCTTTGTCGCCACAGTTAAACCATTATTTCTCTAGGACTTCCCACCCTGTGTGCCCACTGAGGAAGGACGCTCCAGCCAGGAGAGACCTCAGGCCACTGTCTTCTCCCTTCCTCTCTCACTTTACAGACACCGGAATGGACATCCTTGGCCCAGAGGTGCACAGCCCGGTTATGACAGATGTGAGCGGGAACAGAGATCTCTTGACGTTCAGCCCTGTGTCTTTCCTATTTCCAGTGCCTCCCAGGGGAGGTGACACCACCGTCTCTCACCTCACCTCATGCTGGCATTTTAATTTTCTGATGCTCCCGGGGCAGGAAATTCTTCCTTTTTATAACCCAGATCCTCAGGCTTTATTACAAGCCCCATTTCCTCTCACAATTTCCTCAGTAAACACAGGGAAGTCGCCAAGGTCTTTCAGAGAAGGCTCCTCTTCCTGCTGTCCTTATCATCTGATGCCTTAAGGAGCAGAGGAGTTTGTGCTCCCCAACTCGTCCTTTTAAATCGTGTATCTTGTGAGTCTGAAAATCAAGATGACCACCCTGCCAAGGTCTTATCTGTGATCCACTTTCCAATGTCCTGGTTT
This sequence comes from Cervus canadensis, assembly GCF_019320065.1. NCBI lineage: Eukaryota > Metazoa > Chordata > Mammalia > Artiodactyla > Cervidae > Cervus > Cervus canadensis. The sequence goes on from NC_057398.1 coordinate 73,663,215, forward strand.
TACCTAAATGGGCAGAAGTGGCTCCCAGGCAGACAGATGCGTTTATAGCAGCCCCCGTCTCGTCCCTCTAGGCTCCAGGCTCTGCGCTCTGTGCTGTGTGCACGCTCCGCGCAGTGCGCTCCCTTCCATGCTCAGGGGGGCAGGTGGCGGAAGGAACGTGGCTAACTCAGCCCTCCCGTTGAGGCTGCATGGTCAGGAGGTGAGGCCCCCTCGTTCGAGGCCATCCTGAGGGGCCCCAGATTGCCACCCCAGAGGCTGGTGGTGCCCCGTGAACAGACGCAGATGGCGGTTGTGACTGCCACCCCGGTGCCGCCCGGCTCCACTCAGGTCCACTCGAGCCCTGAATCCTTCCTCGGGGCTGAGCAGGAGGGGGCCCTAATGAGGCTTTTCCAAGTTGGGGAGGGATCTACCCTCCCCTTAGTCTGCTGGTGGCCTCTGTCCTAGTTGGATGAGTCATCCTCGCCCCCGGCTCCCTGAATCCAGCCCAAGCCTTAGATGAGGAATAAGAAGGTGATTATCTAAAGGAAGAGCACTACCTGTTCTCCTGATCAGAACACTGTTCTGGCTGCAGTGGAAGAGATTCCAGTTAGCTAGGAGGAAATATCCTTTTCAAGACATAGACCCAGAAATGGCTGGATTTCTGGACAGGTGTGGGCTCTGGTAAGGTGCCTCCCTTGTGAGATTGGCTCCTGCTATTCAGGCTCTCTGGCCAGAAGTCCAGAAACCTGCCATCACGGAGAAGAAAGCACGCTACTCTTTACAGAGGACATACTGCCTGCCCTGAGCCACGCCTGGCGTCTCGTTCCCCCATCATGCTGGAAAGTAGCTTCCTTCTTCCCTTTTCCACAGATGAGGAGCTGAGATTCAGGACGTCAGGGATTTATTCAAGGTCACACAGGCGGGGGGGGAGGGGGGGGGGCGTGGAGGCGGTGGCCGAGCCAGGATTCAGCCCTGTCTGTCTGACTCCAAAGTGCACACACCTTCCCAACACCGCCTGCCTGTGGAGAGAGAACTGCACAGGGATGGTGACCTGGCCCCAGGGGAATGCAGGGTGCCATCCCCCAGCATTGCACCCACTGACGGGAGGGTAAACTGTGTTTCTGAAGATGGAGAAGAAGCTACTGCAGCACTTAAGAGCTACACAACTCCCCTTTCCCACCCCCACCACAACTGCGTTCTACACTTGGCATTCCACCAATCCCCTGAGGCCCTGCACACAGATACGTCACCCACAGTATGCCACACTGGGACTCCGACTACTTTCCTGGGCAGAGGCTGTCCCCTCACCAACATCCTCAGCTTCCCCACTACCTACCACAGAGTTCAGTGAAGGCCAGCCCCTGAATATCTAATAAACTCTATTGATGCTGAGTCAGACTGTGCAGTTTCTTGTATGTAAATTAGGCCTTAATAAACCCAAAATATGGAGAAGGAAATGGCAACCCACTGCAGTACTCATGGACAGAGGAGCCTAGGAAATCCCATGGATGACCCCACAGTCCATGGGGTTGCAAAAAAGTCAGACATGACTCAGTGACTAAACAACACCCGAAAAGAGACTTCTTTAAAAATATACTTAATAAGTATTTCTGGGGCTAAATATCCCTTCAACCAATTTGACTGATGCATCAGTATCACACTAATAAAGGCCTCATGTTTAGAGACTTTCATGAACTTGCCTCTCCCCACTTTCTTACCTTTACAGTGCCACCTTATAACCAAGGCAAAAACTCAAACAGTATTTAAAAAAGAAGAGAAACCCAGACCAATGCAACACAAAGTCTGAAAGCAAGAAGGATTTAGGCTGCTAAATCCTTCCTCTAAAGAGGAAGACCTTTCTTGCAGGTAATGTTGGTTACACTGGAATGAGCTGGTGGGGAACCAAAGAGGATCACTGGACCCCCCACCTCTGCTTGGCACTCCCAAGTCTGGTGCACTCAGCCCCGGCATGGGAACGGCAGGTGACTCAGGGGAATCCTAAGTGGCGGTTGCTAGGTTACAAGCTTCCTCAGTGTGCATTGGGTGTAAGGACTAAAGATGTCACCTGGCCGGGAGACAGAGCTGTGGGGGAAGGAGTCGGGGCGATGCAGAGAGGCCAGGACTTCCAGAACAAGCAATGAGGCCGTGGCCTGGAAGGCATCCTGTCTGAGTACCTTTCCAAGGGTCTGACTCCCTGGATCCCACAGTCTTCAAAGAGCGTGATGCTTGCAGGACACGAACGTTAGGTTAGAACTGTCCTATTCTGGGGGCTGATTCTGATCCTCTCCCAGCTAAGCTGCCTGGCCCAGACAGCATGGCAACGGGGAGAGGGTAGTCCCTGAAACCTCTGAGGGGCCCTGCTCCTTCCTTCACTGTAATTGGGCCGAAAGTCAAGTGAGAGGAGAGAGGTTTGATGTCCTTAGTAATGCACAGTTCTTTCATTTGTGATTTAACTGGAATACAGCGAGAGGCACTGGATTTGGAATTCACCAACTAGACCCACCCTGAATGGCTCACATGGTCATCAGTCAATTACTTAATTTCACTAAGGCTCAGAGTCCTCATCTTAAAAAGCAGATACTGATACCTGACTGACAATGTTTCCTAGGGTTGTTTTCAAGATTATGGGAAAGCGGATGTGCAAGTTTATTTCAAGTTAGGCAAACATAAAGTAGTATGAGCTTTATATACCTGCTCACTGAGCTGCCCCAGCTGGGGTGGGTGGGGCCACAAGAAGCCTTACCTCGCTGCTTTGGTAGAAGGCTCAGCGGGCAAAAGAGGTGAAGGCGGACCCACCCAACAAACCCCTTTGAGGAATATGTATGGCTTTCAATACTCCTGATCACTGTCCAGATTTTGTGAAGACAGTTTAAGTTGATGGTTGAGGGTTTCTTCCCAATTCCTCTGGGCAGATTGTGACCTCCATGAAAAAGAAAAATGTTTGCTGCTTCCAGTGAAACTTCATTAATGCACATCACATTTTTAAAAATTTATACATTTTTTATTAAATAAACAGAACATTACTTTCAGGGAGGGGGAAATTTTTCCCTTCCCAATCTTGAGTTCTTTTGACTGGTCTAATAATTAAAAGGACACAAGATTATCAGCAGGGATAAAAAATTTAACTCACACATCCAGAGGTCCCATAGAAATGGGACCCCCAAAGTGACCAGGGCAGGTTGTTCATACATCATGTTTAGACAAAGAAACAACTATTTGTGAAAATTTAACGAAGGAACTCATGCCTGGGGTAGCAGACTAATAAACAAAATTTGTTTATACAGATTTCTCAGCCTTGAATTCCCTACCTCTGGTGATGAGGTTGCTTTCTCTCCTCTTGGTTTGGGTAGGGTACTTTGACATGGAAGATTTATTTCCCACTTTCAGGGGTAAAGAAGGGGTTCAGAGTGTTTTTCAACATCAATTTTTTTCCCGCCGCCTGTTTCTTAAAGAACTAATTTAAAACAGTCAATATGCCATTCAGGGTGGCCTGCTCTGAGCCCCAGCACAACCATCCTCTGTGAGGTTCTAGAGGTGATTAATATGTAAGTATAGAGAACTCAAACTAAAAAGCAGTGGAATTTCTAAGCCAAGAACTCAAAATGTTAAGATGGGCCTATTGGGAGCTGTGAGTTCTCTTTCTCACAGGAAGTCATTTCTCAGCGAGGGGCAAATTTCCTTTCTCTTGGTTTTATTGACAGTAGTTGTAATAGTTACGACATTAATGGTGATTTGCCAGGCCCTTGCTGTGTGTCAGAAGCTGAACTGAACAGTTTACCAATGTCATCTCTTTTAATCTTTGCAAAAATCTACAATGATGTATCTATACGATGGACTGCTACACAGAAACAAAGTAGTGAACTGGTGATATATGCAGCGACTTGGATGAATCTCCTCAGAATTATGCTGGGAGCAAAAAAAAAAAAGCCAATCCCAATAGTATTCTTTTTTTTTGGCGGGGGGGGGGGGGTGCCTCACTGCACGGCTTGTGGGATCTTAGCTCCCCAACCAGAGACTGAACTCCAGGAGCCAGCAGTGAAGGTGCCAAGTCCTAACTACGGGACTGCCAGACAATTCTCCACATGACATTCTTGAAATGACAAAACTATGGAAACGGAGGATACATCAGTGGTTGCCAGGGGTTGGGGAGACAGAGGCAAGAGGGAAGAGTGTGTGGGCATAAGGAGGCAACATGTACACCTGAAACTAACATAGTGTAAATCAACTATGCCTCACCTTTAAAAAAAAAAAAAAAAAGGCAACATGAAGGGTTCTCGTGGTGACGGAAATTTTCTGTATCTTGACTGATAACTTCCATATTCTGGTTAGGATATTACTATACTATACATTTTGCAAGATGTTACCATTGAGGGAAGTTGGATAAAAGGCGTTATTTCTTACAACTGCGAAGGAATCCACAATTTATCTCAAAATACAAAGTTTAACCTAAACAAAATAAGGAAACTGAAGTTCAGAGTAAGTAGTTAAATTCTTTGAGAGCCAGAATTTTTTTTTTTTAATATATTTTTTTATTTGATTGTACTGAGTCTTAGTTGTGGCATGTGGGATCCAGTTCCCTGACTGGGGATCGAACTCAGACCCTGTGCATTGGGAACGTGGAGTCTTAGCCTCTGGACCACCAGAGAAGTCCCTGAGAGCCAGAATTTAAATCCAGGTCTGTCAGATTCCCAGACCTGACTGTTTCAAGACTTGGCTCTGCTCAGGAGAACTGCATACTGGGACCCCGGAAGCCTGCAGTTCCCCACGCCAGGCCGCTCACCGGCCTCAGGGGCACCTCTGTTACTGAGGGCTGCTGTCCTGATAAAGCCGTGGCAGGTCTTGAAGGAATTATGTGGCAAGCCCTGTGGGTTGGTGCTTGAGGGCCCAGATTTGATAACCAGGTTTTCCCTTTCTAAGGTGTGTAAAGAAGGATGATGTGGAAGGGACCACTCCGTGTTTGCCTTTCCACTTTTGTCTCTGGCTGGCTGTGTGTCCGCCAAACTCTGCATGTGTCAGTTTCTCTATGGATATGACCATTTCCGGGTGGAGGGTGTGGTGGCGATGTGTAAATTATGCATGTGTGCACAGGTAAGCGTGTACACTGTTTGGATGACACCCACATAACTCGTTCCTATTAGGTTAAACCCTCTGATAATACCTCCCCCAAAGCGGAGCCCACTGTTGAGCCAGTCTGTCACGAACTGGGTCTGTGTACTGTAGATAAACTGGGTAATTGGACTCGCCGCCTCCTCACCACCCAAAACAAACACTCACAAACCGCCCACCCCGCCCTGGAGCGAGTCCCGGCCCGTCATCCGGATACTTGGCTCTAGGGCCCCGCTTTCCCTGAACAGTAAGCAAGGGGGTGCGCGCCTCCCGCCGGGCCCTCTCCCCCACCCGCGGCCGGAGCACCGAGGCTTATGTAAAGGGGCCGCGGGGCGCACGCGGCTGCCCGCACAGGTGTGGCGGCCGCGGGAGGCTGTGCGCGGGGCCGCCCCCACCCCCGGCGGCCGCTCGGCTTCCCTCGCGCTGCTCACTTGTTCTCCGCATCCGCCTGGGTGACGGCGGCGCGCGCCGGGCAGGACGGCGCGCCCCCTCCCCTGCGCCCCGCGCCGCTCTCGCGTAATGCGCTTTCCGCGCCCCGCCGCCCGCCGCACCCTCCGGCCTGGCTGTGTGAGCGGCGCGGGGCGGGGGCGGGAGTCGGCGCGCGGGGAGAGCCGCGGGGACGGGCGGCGGCGCCCGGAGGTGTCAGCTCCTCGCTTTGCCGGGAGGCCGCCCGGCGCCCGGCGCGCAGGGGCCCTCCCGGTCCTCCGCGCGCCCCCGGGGTCTCGGACCCGCGGGAGACAGAGCGGTGCCGGGGAGACGCCGCCGCGTCTTCCCTTGAAAGTTGGCCGGGGCGGGGAGCTGGGAGGCCAGGAGGCCGCGCGCGGGGCCCCCGCCGCCCTTGATTCGCCCCGCTCATCCCGCGGGGCCGGGCGCGGACGCCGCCGGGCCGCCGAGTCTTGAGGGACCGAGAAGCGCTGGCCGGCGTCGGGGCCCTAGCCAGCGGGCGGGCGGCGGCGGACCCCAGCGAGATGGAGACGGCGAGGGGCGGCGCGGAGTAGCTGACCGACCCCCGGGCTCGCTCCGCGCTCCTCGGGGGCGCGGCGGGCGGGGCCCCCCGGGACTGCCATGGAGGTGCCCACCGTCAAGGACTTCCAGTGGAAGCGCCTGGCACCGCTGCCGAGCCGCCGGGTGTACTGCTCCCTGCTGGAAACCGGGGGACAGGTCTATGCCATCGGGGGCTGTGACGATAACGGCGTCCCCATGGACTGCTTCGAGGTCTACTCCCCCGAGGCCGACCAGTGGACCGCCCTGCCCCCGCTGCCCACGGCCCGGGCCGGCGTGGCCGTCACCGCCCTGGGGAAGCGGATCATGGTGATCGGGGGTGTGGGCGCCAGTCAGCTGCCCCTGAAGGTCGTGGAGATGTACAACATCGACGAGGGCAAGTGGAAGAAGAGGAGCTCGCTGCGCGAGGCCGCCATGGGCATTTCGGTCACCGCCAAAGGCGAGTGGGGCCAGGGCCGAGGGCGGGCGGAGGAGGGGTGGGAGGCCCGAGGGAAAGGGGTGGAAGCCAGCCCTGGACTGGAGGCCACTGTCACATTACATGGACACTAAAACTAAAGACCCGCTGGCCTGGTTTTATAGGTGGGAAAATTGAGTCAGGCAAGTGAAGTGCGTAGTAAATCCACATGATGCCAGAGCTCCTCTCCACCCGAGCAGCCTCCTCCCAGCAAGGTGGGCAGGCGTGGCCAGAGGGGAGAGCCAGAGGGCACTCTGTAGATGTCCCTGTGGACACCTTCATTCAACAGAATGGTTGGGCCTCCCACCCACAGCACCGAATCCCTTGAAATCTGCCTTGCAGGTGCCACCATCTCCAGACACATATTTGGGGTCCTGGGTATGTTCATGCCATCTTCATACCATCCCCAGGCCCCAAGGGGAGGGACTTGGGACCTGATTCCAGGACCCTCTCCCTACAGTCTGCCTCCTGATCTCAGAGGTACTGAGTGGAGACCAGAACGTTCCTGAGGTTCATGCTCCCGCAGCTTCTTGCCCAGGTTCACTAGGTTCTCAGGACATGCGGATGCTCACCACATAGCTTTATGCTTCTTATCTCAGTTTCTCCAAGCCCATCCTGTCTTTCTTTTCAGGCCTGGTATAGCCCAGAGTAGACAGGGGCTCCGAAAACTGTTTTTCTAAAATACAGTTTTATGGGAAATGGCCCAGTAGGAGCTAGAAGATCCCAAATACAGATCAGACAGGCTTATCAGCTTGCAACCTTACCTCCTTCTTTCGCAGAATTATTTCAGCTGCCTGTCAGGTCTCCTGTAGGTCAGAAATCAGTATGTCTTGAGCACCTGCTCTGTTCCTGACACAGTTCTAGGTCCCAGGGAGGAAGGAAAGAGGCAGAAGATCTGATCCCTGCCTTGAGGAGCCCAGGTCTTACCGATGAAGATCAGACAGAGAAATTCAGAAGCCCACAGGGCAGAGTAGCCAACTCCTGAACTCTCAGTAAGAAAGATGGAAGGCCTGGAGGCCAGTGGGGAAATGGAGAGGGAAAAGGGAGCCCTTTATCCTCAGGCCGCAAGAAGTGGTGCTGAAAGATTAAGAACTAACATTTATTGAGTCCTTACCATAAGTGCTTAATAGGTATTAACCCCTTTGACCCTCAGAACTTGTCTGATGAGGCAAGTAGTATCACTATCCTCATTTTGGAGAGAAGCAATGTGGGGCCCAGAGAGGTTGAGTAACTTGCCCAAGTAACAGCTTGCAGATGATGGTCAAGTGTGTGCTCTTAACTATGGCATTGAATGGGTTCAGCAGTTAGTTTACTAAAAATTTACATGCTCATGTGCCAGGCTTTATACCAGATGCTGGGGCCACAGATTAACAAATTTCCCTGACCTAACAATCTATTGAAAGAAACATAACAAAGGTTATCTCAGTAACAGTGTAGCAGGCAGGGTGATGGCCACAGGAGCCACCACTTTCAGCCCAGCCTTGCAGTTCAGGGACACCAAGGTGATTCTGAAAGGGTGAGTAAGAATCGGGTGCAGGATCGGTGGTTGGAGTGGAGGGGAGGGTTCCCAGCTTCAGAGGTGTAGGTGAGAGCAGGGATGGGAGACGCAGTGTGGGGAGGTCTCTTTAGCAGGCCCCATCTCCTAGCTAGGGTTGGGATTTCTTTGTTTCTCTCTTTAGTAAGATTGGAAAGTAGAAAGAAGGACTCATTCCTGCAATTGCCTTGAAAAATAAAAACCTCTTCGAGCCAGAAGTGGTGAGGACTGGCCTCTAGTAGACAGAACGCCGAGCAGGGATGGGTCCCTGGGAGAAGAGGGCCCTGGGGGTAGGGCTGTGTCCTGAACAGGCTGCCTGAGGTCCTGGGGTGAGGGCAGCTTGGAGGCTGTGCGCATCCTCCCTGGTGTGCTGTGTCACCTGCCCCCACAAGCAGTAGAGAAGCTCTCCTGTCCTCAGAGTGCCCAGCTCGCTGCCTGCTCAGAGCTTCTTTCATCCAAAGCCTCTCCCCCTTTCACCCCCAGCCCTATCCCATTCAGTACAAGCTGCCTCTGGAGCCCACAAGCCTTCCTGTGTGTCCAGGAGGATGGCCTTCCCCTACCCGGGAAGGAAAGGAAGAGCAGCAGGCCAGTATCCCCCAAGGCCACTGGCAGCAGGGCTGACCTCATCTCCAAAGGCTCCCTCTGGGTCTCGACTTCTGGTCTGGGAGTGCCCAGCAGCAGGCTCCTGGAGGGTGTCAGGGGAATACTGTTCCTCTTTGGCATCTCTCTGGCTGCCAGGAAGGAGGAGAATGGGGGGGACAAGACCTGCAAAGTGTTGTCCAGGCCTGGACTCCACCGCAGTCCACCTGTGGGTAAGGCTTGGCATCTTGGGCTTAACCAAGGGCCAGGCAGCAAGGAAGGTAAGGCACGTAGGCCTGACGTGGCTTCAGGGAGACCCAGGCTTGACTGTGACAGGAGCTTTTAATGGTGCCACCAACCCATTCTCTGGCAGAGCAGTGGTTGGGAACATGGCCCAGCTTCAGTGCCGGCCTTCAAGGGGTTGACAGAGCCTGGCCAAGGTAGCAGCTGAGCGCCATGGGCCTGTCTCACAGTGTCTGTCGTGTGGCCTCTCTCCCTAGATTACCGCGTGTACGCAGTGGGCGGGATGGGCCTGGACCTCCGTCCACACAATCACCTCCAACACTATGACATGCTCAAGGATGTGTGGGTGTCTCTGGCACACATGCCCACCCCTAGATATGCCGCCACCTCCTTCCTTCGAGGCTCCAAGATCTACGTGCTGGGTAAGGACAGACTGCCTGGAGCATGTCCGTCTCTGCTTCCCTCCCGGATCAGTTCCTGTTGGAAGCAGTGCTTGTGTGCGCAGCATCTCCTGGGCACTGGGGGTTAATCATACTGCCCTCCACCCTCAGGGAACTTCCTATGTGATCAAATAACAGTGAGAAGGGGGAACCCAGCCCTAGTCCCAGGGGCTTACTCTCCCACCCAACCTTTGCCCTGCCCTGGCCTCCAGGAGGACGGCAGTCCAAGTATGCGGTCAACGCCTTTGAGGTCTTTGACATTGAGACTCGCTCCTGGACCAAGTTCCCCAACATCCCCTGCAAGCGGGCCTTCTCCAGCTTTGTGACCCTGGATGACCGCTTGTATAGCCTGGGGGGCCTGCGGCAGGGCCGGCTCTACCGGCAGCCCAAGTTCCTCCGGACGATGGACGTGTTCGACATGGAGCAAGGTAAGCTGGACACCAGGCCCTAGCGACCCACCTCCCTTCTGCCCACCCTGCACCTCACCCCCACCCCACCCACCTGCCCCGGGCCCATTCACCAAGTGGCTTGAGCCTTTCAGAAGTCTGAATGCTCCTCTGCATTCAGGGCTATTCTTGGGATCAAATTCTTTCATCTGTCCAGGGCTCCCTCTGATTGGCTGGCTGTTTTAATCAAAGCCTTTCCCAGCTGTTGTTCCTTCTTACAACATCCAGCCAGGGCCAGGTGAGGGAGGGCTTTGAAACAGAAGGATGCTGACTCGGACACTGTCTGCCTCGAGTCTGCCTCCTTTCCAGCTTAAAGTCCGTGAAGACAGAGGTGGGACAAGGTGATTCATGGCAAGAGGTTATGGTTCCTTGGCCTGCAGCAGGCATGCAGAGAGTAGGTTGAGTGCCATTTCACACAGCAGGAGGCATCGTACATGCCCTGAGCATACAGGGTAGATGAAATCGAGGTGCCGCCCGGGGCGAGAGCGGTTTGGCACCCGTGCGCATTTGGCAGGGGCGGTCAGCATCTCATTCTCTCTGTTTCTCCTGACATGGCCCACGGCCTGCAGGGGGATGGCTGAAGATGGAGCGTTCCTTCTTCCTCAAGAAGCGGCGGGCAGACTTTGTGGCCGGCTCTCTGAGTGGTCGGGTCATCGTGGCTGGAGGACTTGGTAAGGATAGAGTTTCCAGGCTGTGGCCTGGTGCTGCGTGGACTCTGGATATGCATGAGCAGAAGAGGGTGCTGGCTCCTGCCACACTGCCTGCCTACCACCTGATGCCAAAGCATGCTCTTCCTCCCAGCCTCGACGTCCTGCCTCCGTGGGTGGGCCTCAGATATGGTCTGTCTGTCCCCTTACACGGGGGAAACTGAGGCTCAGAGAGCTTAAGGGACATGCTGAGAACCACGTGACACAGGCTGGCTGAGCCCAGGTCCCCGGGGCCCTGTCCGGGAAGGGCTGGAGGTAGAAGGGACTGGCCTTGGTCCTCTTTATCTTCTCCCTGGACACTCAGCTCTGTCAGGGAATAGGAAAGCAGTCTGATCAAATCAGCTATTCTGATGGACTCAAGATTTGCTGGATGAGCCCTCCCAGAGATTAGGGTCTTTAACGGTGGGACTCCACCGTCAACTGGAGAGATAAGTGGGCAGTGGGGCTCCTCGGAACCCAGAGTTTACTCAGTGTGGGCAGATTCCCCAACTTTACCACGTAGGAAAGGAACTTGACATGAGCTAGACCATGTGAGCAGCTTTCTTCGTCACGGGCAGGAGAGGCAATAGTGTCTAGAAACTTGTGGTAAAAGCAGGCAGTGGGGGAAAAAAGCTGAGTCTTCCATCTTGAGGAGATAGAAGAACTGAGAAGGCAGGAAGGGCGAAGTGGCTGTTTGACAAAAGGGTGGGGAAGACCTGCGGCCCAGGGAGTCCAGGGTGCTGCGCTTCTTCTGCCTGTGGTTCTCGAGGGAGGTGGGAGGTGGGTCCCTTCCCCCGGGGACGGGTGGCTGGACCGCTTGGTGAGGCCCGGCCCCTCGCACTTTCAGGGAACCAGCCCACGGTCCTGGAGACGGCTGAGGCGTTCCACCCGGGGAAGAGCCGCTGGGAGGCCCTCCCCGCCATGCCCACGCCCCGCTGCGCCTGCTCCAGCCTTGTCCTCAGGAACTGCCTACTGGCCGTGGGCGGCGTCAACCAGGGTCTGAGCGACGCGGTGGAGGCCCTGTGTGTCTCGGACTCCTAGCTGGCCCTCGGCCCAGCCACGGCGTCCCGGACTAGACCACACACTCTGGACAAGAGTTGGGGCCGCTTCCCCGGGTACCAGCTCCTGTCTGCAGCCAGTGGGGTCAGGCCCCGGGGCTCTAAGTGACCTCTCCACCTCCAAACCCTACCAACCCGAGGAAGCTGGAAGACGTGTCAGTGACGCGGCCACCCCTCCTCCCCCACTGGAGCCGAGGTGACCAAGGCGGGGAGTCCTCGCTGCTCAGGCAGAGAAAGGTACGGGAGCGCCTGCCGCCTCCCTGCAGTGGGCTCACCTCTGCCATCTCCTGGGTTCTGACCCAGAGGCTGGCTGCTCACCGCTGTCCTTTCCCTGGCTCTGCACCTGTCCCAGAGTCTCCTGAGATGGAGAAAAATGGACAAGGGCCGTCCCAAAGCCCTCTTGCCTCCCTTGGCCTCCGTCTCTTCCCCGCAGGTGGCTGACTGTGGGCCCGCCCTGAACCTCATCTGCCCAGCAAGAACTGGCCCTTGAGCTGGAGGCGGCGGGCTGGGGAGGGAAGTCGGGTTCGTGGGGGCTGGCCCAGCCTGGCCGCCCTGGCCGGAAAGGACCGGTCCCGCTTGGGGTCCTGGCGGGAATGTAACGATGTGGCAGGGGCAGACTGCTGGCCCAGGGTCTGCTCCCCACCCTTCTCCTCACCCCGTTTCTCCTTCGGGCACCCCTCCCCACCAGAGGCCTGGCCCCTGGTCACCAGTGGCCCCAGAGCACTTCCGTGTGAAACTAGCTTGTTTACACTGTGGCATCCACATCCGTGAAGGGTGGATTCGTTGCACTCTGGTTAACCGCAGCAGCACAATGATTAAAACCTATATTCCTGTCTTCCGTGGCACCCTCATGCCGGGGCTGGGTGGACGGGGTCTGGACACGAGAAGGGGACCCCGTAGAGCAGCCCCTCTGACGTTCTCAGGCCACGCAGGACCCTCAGGGGCCACTCGTTCTTGGCTGTTCACTCTGAGAAGGCTCCTCCTTCAAACCACCTCGCCCCGAGCGGTCGCCTCACCCCTAGGAAAACAGCGCGCTTTCCGTCTCTGGAGCGTTGACGCGCCGTGGGTGTGTTAGGAAAAGGTTGCGCTTGTTAGCTGACCTCTTTGTCAGGTTACTCTCGACCCCACCTTTGTCAGGTCTAGCCTCATTTCATTCAGCTCATGCTCATTTCTGTTTTGCCCAGAGTAGAAAGGGAATGGCTCACTGATGTAAAAACATAAAGTACGTGCTTCCTTTTAGCTGGTACAGCGCCTCTTCCCGATTCCAAGTTGTTTTCAAAAGCTGTGCTAACACCGGGACTACAAAGATGAAAAAAATATGTGCCCTGGAGGGGCTGTGGGGGTCAGATAGCACTCACTACGCAAGGGTATCGTTATGTCTCTTGAGGCAGGAACACCTGTCCGAGGGGCCGGGGGAGCCTCCTGGAGGAGGTAACCCCTCCACCAAACCTTCACAGACGAGGGAAGCCAGGTTCTGGACAGGATGCGGTTTTCCTTCCCTTTCTCTGGGCACCTGCTCGTCTCTCCCGGGCCCTGGAAGGACACTGCCACCTGCTGACCGAGCCGTTCCTTCCCACCCTGGCATTGCGTGGCAGCGGGCGCCCCCTGGTGAGCAGACTGCAGGAGGCCTTCCCCACTGCATCCAGACCCCCGCCCCATTTAGTTTAGCCCATTTTAGTTTAGGAAAGGGGGCTGCGGAAGCCAGCACTGTGAGGAATGGATGGCAAGTTAGGGGGAGCATTGCCAAACGCACCCCTGTCTGCCTCCTGGCTTTGCCTCCTTCCCTCTCAGCCCCTGCCCAAGAAAGACATTTACAACTGGGGCCCCTCCACCCTTTCTGATAGGAAGCCTAGCCTATGTGTAGGGGGCTTTCCAAGCACCCAAAATGGCACCAGACGTGTGGATTGGACTGAGGCATTTCAAATAGTCGGGGTTTCTTAGGGGTACAGCCAGCCCCAAAGGTTCTTCCCATCATGAGAATAGGGGACTGGCCGCTGGAATGTGAGGGCCGTCGGACTCAAGCTGGCGTCTGCCAGGACTCGCCTGCCGGAGTCCATGCTGGGAGGATTCTGGGGGAGCTCACCGAGCACTGAGGGAAATGGGGGTGTCGGGAGCACATGCCGCAGCGTGCCCCGTGCTGCTGCGGAGTGCGCTCAGCGTCTGGGGTCTAGCGGCCCCCCGCCACCGGAGGCCTTCTCATCCCCATGCCTCTCGGGGTCCCTCCGCTTTCTTGTCTTCATTTCCCAGTCTGTGAAACAACAGCAAGGACAACGCCATCTCACAGGGTGCTTCAGTCCTCGGGTTAACCCTGGAGTAGGCAGTATCCTTGTATTTTGCACTTGAGACTACTAAGGCTCCAAGAGGTTATATAACTTGTCCAAGGTCACAAGCTAGTGACTGAACCAAGTCTGACTCCAAAGCCTGTGACCACAGCACTGCATTGCCTCAAATGGAATAGCACATAGAAAAAGGAAGACAGTCAGCTGTGCTGCACCGTGCAAACCTAAAATGATGAAGACTGTTTCCTGAGGAATGAATGTTTTCTGTTGTTGAGGGAGAGACAGGGTGTTCTCAAGCCCACTGGGGGACAGCACACACACAGAAAATCCAGGGAGATGCAGGCAGTGCCGATCTAGGGGCCTTGCTTGCCTTGCTAAGGACTCTGGACTTGATCCACATGGGAAACTGGGAGGAAATTAAGGATTTTGACTGGAGAAGCATCATGGGGTCTTCTTCAGAGAAAAATGAAGTGAGGAAAATCACCAGGACATATCTAAGATCACAAAGGACCCCAGTGGATTTCCCTGGTGGTCCAGTGGTAAAGAATCTGCCTGACAGTACAGGGGACATGGGTTCAATCCTTGGCCTGGAAAGATTTCACGTGCCAAGAGCAACTAATCCTGCGAGCCACAACTACTGAAGCCCACACAGCTCAGAGCCCGTGCTGCTCACAGCAACTGGAGAAAGTCTGTGCATAGCAATGAAGACCCAGCACAGCGAAATAGGAATAATAATAATATCAATAATTAAAAAAAAAAAAAAGAAGTCCAGTTGGTGTTGCAATACTCAGAAAAACATGTGGGCCAAACCTTTCAGGCCCCCTCTGGAGGGAGGTCCACCTGCTGTGCAGTCAAAGTGGCAGGAGGGTTTGGGACCACAGGGAGTGGACTAGTCCTCCTTTCCATTGCTGCTTCTCCCCCAGAATTTCTTTCTAATGATCTCTTGCATTTGACTGAGCTTTCTGGCCCATGGAGACCCTCACGGGAGATGGGGTGCCGTCGGCCTTTTCCAACCCCCATCTTGTAGAAGAGACTAAACCAGCAACCCTGTGATTAAACCAAGCAGCACAGCTAACAAGTGACGGGAAGGAGATTCGAATTCAGCTTGTGGTGGAGGGGAGTGCAAACCTCTGCCCCCACCGTTCTGAGCTCAGCAGGAAGAGATGGCAACCCCATCCCCACCCCCACTCCCAGTGTCTGCAGAGCAGGACCAGTACTCAGGTCAAAGGCTTCCAGCTCCAGAGAGCTGGAGAAATCTGCTTGGTGAGATCAAAGAGTTGTGTGGGCAGGCGCTTCTTTTTGGAATTGAACAGCTGCAGAAGCGAAGGCAAGAGGCGGGGCCGGCGGGAGCTGAAGAGTCGGTGCTTAAAGCACGCAGACAGGTCGGGCAGGTGAGTTTCCTAGGTCTGCCACGACAAAGGACAGCAGATTGGCGGCTTCAGAAACGACAGAAATGTGCTGTCCCGCAGTGCTAGTGGTCTGGGATCCGGGGATGGGGGGCTGGGGAGGTCTCCTTGCCTCTTCCCAGACCAGAGGACTGCGCTGGCCTGGGAAGGCTTCCTGGCAATCCTGCTGTAATAACTGGGCCTCAGGGGAAGTGGGGATTTGGTGCCAGAGTGCACACGGGAGTGGGGAGTGATGTGAAAAAAGACTGGAAGGCAAGTTGGAGCCTACTCAGACCTTGAACGGTGGATCAGCGCCTCCAGAAGGGTTTGGGGAAGTGGGCCAGCCGAAGTATTCATAAGAGGATGGTTCAGCCTCTCCAAGCGCCCCTCCCCACCCAAGGTGCAGGGAGTGACGGGTGGGGGAGGGCCCAGGGGGAGAAGCTGATCTCTGGGCGGGGCTCCAAAATCACTGCAGATGCTGCCTGGAGCCTTGAAATTAAAAGATGCTTGCTCCTTGAAAGAAAAGCTATGACCAACCTAGACAGCATATTAAAAAGCAGAGACGTTACTTTGCCGACAAAAGTCCGCATAGTAAGAGGTATGGTTTTTCCAGTAGTCGCATATGGATGTGAGAGTTGAACCGTAAAGAAAGCTGAGCATCAAATAATTGATGCTTCTGAACTGTGGTGTTGGAGAAGACTCTTGAGAGTCCCTTGGACAGCAAGGAGATCCAACCAGTCCATCCTAAAGGAAATCAAGACTGAATATTCACTGGGGGGACTGATTACTGAAGCTGAAACTCCAGTACTTTGTCCACCTGATGTAGCCAAAGAGCTGAGTCGTTAGAAAAGACCCTGATGCTGGGAAAGATTGAAGGCAGGAGGAGAAGGGGATGACAGAGGATGAGATGGTTGGATGGCATCACCGACTCGATGGACATGGGTTTGAGCAAGCTCCAGGAGTTGGTGATGGACGGGGAGGCCTGGCGTGCTGCAGTCCGTGTGGTCGCAGAGTTGGACGCGACTGAGTGAACTGAACGAGGTCTTCGCTGCTTACCTTCGCACGCTCAGCACAGGGACTGAGCAAGTGCATGGGAAGACCTAACGCCCCAGTCCCGGTTCCTAGTCTGGCCAGACCAGATGCTTCTGGCTCCTGAGACCTTTATGGTTTTTTTCATGCAAAACCTCCCAGACACCTACCTCCTCTGAAGAGGAAATATCTGACAGATGACTTAGAAGGTCAGTGGGGTACGGGGCTGGAGGCCAGAAATGTCTTGATGCCTAAGGCGACACTTTAGAAGTGATGGGCTTTCTAGGTGGTTTCAGGAGAGCATGTCTCTCTCAGGCTGGGGGGTCGCTCTCCCTTCCCTGCGCCCTCCACGTTGCTGCCCCGAGGTGACAGGTGGACGGGAGCTCCAGACTTGCTGCTGGTGGCCTTCTCACCTGTTGGGGCCCTGACTGGGCCGATCAGACTCTGGCCTGGGTCGGCCGGGGAAGGGAGGGTGTGGCTGTCCCAGGAGGGCAGGGCCCCGGGCCCATCCACTATCTCCGTGACTTATCTGCCTTATCTGGAGGGCCCGAGGGAGCGCTGGGGGCCCTGGCCTCGCAGAAAGTTGAGTCTGACACTCTGAGGTCTCAACTCAGGTTAGCAATTCACATTCTTAAAAACACGTACAATTTCCAAAGCCTTTCCCAGCCTCCCCACTCTGGATCACCACCCCATCTATAGAAGCAGGGACTGGATTGGAGCTCGCCTTCCAAACTGGTCTTACCCCAGACCTCAAGCCCCAGTGCCTCAGGAAAGTCAACTCAGCCCTGGGTGGAAAACGACCACCTCATTGCTCTCTTCCAACCTCCCTCACCCGCAACAGATCGTGGCTGGATTCCCCTGCCCTTTGGGAAATTGCTCCCATCTACAAGTTCACCATCCTAGTTACAGAGCTTAGACACCCTCCCCCAGAACCCCTGGTCCTCCAGGTGATTCCCAGGCCTGGCTCCTAAGACCCTTCACCAAAGCCCTGCCCTTCCAGCCATGCCTCCTCACCTCTGCCTCGGGCGGCCCCTGGGAGACCACTGGGAGCAGGCAGCTCCCTGGACCACCCCTGCTGCTCACCTCCCCTCCCCGCCCCAGCCCAGTCGCCCCCAGAATGTAGAATGCCCCCTCCTTTGTGTACACCCACCTCACCCCCTACACACAGGCTCCCCTCAGGACATGGCGATATCATTAACCCTTGTGGGCCCACGATACTCTGTGCTAACCCTCGCTGGGTACCCAGAGCCCAAATGTGTAACTGAATGGAATAAATGCAGCCAGTGACTGAACTGAATGAACGTCAGATGTCCAAGAGCGCAGAGAGCACCAGGTTTGAGAATAACCTTTACAAAGCCCCCCATCCTCTGAGCACAGATGTCTGACTGATGCAAGGAGCCAGAGCCAGGAAATCAGAGGATTTCAAATCCTCCTGCTTAGGGGGTGGGTTCCCTCTCCCCTTTGCCTCAGGCTCTGACAGGAGTGATCCTTAAGAACTGGGCTTTTCAAAAGCTATGGGTGAGGGGCCAGCCTGGTAATCCAGGCTGGAGGTAACAGCCCCACGCCAGACTGTGCAAGGGTCACTCAGGGCCAAGGAAATGCTAGCTCGTGCTTTCCCTTCCCGAGGGCTAGGAGCTAGTGACCTGGCGAAAGAATGTGCTTGGCCAGGGGTGTACATTCCAGGATCAGCTTGGGTGGCAAAGGGCGCGAGCCATGGGTGGGAGCCGAGCACGGGCAGATCCTCCTCCTGGGCACCCCTCCCATCCCTGCCTGTGTGGACCTCCCCAGACCTCCCCGAGTGCAGCTGTGGCAGAGGCCAGGAGGAGGAGAGCCTTCAGTCCCTGCAAGGGAACAGCATGTCAGTGGAGTCTGAAGTACCGAGTGCTGACCCCCAGTAGGCACAGCCGTAAATCCCCGGCTACTAGGGAGCCTTTTCCGGCTGACAAAGAGCATCTGAGTTCAGGATCTCCTCTGATGGACAGGAACTGAGCCTCAAGGGGACTGAGTCAACTGCCCCAGGTCACGTGGCCAGCAAGGCGTGGGGCTCCTCAGTATGAAACCCATTCTCTGGCTGCCATTCTGAGTCTCACGAACCCCCTGCTTCATCTGAATCAGCAGCCCCAGGATCTAACCCAAGGCTCTGACTTCACAGGGTCAGTGATGGATCAGTCAAATATGGGGTGTGGAAGCATGGACCCCTGTCAAGGTAGGAGTTTACTTTTATTTTCTTATTCTCCATCTCAGTCCATCAAGCATCTCAGTAACACACTAGGGTTGTTTGGTGGAAAGGACTCAAACTTGGTGACTGGATACCCAGCAGATGAATCCCATGAGAGCTTTTGCCCCAGTCATAAGCATAAGTGCCCCCCCCACCTCCCAACCCCACAGCAATGCGAGTTACACCTCAGAGACTGAGAAAAGAATACAGAAGTGAGGGGCAGAAAAAGATCTTTTTATTAGCTGTGAACAAATGAGGTAAGGAGACCCCTTTCCAAAATACTGACTAGAAGTTCTAGACCTAAATCAACACAAATACCTACCCACCCCACCTCCCAGCTCTCAGAAAGAGCCCTTGTCTGCATTAAAAATCAGCAGTGAGAGTAATCCAAAGGCCCTCCTTTCCCCCAACCCCAGAAAGGCTGCTCTCTCCTTCCCCCAGCACAGAGCTCCGCTTAGGGCAGTTTCCAGGACCACTTCCCAGCACTGGGCTTATCTGACAGTTCTTTGTCCCGGATCAGATCAGCTGTAGCTCGGGGAGCCTGATAAGCTCCGCACTATCCCAGCTCCCATCCACACACACACATGCTTGGGTGTCTGCCACATGGGGGTGGGGAGGAAGGAGACTTGGGAGGACCAGAGTCCAGCAGAACCCAGAGCAGAGTGAAGAAACACCCATCTGACAGCTTCATGTCTTGTTTCATCCAACAGCCAGCCCACGAGGTCGTGAGACGCATTTCAGGTTGAATGAATGATGACTTCGCTTAGGCTACTGGAGACTTGAGCCAATCAGGAATCCTCTCCGGGCTTCGCTGGTGGCTCAGCAGTTAGGCATCCATCTGCCAAAGCAGGAGACGCAGGTTCAATCCCTGGTCTGGGAAGATCCCATGTGCCGCAACAGAAGGAGCCGCCCACGCGCCCCAGAGAGAAGCCCACGCACCCCAGAGAGAGCAGCTCCCGCTGCTGCAGCTAGAGAAGAGCCCGAGCAGCCCCCAAGACCCAGCACAGCCAAGAAACAATCATTGAAAAGAATCATCTCCGAGCCAAGGCATGCTGGCTGAGAGTGCTGTTCTTGGAGCCAGACTGCCTGGGCTCCAATCTGGCTCTGCCACTAGCCAGCTGTGTAACCCCACAAGGGCAGTTACTTAATTTCTCTGTGTCTCAGTTTCTTCATCTGTGCAATGGGGATAATCATATGTTAGAATCTCCTTCATAGAACTGTGATCAGGAGTGAATGCGTTCACACGGTGACTAGTGCACAGTAAGTGTTCGCTGTACAAAGGAGAATAATTCTTTTTTTATATAATTTTATTTATTTTTGGTCATGCCAGGTCCTCGTTGCTGCACGGGCTTTTCTCTAGTTGCAGCAAGGGGGGGACTGCTCTTCGTTGCGGTCCGAGGCCTTCTCGCTGCGGTGGCTTCTCTTGTGCCGAGCACCCTCCTAGGGCACACAGGCTTCAGTGGTGGTAGTGGGCTTAGCAGTTGCAGTTCCCAGGCTCCGGGGCACAGGCTCAGTAGTTGTGACGCGTGGCCTTAGTTGCTTCGAGGCATGTGGGATCTTCCCGGATCAGGGATGGAATCTGTGTCTCCTGCACTGGCAGACAGTTTCTTTACTACTGAGCCACCAGGGAAGCCCAAAAGAGAATAATTCTTATCCAGAGAGGTGCCAAGAGATAGGCTATTAGTGGCAGAGTGGAGCTTGGAGCGCAGGGTGTCAGACTCCTGAGCCAAAACATTGCATCAGGGGTAGCAGAAGGAATGGGGCTCCTGAGTGTCCTGTAGGGAGGCAATCAGTTGCCAAATGGGAGAAAAAAAAAAAAAAGGTGTGACTGAGATTTGTAATATGTTGCTAAATACCATGGGACAAGTTACAGCAGTGTTGAAATGGAACTCGGTTTTTTTTAATCCAAATATGTTGCTATAGATGAAGAGACTGCCCTCCAGAGAGAAAGTCCTCAGCCATGACCACACATGGGTAGTGGTAAAAAAAGGAGCTGGAATTCAGGACTCCTCCAGTATCCTTGCCTGGAAAATCTCATGGACACAGGAGCCTGGTGAGCTGCAGTCCATGGGGTCACAAAGAGTCAGGCACGACTGACTAACACTTTTTTTTTTTTTTGCCCATGCCTCACAGCTTGCAAGGTTCCCCAACCAGGGATTGAACCTGGGCCTTGGCAGTGAAAGTGTAGAGTCCTAACCACTGGACTGCCAGGGAATTCCCTGGAAGCCGGTGTGGAGTCTGCGCCAAGGCCACAGGTGCAAGACCTTTCACCAAGGCCACAGACACGGAGCCCAGAACCAAGATCACCTCCAAAGCTGACTGAGCACCTTCATAACCGTTGCCAAAAGGGCCTCTGATCATCACCCGCCAGCTTCCTGACCCCAAACTCGGCAAAAGTGCCCACACCAGTACTCACCCTCTAGCACCCTAACCAATGACCTATGCCAACTTTCCAGCTGGAATTATCTTTGTCTTGAGGCTATAAAAATTGACTACTAACCCACCAAGTGTCAGCTCTCTCTTGAGCCAGCTTGCTGTTCTAACTTGTGTCCTGTCGACTTCCCTGGGCTGTTAGGAGGTCAGCTCACTGTGCTCACAGCCCTCGCATTATCTCTGCTCTTTGTTCTTAATAAACCCACTCCTTTCTGCAATACCCGCGTTCGGACTGCCATGACACCCAGGACTTCTGTTCATCTATGTGTATTTTCCCTGCTGCTGCAGGTGGGGGCCAGTGCAGGTTGTCTGACTTGCAGAGAAGAGCTAGCTTCTCCTTGATCACATCCTTCCTAGGCCTGGCCTGTGAATAACATTAAATTTCCCATTTTAATGGGTAGCTTGGGGACTGTTTTCAGAGTTGGAGGCACAAAATTTCCCAAACTCCTGCTAAGGCTTACTAGAATTTAGATTATAAGTATCTCATCAGTTCCATCTTGTATTTCCAGAGCCCGTTTGGATACCACAAGACAGCGTGATTCTTAGGGACTTGAGCTGTGATGTCAGACTGGCGGGGTTTGCCTCCCAGCTCTGTTACTTCTAGCTAGGGCTGGGTGGTCTTGGACATGATGCTATATTGAAGATGCTTAGAACCAGGACTGCCTCAATAAAAGTTATATAGAAAGTAAAGTGAAAGTGAAAGTCACTCAGTTTTGCAAAGTCACTTTGCAACATCATGGCCTATACAATCCATGGAATTCTCCTGGCCAGAACACAGGAGTGGGTAGCCTTTCCCTTCTCCAGGGGATCCTCCCAACCCAGGGATCGAATCTAGGTCTTCTACATTTATCAGCTGAGCCACAAGGGAAGCATAATATTATACCTATTATTGTAGTTGTTCAGTACATATTTGTTGAACAAAGGAATGCATGAATGAGTGAACGACTGGCTCATTAAATGAATAAATTGCCTAAGCAGACATATACATGTGGTCACAGCTTTCAGTTCAGTTGCTCGGTCATTTCCGACTCTTTGCGACCCCAGAGACTGCAGCATGCCAGACTTCCCTGTCCACCACCAACTCCTGAAGCTTGCTCAAACTCAGGTCCATCACGTCAGTGATGCCATCCAACCATCTCATCCTCTGTCGTCCCCTTCTCCTCCTACTCTCCCAGCACCAGGGTCTTTTCCAAGGAGTCAGTTCTTCGCATCAGGTAGCCAAAGTATTGGAGTTTAAGCTTCAACACCAGTCCTTCCAATGAATATTCAGGATTGGTTGGATCTCCTTGCAGTCCAAGGGACTCTCAAGAGTCTTCTCCAACACCACACAGTTCAAAAGCATCAATTCTTCTGCGCCCAGCTTTTTTATAGTCCAACTCTCACATCTATACATAACTCCTGGAAAAGCCATAGCCTTGACTAGATGGATCTTTGTCAGCAAAGTAATGTCTCTCCCTTTTAATATGCTGTCTAGGTTAATCATAACTTTTCTTCCAAGGAGCAAGCATCATTTAATTTTATGGCTGCAGTCACCATCTGCAGTGATTTTGGAGCCCCCCAAAATAAAGTCTCTCACCATTTCCATTGTTTCTCCATCTACTTGCCATGAAGTGATGGGACCGGATGCCATGACCTTAGTTTTCTGAATGTTGAGGTTTAAACCAATTTTTTCACTTTTCTCTTGTACTTTCATCAAGAGGCTCTTTAGTTCTTCGCTTTCTGCCATAAGGGTGATGTCATCTGCATATCTGAGGTTATTGATATTTCTCCCGGCAATCTTGATTCCTGCTTATGCTTCATCCAGCCCAGCGTTTCTCATCATGTACTCTGCATATAAGTTAAATAAGCAGGGTGACAATATACAGCCTTGACATACTCCTTTTCCTATTTGGAACCAGTGTGTTGTTCCACGTCCTATTCTAACTGTTGCTTCCTGACTTGCATACAGATTTCTCAGGAGGCAGGTCAGGTGGTCTGGTATTCCCATCTCTTGAAGAATTTTCCACAGTTTGTTGTGATCCACACAGTCGAAGTCTTTGGCGTAGTCAATACAACAGAAGTAGACATTTTTCAAGAACTCCCTTGCTTTGTCTACGATGGTCACAGCTTTGGGCATTCCATAAAACATGCTAGACTTAGTTTTGTCAGCAGAGAGCAGCATTGAGTCAAACATTTCAAATTTGTCAGCGACTTGAACAATTCAGTCACAGTCCTCTTTTTGGAGCCCACCTCCCAGTCTTGGAAGGCTGCTTCTAATGAGCAGGAGCAGTTCCACTAGCCCCTGAGAAAGAAAGGGCCATACTGTCCACCACCCGAGAGTGACGGTTACAGAGGGCTGTAACTCAGAGCTCTGAGGAAGGGAAGTATAATGATTGTGGTCTCAGGCAAAGCAGTGGTAAGCTGAGCCCTCCAGCCTGCAGCAGCCCTTTTGCCAGAGAAAAGGAAAGAGGGTCCAGGCACCTATACTCAGATAAACCCCAAGGCAGGAGATGCTCCAGGGCCTGGGAGCCCCCCTAAAGCTCAGCAGACCCAGAGAGCGCCCAGCTGGCCCTCGTTTACTTCTCTCCCCTACTACTCTCTCGGTACCTCCCCTCACTCTCACCCGGTTACCCCATCCCTGAACGTCTTTCATCACATTTTACTCTTGCTTTGGTCCAACTGGCCTCCTGTGAAGCCCTCCCTCGAACCCCTGAGCCAGAATAAGACCCATCCTTTTAACTATACATGGCATTTTGTGCCTGTCTGTTAAAAACAACACATACATAGTTTAAATTTATTAGTTTGTTTTCATCTGTCCAAGAGAATGACAGAATTAACACTATAGATACAGGGATGTGAAATCTGTGATATGAGATGAGGCATAGGACAATTGGTTGCAAGAAGCTGCTTATTTTTTGGTTAACACATAAAAGTTTTTCCTTCATACTTTCTTCAAGCATTTAAGTGCTCCTCTTGTGCCCCAAATTTGTGCTACTGGCCAAACCACCTATCTAGTTTTCTTCTTATTTTTTATTTTACCTTTCAAAATTTTTATTGGAGTATAGTTGATTTACAATGTTGTGTTATACGCTGGTCTTGAGAGCCTTCCCACTGTTTGCTTTGGATTAGATGGTAACTTGCTTACTTATCTTATATCCCTTGCCAAACTGTAAACTTCCTGAGACCAAGGAGCTAACTGTCAATATCCCTCAAGAGTCACCTGAGATGTATTTCTTTTCCAGGAGAACTGGTTTCCCACCACTCCCCACCTCACCCCCAAAGCAGGCCTTGGTGTCCCTCTCCGGCCCTCCCATGGGCACCCTGCGCTTCACCCATCAGGGCGGTCCTTACTCTGAGCCGTCTTAACATCCGCTTCCGCTGGTCTGGACCCACCCAGACACGGGCACAGATTGTGAAGTGTGTCAGAGCTGGGACGGATGCTTGTTTTTAATTGTCTTCCCAGCGAAGCATCTAGCAGGCTCAGTAAACCATTAATCCCAGAGCCCCTCATACCATGATCACCAAGGGTAAGCTCCTGCGTGCCCACCTTCAACCGGACGGCACAGCTCAGCCCAGACTCCTAGGCACATCCGCGCACAAGACCCAGGAATTCCCCCACGCCTGGCGGCAGCCAGCAACCAAGCTCCCTGACGTAACCCGATCCTTGGTCAGGCATTCTCGCTCTGTGGCAGACCAGGTCTCCCTTCCGGGAGTCCCAGCACTGAGTTTCAGCAGTTAGGATCATTTCCGAGTCTCATGCTGTTCCGGCTCTATGTCTGTCTGCCCCCAGCCTGTCTGCTGCAGAGAGACAGCACTACATCTATTCATGACCAAAGCCCAGCCCACAGCAGGTCTGAAACTGAGGACGTCTCCTTTCTCTGAAGACTTGGGCTGTCTCCGCTTGCCCCCTAAAAGGAGATTCACATTCTGATCAAAGGAAGCTGAAGTAGGGGTGGGGAAGGTCCCAGAGGTACAAGGGATCCCCCCACCTCATCCCCCAGCCCTGCAATAGTCAGTTTAGGTGGGAACAGAGGGAAATCCCTCAAGTCTTTGAATTCCACTGCATATGCATTCTTCTAGTTCACAAAAGTTTACTGAGTGCATTTTTGTGCCTAGCAATGGGCTATGTATTAGGGATACCTGGAGTCTAGATTAGGTCTAGATTAGTCTAGACTTCATAAGGGTCTAGATCAAGCTTGAAAGGAAATTTTAGATTCATCTGTACAATTCTTTCACCTTACTTATGAGAAAATATTGATTCATCTGGCTAACTGTCTCACATCTTTCAGGTCTCAGCCTAAAAGGCTCTGTCTGCAGGAAGCTGCCCCAGACCAGCCTCTTCCAGAGAGGGCTAGAGGCGCCCTCCAGAAATATACCCCAAGGGCATTCTGTTCTCCCCCATCATGGATACATCTGCCTCTGTCTGGGATTTGCTTGTTTACTTTTCACTAGATTGAGAACTCTCTGAGGGCAGAAGCCACCTGTCACCTTCGGATCCATAGGTAGTACCTAGTAGGCACCAGTATTTGCAGAATGACTAAATGATGGGGTCAAAGGCCACAGACGCAGCAGGTATCAGTCAGAACTAGAACTCAGGGGTCCTAACACTCAGCCCTGTGGCTGCTCTTACATTACCCATGCTTCCTCTTGAGAGCCCTTATCTATCTAAATGGCCCCAGCTAGCTAGATCCCAGGAATGGATGTTAATCTCATTGCGGAAAGGAAACAGCAGGTCAGGGGAACTTTCACCTGGACCTCATTCTATTTTCAGATAATTCAGAGCCAAAGGGGAGGCTGCAGAGAGGAGAATGCCAAACTGGCTACCACCTCCTGTGGCCCTCCAGATTTGGGGTTGGTTTCCTGAATAAGTGGATCCTCTGCAGCTACAAAGGAAGCCAAGGGCCCCATTCTCCAGCCCTAACTCACACTATAAAGGACAGTGGAAGTAGGAAAGTGGGCAGACTAAATACAAAATTCAGACACTGGGAGTCTAGTCCTTCTTGATCCTCAGCCTGCCCTGAATACACAGCTGGAGGCAGCATCCTCCCGGGGCTTCTGAATCCCAGCTCTGCCAGTTTCTCACCAGTTGTGTGGCCTTGGACAGAATAATACACCCTTCACAGGACTGATCTACTATGAAGACTCAAGGAGAGATGTTCCTTTCTCCCCATTACATCCCACATTTAGAGGAAAGAGTAGAGCCTATGGATAGTCTCTTTTCACTCTATATGACACTCACAATGGGGATTCTGGACTGAGGATTCTGCTTCAGACCTTAAAAACCAGACTCGAAAACCACAGAAAGGAAAACTTGAATGGGCAGCTATTTACAAGTTAAACAGTAGGAGTGTAATATATTTTTTAATGAATGGATGTTTCCCATTGGCTCTACCTCCTTCCCCTGCTTCATCAGTTCTACCACATCCTGAGGAACTCACTCAACCTTAGAAGCCTTATTAGGAACGTCCCAGAACTGCATGTCTGGGATACAGTTAAGGTTGATCCGACCGAAGGCGGAAGAACTCAGAACCCTGAAAGGGCTCTCCCCTAGCCCTCCAACTTGAGAGTTTGCCTCCATTCCAATCCATCCCTTTTTTCCTCCTTAAGATCTCCAAGAAGTGGTCGAGTGACTTTATGGATTTTGACTTGGGAGAAGCAAATTACTCAGGATGGAGAAATCTTTGGGGAACTGTATCATTGTCGGTTTGCCTCTTGCCAACTCAGAACAGCACGGTGAAAGGACAACAGGTGGCTCGAGGCAGGACCAAGAGCCTCTGAGAGGCAGAGAGCTGTGCAGGGGCTCTCCAAGCTTCTGGGTGCCGGCGGCACCGACCGCAGCCCGCCCCGCCCCAGCCGCCGCCCCGCGCGCCCCTTCCCCTGCAAGCCCCACTGGAGCCCGGTGGGCGGGGCTTCACTGTCACTCTCCTCGCCGCGCGGGAGGAGCCAATGCCAGCGGCCCTGGTCACGCGCTCCGGGCGGCCCGACCAATGGGCGCCGGGGGGCGTGGCCCGCCCTCGGGCTCCGGGAGTTCATAACCGCTTGCAGGTCCGCGCCGGCTCGCGAGCGCAGGTGCAACCGTGGGTTCCCGGGCGAGAGCTATAGAGGTGTCCGGGTCCCCGGGTTTGCTGCGCCGCCGATCCCCCTCCGCCCGCGCCAGCCGTATGCCCATGGAGTCCTTGCCTTTCCCCCGGCGCCTCGGCCCTGCGCCCTCGGCCACTGCCGCGCTGGCCGCCGAGCTGGTCCGGCCCCTGGCCGACGGGCTTCTCAAGTCGCCCAAGCCCCTGATGAAGAAGCAGGCGGTGAAGCGGCACCACCACAAGCACAACCTGCGACACCGCTACGAGTTCCTGGAGACTCTGGGCAAGGGGACTTACGGGAAGGTGAAGAAGGCGCGGGAGAGCTCCGGGCGCCTGGTGAGTGCGGCGCCCTCAGCGGCGCCGCCCGGCGGGCTCCGGGCTCGGCCACGCCGGTGGGGGGCGGAGGGTGGGCCGGGGGCCAGAGCCCTGCTTGGTGGGGTTGCCCGCCTTCAGTCTTCGTGTGTGTGTGTGTGCGCGCGCGCTGATGGTGTTCTCTGTACATTTGTCTGTCCATGAGTGTAGGGACAATGGTCGTGGACCTGAGAACCCCAACAACTGGTCAGCAAGTGATGGTTTCCAAAGTGAGGCAGGGTGAGGAGGCTCCCTAGAGATGAGACTTTAGTGGGATTTTGTTTGTAACAGACTATCCAGTGGAGTAGCATGGGAAGAGGAAGTAAAACGCACTTGATCTTAGTAGGGGAGTAGTGCCTATGTGTAGCCGAGTAAATAAAGAAATGAGGCGACCAGTTTCTCAGTTCAGTTTTGGTAGTTTGGCAGCCCAGGTGACTATGGAGATATCCCTACCTCCTGAGGGTCGTGGGTGGGTTTGACATTTAGGTCCTTGCCAGCTCTGACATTCAAAGTTTTATTATGATGTGTTTTTAATTCTGATAAATGTGAAACCAGGCTCTGGTGAAAGATACCTTTGGATCTGGGGCCTTTTCAGGGACGTGTCCTGTTCATTTGGGATGTAGGTGTGTATAGTAGTAGTAATCTGTGGGTTGTTGTTAGTTGCTCAGTCATGTCCAACTCTTTTGTGACACTATTGACTGTATAGCCCACCAGGCTCCCATGTCCATGGGACTGTCCAGGCAAGAATACTAGAATGGTTTGCCATTTCACTCTCCAGGGAATTTTCCCGACCCAGGGATCAAACCCGCATGTCCTGCATTGCAGATGAATTCTTTACTACCAAGTCACCGGGGGAGTCCTTTAATGTGTAGGACCTTATGCAGTTTATTTTCTCTGTACCCTCAGTTTCTCCTTTTGCAAAAATGAAGAAAATATGGGCTCCCTCAGAGTTTCTATGATGATTGAATGAGATACAAATATGAATTTAAATTGTTTTCTGACAATAAAAATAAATAAGTAAATTGTTTTCTGACAATAGAACCCGCAATGAGAACTGATATTTATATTTGGAAAGACCAGCCCTAAAAGGATGGCAAGTTTGCAGAAGTTAACAGTGGTTCCCTAACTTGAGTTCAATGTACATTGGAATCACCTGGGTGCTTATTGAAACCGCTTCTCTGGTTCCGCACAGGGAGGATTTCATTCTGAAGATCTGGGATGGGGCCAAATACTCTGAATTTTTTTTGGCCACACTGTGCAGTATGTGGGATTGGGGATCAAACCCGTGCCCCTACAGTGGAAGCACCAAGTCTTAACCACTGAACCTCCAGAAAGGTCGAAAGTGAAAGTGTTAGTGGCTCAGTCATGTCTGACTCTTTGTGACCCCATGGACTTTAGCCTGCCAAGCTCCTCCATCCGTGGGATTTTCCAGGCAAGAATACTGGAGTAGGTTGCTATTTCCTTCTCCAGGGGATATTCCCAACCCAGGGATCGAATCCAGGCCTCCCGCATTGCAGACAGACTCTTTAGCATCTGAGCCACCAGTGAAGTCCCTAAATAATCTGTATTTTAAGAAGCCTTTTAAAAGCAGGTGGTTTAGGGATTGTTTTGCCAAATCCAGTTGGGTGGTTATGAGATGTACATGTATGCTTGGCCTTGGTTTGCCTATTGGCTCTGGCAGCAAGTCACCTCCCCAGATTGTTTGCTTTTGCAGCCAGTAGCTGGTTTGAAATTCAGGAAGTCATTTCATTGGTGAAGGAGAGTGGATGCTGGGGAAAGGGAGTGGATTATGGCCCCATCAATAGAACCGAGTATGTTTTTCCTGCTAACGCCTGGCACAGTCCCCAGGTGCCCACTGCCAGGTTACAGCTATTGGGCAATCATGTACTTCCTGACTTTCCTTTTCTTTCTCTTTTTATAAAGTGTGACGGCCCAATAAGCCTCCAGGCTTGAGACTGCTGGACCCAGGCTTTGTTAGGGGCTCAGCTGAAAAATAGCTTCTTGTGGTTTGTGGCTCATACCTCTTGTTGGCCGGCAGACTGGATGGTTGGGGGGGGGGGGGCGCCAGAAACTGAGACTGAAATTCAGAAATCCCATTAAGCTCTTGACCTGGGTCACTGCGTGTGTATGGGGTGTGTGTGTGTGTAAGAGATAAAGGGAGAGATCATTGATTCTGGAATGAGATAAACCAGCTTTCAGTTTGCAAACCTCAGTGGCTGTAGGCAGAGATCCCAGCTCTTATTACATCAGAACAGAGAATTCAGAAGGTGCTCCCTGGCTTCGAGTCTCTTGTCTCCAGGGAGCCAAGATGAGTAGGAATGGGACCTGCTCCCTGATCCATAGATCACCCTGTACTTCTGCTGGGAGTTTGCTCAGGGCCTCCGTCCTCCTGGGAGAGCAGTTCTGCACACTGCTAAACTCTGATTTCTCTAAATTCTGGAGAGGAATCCTCTTCTCCACTGCACCCCACTCCTGTCTCTTCACTGTCCTCCCTGAAGAGAGACCGACCTGGTGCCCCAGGAAAGGAGTTGTGGGAGCAGCCCACAACCTCCCCCAAAATGAACCAAGGTCTTTGGGGAAGAGGGTCAGAAGAAAGCCTGCTGGGTGACTTCCGCCCCATTCCCAATTCCCAGCCTGTCTGATGGGATTCTCAGGGGCCTGATGGGATTGTCTGGGGGGAGGGGCAGGTGGGCAGGACTAAGGGCTACTCCAGGAGGACATTAAAGGAAAAATAAATATTTGCTCTGGATCTTCTAGCTCTGAGTACATTCCTAGTATCCACATGATATTTCCTCCTGTGACTCTCCTAGCTCTCCTGACCTACGCCCTCCCGCAGGAAGAAAAGCACCTGCTGGGTGCCTGGAATGGTGGAGGCCACCGCAGCTGTTAGGGTGGTCTGCATAGAGTTCTTATCTGCACAAGCAGAGCAGAGGGGAGTCCAAGAGGAGAGTGATCTGGGCCAGGGAAGCTTCTGTCTCATTTATATATTGGATTGTTGTGTGGGAATTCAAAATGTTTGAACATGACCGAGATGGTCTGATTCCTTCATTGACAGATGGGGAAACTGAAGCCCAGGGAGGGCAGGTGACATGTCCTGGGCCTGGTTAGTGGCACGCCTGCAACATCGGCTCCTGACTTGACCACCCAGTGCGAGATGAGCAGGACTGAGTCTTGGACTGGGAGCTGGCTCTGGGTTGAGCCCGGGCTTGCCTCAGTTTGCTCTGTCATTCCAGCAGCGAGCTCCAGCTGCCCTTCCCAGAGCTCCAGGCACACACAGTATGGGAGGAGTCTTTGGGAACAACCCCCACCCCCGCGTCCTCACTGCCTGCGCCCAGGGATCCTGAGTGGGTGAACTACCCTACATTCGAGGCTTTTTCTTTGTCAGGAAAACTGCTCAGCTCAGCATCAGGGTGCAAGCATTCAAAATCCCAGCTCTGCTGCTTCCGAGCTGTGGGACCTCTCTGTATCTCAGTTTCCTCATCTGTAAAGTGGGGATTATAATAATTCCTGCCTCATGGGGTTCTCCTAGGATTAAATAAGGTAATATGCATGTCAGCACAGTAGCCAACACACACAGTAGTGTTACCCTAGCAAGGCCGGCTTTGTCACGGTCCTCCTCTCCCTCTCCTAGGGAAGGGGGAGTCCCTCCATCCTGGGTCTGTCCTGCCCTGAGGCAGAGAATGGCTTGTGCTCGACTTTCTTAAGCCCTTTGGTCTCTGCCTTGTTCAGAGTCCCAGTCTCTCCTTTAGCCCCTGATCCAGAGAAGGGCTCCCACCTGGCCAGCTGCCAGCGGCCTCTTCTGTGCGATGCTGCCCTCCCAGCTCCTGCTGCACCTGCCTGCTCAGGGCTGGGGGAGAGACTTTGGCTGCAGGTGACTCCTGTTCCTGGGCTTTGGCCAAGCTGTGCAGGAGGGCTGGGCAGGGAAGCGCCTTGCCTAGCAGAACGGGCCGGAGGGTGGCAAAGGAGGGGTGGGCACAGCATGGAATGTAGGGGAGGTGGCGCCCTTCCCCTCAGAACCCACTCCTGGTCCCTGCCTGGTTCTCTGGAAGGCTTGGTGGGATGGTGAGCCACCCCCAGGCCTATCCCCACTCTGCCAGCCCAGCCCAGCTTCTCCTCTGTAATCTAAATGGGTCATCCTCCAGCTCCTCACCCTGCCTCTCAGAGGCACCTGCTCCGTGAAAGGCCAAAAAGGAGTCAAGGATCATGGCTCCAACTCTGGGTGATAGCTATGACCAGAGATGCCCAGCTTGTACCCTCTCTCTTGTCATCTGCAGCCAGTACCTGTAGGTCATCTTTTTCTAAGATCTTTCTGCCATCCTCTCCGGGAATGCATATTATTCTTGATCTGAGTTCCTGTGGGGATTAGAAGGAGAGAAGGCAGTGTTTAACCAATTGACCTCAGCACCCGTCTGTCCAACATGTTTGTTTGTCTGTCTGTAAGTTGGTTGATGGTGGCTGGTGGTACTGCACAGCCCGGCCCAAGGCAGGGTGTAGGGCATTCCCTTCTCCAGGGGTTGAAGGCAGGCCAGAGCATCTGTAAGGACCTTTTGTCTTCTGAGATGGTAGCTTCTCCACGCAGCAACCCTCCATCTTGGATCCTGACAGCCTGGCCTTCTTGAGGAACCTGGGAAGAGTCACCTTTCTGGACTTCAGTGTTTGCATTTGCAAAATGGGATGGGGAATTAGCCATGCTGCCTTTCAGGCAGGCAGGGCCACAGAATCAAGAAAATCACTGGGCTGGTATCAATAGGAATTTTGCTCAGGCAGGTTAACACGGTTATGGCATGGGGCCTCTGAATAAGCCCATTATAACAATCCTTGGCCAGCACCTTCCTGGCATGGTAGCAGGTGACCCATTTCTAAAGAAGCTCAACAGAAAATGCTGAAGTTTAGAAGCAAGCTTAGAGATCCTAGTGTGCAAATTCATGAATAGTTCCTTTCCTTTCTTTCTGGTGTGTTCTTAAACCTTTCTCTCTGCTTGGAATGCCCTTGTTGCCCCCCTCCAAAAGCCTATGTGCCTTGGCTTGGTAAACCCCACTCTTCCTTCAAGATCTAAAACGAAGTTTTCTCCCAGGGGTGACTCGCCTTGCTCCTCCAGGCAAAGCTCTCCAGTGCTCTTGGAGCCCCTGGGCAGGCAGGGATCTCAATCACACTTGACTGGATCAAGGCCTGGTGCAGGGACTGTCTGGTTTTTGTCTGAATCCAATACCTACCATAGTGCCAGACATGTAGTAGGCGTTCAGCAAATGTTTGGAGAATAAATGCCCTTTTATTTTTCAGATGAGGACATTAAAACTAGCCAGACCAGTTAACTAGATCATTTAAGTGACTTGTCTTGAGTTGCATAGCTCCAAAGGGGCAAATAAAGATTAGATACCTGGGCTCTTGGCACCCCTCCACTGATCTAATGTTCACATTTATATTGTCATTATTGTGTTTCAGTTTCCTGGCCCTTCTGAGTAGGGTGGCCATGTAATATAACATCTCAGCCTGAATACTTCAGAGAGTAAAAAGGGCACTATTAATTACATAGGATGAACCAGGATTGTCCATACGCAGGTGGCTTTCCTGTCTCTGGGTGATCCATTCAGCAACTATCTTTCTCTTCCTTTACTCTGGTCACTATATTTTAATTCTAGAGAGTGGTTGCTCAACTATCTTGCATATAAGAACAAAGGTCCCTCGAAATGAGTTCTAGTAAACAAGGTTGACTCCACCCATGCCTCACCAAAAGGGCAGAAAATCTTTTTTGGGCACTGGTCCCATCGGTCCCAGGGATCAGCCCAGCAACTTAACCAATAAATATTTATTTGTGATTTGTGTTCAGCAGTAAACAGTTGAGTGTTTTCTGTATGCTGAGCTCCTTCTAAGCCTGAGCTGTTGGTATATCTCATATACTTTGACAGGCTCTCCAGCAGTTAGAGGCCTGTCTGGTGGGGCAAGGGTGGGTGGGGGAAGTGCCCCAAGCCCACCCGGGCAGTGACACATTGCCTTTCTTGTCTGTCACTTGCTTGAGGAATGACCTAACCTGTTTCCTTCCTGGGAAGTGCCAGCCAAACTGTGGTCTCCTAAGACCTAGTATAGATAATGGCGGGAGGGACCTTTACCTTGCCCCCTGAGACCAGAGCATGAGCTGGCAGGGGGATGGAACTGTCCATGGAGGATTAACAATTCTGGTTTTAATCGTAGGCTTCCAGAATGGATTTCAGGATTCAACTTGTACACCCTCTACCCATGCAGTGACTCCTCCTAGCACCCCTCAGGGCCCTCTAGTTTTTTGAGACCTGTCTTCTGTTCTGCCTGTCTTCTTTAGAGCTCTGACCCTGCCTACAGTGATTTGCTCATTGTATATGTTTGAGTGTGTACAGTTGTACATCTGAGATATGCCTAGGTTTTGCATATGTATCTTAAATTCTCAAATATTTGTTTCATTATCTAAGTATGTGATTTATATGTGATTTTCCTTTTACATAAATAGATTCAATTTACGGCCCTTTTTCTGAAGAGCTCACGGTATTACCTGATTTTTAAAACAAAGAATTTAAAGAGAAAAGAACTAGTCCATAACATCTCCCCTTCAGGGGGAGAAAAAGGGTATAGGAGAGGTGATGAGGAACCAAGCTGCAGGTTGAAGCCCCGTAGTTGGAGGAGGATTTAAGCCCCTTCCCCCATCCCCAGCCCCTGTCCAGTTCTAAGCCGGGGATTTTTCTGCTCCGCTGGCTCCTTGGGGTCGTTTGGAGCAGGAGGGGTGGAGGGCGTGAGGAGACGCTGAGGCGCAGCCGCCGGGCAGCTGCAGCGGGGCCCCTGCGGGGGCGTGGGCAGAAGGCGCCATGGCGACCGCCCCTCGCGCCGCCATTGTCCGCGCCCGCCCGGCCTCCCCTCTCGCGGGCCGCGGCCCCGCTCCCCGGCCGCCCCTCTCTCGGGGACGCCGTCCCTGGCCCGTTGCTGGGGTGACCGGCCATTGTGAGCGCGTCTCTGCGGATTACGGCGGTTCCGCATTCCTGGCTGAGGGGACACAGCCCCGCGGGCGCGTCGGAAGCAGGAAGCCTTTGTCTGCCCGGAGCCCTGGGAAAGGGGGTGGGCGGCCGGCCCGCGGGCTCCTTTTGAACCTGGAGGGGCGGCAAACTCTCCCGGGGAAGGACCTAGGGGCCGTTTTCCGCAGGTTTCTTACAGCCCGCCAGGCTCCGGGGAAGGGGGAGGCTCGTGTTTGCCGTTCGTGCCCTGGGACAGGAGCTGTCAGGGCCCGCGTTGGCGACACCTCATCCTCCCCGGCCCTGGCGCCCGCGTGGCCGACTCCCGCGGCCCGTGGCATGTATACGGCCGTTTCCCAGAAGCAGAGGAGAGCATGGCATACATCCTCCTTAGTGCAGCCCGTTGCTCTCGGAGCTCCGAGGCCGCGGGAGGACAGCAGAGCCTGGAGGGCCGGTTTGCCGACTGCCCGCGCTCCACACACGCTGTTCCTCTGTCACCCTGCTCCGCGTGGCGGGACAGAGGCCCGGACCCCTCTGTGTCTAAGAGCTGTGCTGAAGTGGCTTCTTGGCAGTTCTTTCTCCATTTCCTCTGCCTCACTCCACCCTTCCTGAACCCACCACACGTACCAGCCAGAGTTTAATCCTTATATGGAATGTTCACCTTTACAGACAAGATAGCAAAGCCCAGAGGACTCTGTTTAACTGTTTGGTGGTTTGTTGCTGGGGGAGAGACCTTACTATTCACCTGGACTGAAAAGGCTAGTACTTTTTTCATAACTTTTTTGGGTGATCTTTTTGTAAGCGGGGACTTCCCTGGTAGTGCAGACGGTAAAGCGTCTGCCTACAATGTGGGAGACCTGGGTTCAATCCCTGGGTTGGGAAGATCCCCTGGAGAAGGAAATGGCAACTCACTCCAGTTCTCCTGCCTGGAAAATCCCCTGGACGGAGGAACCTGGTGGGCTACAGTCCATGGGGTCGCAAAAAGTCAGACACAACTGAGCGACTTCACTTTTGTATGTGGGGTAAGACATATATGAAATTTACCATTGTCATCATTTTAAGTGTACAATTCAGTACATTCACGGTGCTGTACATCATTATCACTATGCACTTCCAAAACCTTTTCGTCATCTCAAATGGAAGCTCGGTATCCACTAGGCAATAACTGCCCGTCGTCCCCGCACCCCCACCCCTGGTAACCAGCCTCCTCCTCTCTCTAGTGCGTTTGTCTGTCCTAGTGACTCAGATGAGTACAGTCATGCAGCATTGGTCCCTGTGTGTCTGGCTTCTTTGAGCATGCTTTCCGGGTCCGTCCGTGTTGGGCACATATTTATTGGTACTTCATTCTCCCATTGTGTGAACATACCATATCTTGTCTGATCAGTCATCCGTTAACAGACCTCTGGGTTGTTTCCCACCTTTTAGCTGGAGACTGTTTGTAGCAAATTAGAGGACTGGTGGAAGAAGTATCAGACGTGGGTCAACAGTGCAAGCCAGTCTGCCAGTGAGTGCCTGTGTGACGTTGAACAGGAAGGAAACAGCCTCTCTAGGAACGCACTTCCTCACCTGGAAATGCGGATGGGGGTGCTTCCGGCGCCTGCCTCTCAGGCTGCTTGAGAGGGCCAGCTCAGTGACAGCTGCAACAAATGGCTATTCAGTGCCTACTGTGTGCCAGGCGCTGTGCTCACCACCCAGTGGGGAGCAAAAGAGGCCCAGTCCTTTCCTCGTGGTGGAGCAAGATAAATTTGCTTTGAATCATGAAGTATCAGCCTTACAAGTACACGTTGTTACCTACCGTCTTCACCTATCCGTACTCCAAGTGAGGTGATTGACTTATCCTCATTCCTGCTACATAAACTGCATCCAACCCAGGCAAGAATCTTCGCCAGAGAAGGTTCTCTCTAGCCTCTCTGATGCCTGCCCCAGTGAAGTGTGGAGAGGCTTCGCTGGCTGCAATCTATGGCCTTTGTAGCAGCTGGAGGCAGATCACCAGGGTCAGGGCTCCCCCAGAGTGTCCTCAGGGATGCCTTTGCCTGCCAGGACTTTCTCCTCACCCTCCTGCATCCTCTGTTCCCAGGTGGCCATCAAGTCAATCCGGAAAGACAAAATCAAAGATGAGCAAGATCTGATGCACATTCGGCGAGAGATTGAGATCATGTCATCACTCAACCACCCCCACATCATTGCCATCCACGAAGGTACAGAGGCAGAGCATTTGAAGCTGAGAGTGTGTGTGCGTGCACACGCGCAGTCAGAACAGATAACACACAGGAGTAAAAAAAGGCACGGGCTTTAGGCTTGGGCAAGAGCTGGATCTGAAGCCTGCTATATGACTTGGGCAACTAATTTAATATAGTCTCTGGGTCTCAGTTCCTCTTTTGTAAAATGAGATAATCTCACCTGCGTCACAAGGTTGTTGCAAAGATCAAATTTTATGTCACCAAGTATTCAGCTCAAGAGAGGAACTCCACAGATTGTAGGCATGTTTGTTCTTAGGTTTTCTGTACTTAAACACTGCCTCCCCAAACCCAGTGAGAACCTTGGCACTGTGGGGGCAGCTGAAACACACGGAGGACCTGCACCTGTCTCAGGCGTGTGGGTGTGATTTTTCTTTGTGCGTCTCAAGAGCCAGGCCTCCTATCCTCTGAATCACTCCCGCCTTGAGGCTGGTTCCTACCCGTCCTCGTATCTCTCAGCCTCTTCTTGCACTGACATCAGTGCTGGTTCTCCTCTCCAGCTGCCCTGCTCCCCGTGACCCAGACAACAAAGTGAGCGAGAGATGGTGACGCGGGAAAGACAGGGAGCAGCCTCCCACACACGCCTGTCTGCTGGCAGCCTTTACATAATATCACTTAGGAAGCGAGGAATGGCAGGAGCAGCAGGAGGGAGGAGGGAAGCCTGTGGCTTTGCCCTCAGCCTGAATATTCCTGGTGGGAGGAAGAGAGGTCTCCTCTCTCAAGTTCTGTTTAGAAGAAGACTTAAGAGCAGAACACTGCCATGGTCCCCTGGCCTGAACCTGTCCCATGAGGAAGCCAAGCAAGTGGCTGAGAAGGCTAATTGTATCTCCCCCCAGGGGAGAGTGGGCAGATGATAGAGTATTGGTTAAGCCAGGCTAAGCTTGGTGGTTGGTGTGTGTGTGTGTGTGTGAAATCTTCCCCCAACCCGTATCTCCAGCTAGGTCTGGGAACTGTTCTTTGAAGCTTAGGATGTAACTGTTCTGTATTGCACCTTCAGAGTCAGGGGATGTTGGGGTATCATAGTTACTATGTAACTGGCAGAGCTGTCCCAGATCCATCCCCATCCACAGACTTCAAGAGATCTGGACTAAGGAGAAAGCTCCAGTCCTGGGAACTGACCTCTAACAGAGCTGCTCTCCAGAATGTGCCCTGGCTGGCTTCTGACCCCCAGTTCCGTGGCACAGAGTTTACACACACCCTGCAGGGTTGTAGAGACCCATGGGTTGGAGTCTCCAGGCAGGCCCCAGCAGTCTGGGCCACGGTGCTCTCCTGGGGAAAAGCACAGTCTTCCTGGCCAGATACCCAGCTGCCTGGGAGCTCGGACTCTCCCTGGCAGTAGCCTCCTCTCTCAGCTCCTTCTCCCAGCCTAGACAGGAATCGCTCTGGGGTTGGCTGAGCAAGCCAGACTCATAGGACCCACTTGACACAGAGATGCGGTGTCATGGACATGCATGTTTTGACACACACCCAGCTGAAGGGCCAGTTTGATGAACCAGCCGTTCCCTGCTTTTCCAGGAGGACAGACAAGGCCTGTGGTGGCAAGTGGGCCCCTCCCATATGTGGAGATGAGCCAGCTAGAATAGGCTGACCGCCAGGAGCCCAGCCAGTCAATTAATTATCAAATATTTATTGATTGTTTCTGTGTACAAGGCCCGGGCCTGAGTACTCTGGACGGGAAATCAAAGAAGTTAAGAGTGATGAGTGTCTCAGCTCTCCGTGGGTTACAAACCACTTTCATATGCTTTTATCCCTCTTCTGATCTTCTGGGTATTATTTTTCAAGTTTATACATGAGGATGCTAATAATAACTATAACAATAGGGACCATATATTGAATGCTGGCTTGTTTGTCAGGCTCCACACCAGCTCACTCAGCCAGCCCAAGAGCTGTCACTTGTTTTTATCTATTTCTCGCCCCAGCCCTATGAAATTGCTGTCATTATCCCTCTTCAAATGAGGAAACTGAGGCGCACTGAGTTAATAACTTGCCATGGTCACCCAGCTTGTAAGTGATGGGGCCAGGATTCGAATCCCAAACCTGTGTCTTTACTGATCTATCTGGAAGAGATTTGCCCAAGCAAAAAAGTACTGAATTCTGAACTAGGGAGCTTGACTTTTCATTCTTATCCAGTGATGTCTCGGAATTCATAGGGTAGTTGTAAGAATGCTCAGAAGCCTGAACTTCCAAGGAGAGGGAGGTGAGCCAGTCCTTTTGGCCTGAACTCATTGCTCCTGGAAGGTGCTGGGAGCATCCGCGGGCAGCCTCCCCGCCCCCTTACAGACGTCTGGTTTGGGGCCGGGAGGGTGTGGCCCCTGGCGGGAGCGAGCCCTCCAAAAGGCCTGACTCTGCTGCCCCCCTCTGCCCCAGTGTTTGAGAACAGCAGCAGGATCGTGATCGTCATGGAGTACGCCAGCCGAGGCGACCTGTATGACCACATCAGCGAGCGGCAGCGCCTCAGCGAGCGCGAGGCCAGGCACTTCTTCCGGCAGATCGTCTCCGCTGTGCAGTATTGCCATCAGGTGCGCGCGCCCGCTGGCGCCGAGGGGGCGGTCCCCGGGCCCGGCGGCTGGCTTCCCCAGAGAGGCCCCGCGACACCGGGATCACACAGGGAGGAGGCCAAGGCGAGGGGTAATTCTTCACTCAGCGGAGGGAGTGTTGGCGTCTCTGGCTTCAGGTCTCTTGGCCGGGGTTGGAAGGACCTGTGGTTTGTTGTGCCTGTACCGGTAAAGATGGGCTCCCTACCTATCTGAGCTTACCCCCCTTTGACGCTTCCTCACTGTCCAGGATAGGTCCTCAAGTCCGTCTCTCCTGATGGCCTTCCCCTGACCCCTGCCCTCCCTCTTTCAGAACGGGGTTGTCCACCGGGATCTCAAGCTGGAGAATATCCTTTTGGATGCCAACGGAAATATCAAGGTGAGCCTCACTTCTTGTTTAAAACTGCTCCCCTTCCCCTCGCCAGACCTTCTGCACTGGCTCCAGCTAAGCATCTTTATGTCTCTAGGGGGTTGCAGAAGGAGTTGAGTACTGGTAAGGACCTCAGCCGTCCTCCATTTCAACACTTCCCTCTGTGGGTTGAAAACTGAGGCCTCACGATAAGGAGTGTCTTGCACAAGGTCCCATGGCTAGCAAGGTCAGCTGGAACCAAAGTCTTCTAACTCCCTCAACGTCACAAGGCTGAAGGAGTCTAGATCGAGGGTTGGTTTCGCTCACAGCCTTAGGATTGGCAGGGAGAGGCCATGGCCTGCATTTGCCCCACCTGCACATATGCACAGATGCATGCACACATACACACGCATGCATGCGCACTTTAATCTGCTACAATTAAACAGCCCTTTGGCACCT
The DNA here is from genome assembly GCF_019320065.1 of Cervus canadensis. NCBI lineage: Eukaryota > Metazoa > Chordata > Mammalia > Artiodactyla > Cervidae > Cervus > Cervus canadensis. Next base: position 73,703,043 of record NC_057398.1, read on the forward strand.
TTCACCACAGCAAGCACTCCAGCGGCAGCTTCCTGCTTCCTTCTGCTGCTGAATTCCCATAGTTAAGTAGTTAAATTTAGGTCTGAGAAGTTCGTGTTGAGGTGGTAAGCTCGGATCTCAGGGCTGGAAGAGGCAGGGAGCAAGAGCTTGCCCTGCAGACACCTGGGAGGGCTCTGACTCTGCACTTGGACCCTCCTCAGAATGTTCCCGAATTCAGGCCACAGCCTCTTCCCCAGTGGCCCCTGACCTGTGCCCTGAGGTGCCCTGAGTTCATTCTCCTTTCCAATTCCTGGAGTAGGTGGGGCTCGCTTTGATGCTGACCAGGGAGGGGGATGCCAGAGCCAATAAATACACATAATCCAGGCAGGCCTGAACTTTCCCATCTGTACCAGTCATCTGCCTCGTTATGGGCGTCAATAGGTAACTGCTTGATAAGAGGCCAATAAAACCCATAAATGAAGGAGCCAGAGTTCATAAACAGCCCCTCTCTACCCTGGGCACACATGACCCTCTGCTGGGGAGGAGGGCTGGGAGCAAAAGGGCGTAGGTCTCAGCCTCTGTCTGAGGAGAGTTGGGGGAAGGGTCTCTCTGAGGAGCGAGAAGATGGGCTTGGGGGCCCTCAAACCCCCAGTATCAGAGGGCTCAGGAGGTCCTGTAGGACGATCCCTTCTCCTGGGCCATGACGATGGCCCTAATCTTTGCTCTGCCTTCACTGTGGCTTCTCAGGTCTCCTGGGCTGACCCCAGTCCCCCCACCACTTTCCCGCCTGGATGTGGGCCTAGATGAGCCCTTTGCTGGGAAGGGCACCCCAAGCCCATGGGGTGACTGTGTTCTGAGGTCCTCGGCGCTGATGTGAGACACTGTCTCTCCCCCTCCAACCAAGAGCCTGCCTTCAGTCACTAAGTGGCCGTTAGTCCCGTCAACGGGTCATAGCTGTGCTGGGAGCTGCAGGAGGGGTGGGGGCAGGTGGTCCACAAGGGCAGCTTATCGACATGGCTGCATGAGGAGACAGAACTGACAAGCTGGGGCTTCTGTGAGCCACTGGAAGCTGTAACGGCTCAATGGGAAGAGGAGATCGCAGGGCCGTAGAAGGCTTCCTGGGGGAGGTGGGCCTTCTGGGTGTGTAGGACGTGTGTAGGCAGAGTGAGCATCTGTGGAGTGGAGTGCAGTATGAGCAAAGGGCCAGGGGAACAGTGAGGACCCGGGGCTCCCCTCACCTCTGCCCAGGCACGCCTCACTGACTCAGCCTCTGAGGGGCTCTTTCTTCCAGGGCCTGAGCTGTGTTGGTGGTGCCCAGTATGGGGCAGGGGTCATGGGCACCCTTTGCTCCTGCCAGGGCCTGTGTCTCCTCGTGCTCTGGAGAGGGGCAGACCAGGAGCTACAGAACAGTCCAGGCCTTGGCGTGACCCTGTCCGTGTTTGACCCAATCCTACAGATCGCCGACTTTGGCCTCTCCAACCTCTACCACCAAGGCAAGTTCCTGCAGACATTCTGCGGGAGCCCGCTCTACGCCTCGCCCGAGATCGTCAATGGAAAGCCCTACACGGGACCAGAGGTGAGTGCCTGGCCTCCTCCTAATCTCTCGGCTTAGATCTTGAGAGAGGGATGAGCTGGTTTTCTAATGATTCCCTTTCTCAGATTGCAAGCCTCACTTCCCCGCCAAAGCAGTGCCTAGCCAGTTCTGTAGCTGGGAGTAGCAAAACTGGCATGAGAGCTGAAGGCCCCTGACCCCTGACAGCCTGGCTCTGTGCCCCACACCTTCTGCATTCCCATTACCTCTCCTGGCCCCCGGCCAGCCTCCCCAAGCTGAGGCAGATGACAACACCTCTCTCCGTGAATCTCAGTCCCTTCTACAGGATGGCCCTCTCTGCCCCTGGGTCCTCGGATGCACTGGGCTCTGGGTTCGCCCTGCAGCATGAGGACCTCATGGCTGACCTGGTCTCTCCCTCAGGTGGACAGCTGGTCCCTGGGTGTTCTCCTCTACATCCTGGTGCATGGCTCCATGCCCTTTGATGGGCAGGACCACAAGACGCTGGTGAAACAGATCAGCAATGGGGCTTACCGGCAGCCTCCTAAGCCCTCTGGTGAGTGAGGGATGTGGGCATTCTCACCCACACCCTGGGTGTTCTCTGCTAATTCCTGATGCAGGAATTAAACAGTGACAGGAAAGTGGAGCTTCCCTGGTGGCTCAGACTGTAAAGAAGTTGCCTGCAAAGCTGGAGACTGGGGTTCAATCCCTGGATCTGAAAGATCCCCTGGAGAAGGGAATGGCAACCCACTCCAGTACTCTTGCCTGGAGAACTCCATGGACTGAGGGAATTGTCTGCAATTGCAGCCTGGTGGGCTACAGTCCATGGGGTTGCAGAGTTAAACGTGACTGAGCTATTTTCACTTTCACTTTCCAAGTGAAGACAGCAACCCACTCAAGATGAAGGTGCCTTCCACCCCACCTCCTGCTCTTATCTCTCTGCCTCCTGTGTCTGTCTCCTTGCAGGATGGAGGGGCTGGATCTTCCTTTATGGGCATGCTTATTTGGGAGGTGCTTCCTAAAGCCTAGTTTAGATCCTCTTTGCCACAGTTGTCTCATTTCCTACTACATTTGTCCTTAGAAATCTTTTTGTCCTTTCATGTACGATGTATGAGGTGAGAAGGGTGTGAGGACCTTGGTATATTCTTGAGCGGCAAGCCCCACCCCCCAGAGGCCTGCATTTCATTGGAACAAAGGAGCACACATGTAATAAACATGGCTATGGTCCTGAGGCCCTGGAGGCTGGGGAGCCTGCCTGGGGGCACAGCTGACCTGGGAGGGAGCCCCATCTTAGCATCCGTGGGGTGAGCCGGGAGGGACACTGTGGGTGCCGTGCTCGTGACTATGGAGCTGGAGCCTCTGTCTCTCTCCTTCTAGATGCCTGTGGCCTGATCCGGTGGCTGTTGATGGTAAACCCTACCCGCCGGGCCAGCCTGGAGGACGTGGCCAGCCACTGGTGGGTCAACTGGGGCTATGCCACCCGTGTTGGGGAGCAGGGGGCCCCACACGAGGGCGGGCACCCCGGCAGCGACCCCGGCCGGGCCTCCGTGGCTCAGTGGCTGCGACGCTCCTCCCGCCCCCTCCTGGAGAACGGCGCCAAGGTCTGCGGCTTCTTGAAGCAGCAGGCGCCGGGTGGCAGGGGCCTTGCCCCCGGCCTGGAGCGCCAGCACTCACTCAAGAAGTCCCGCAAGGAAAACGCCATGGCCCAGACCCTCCAGGGGGCCCCGGCCGCCGACGCCTCCCCTCGCCCTGGGAAGGGTGGCCTCAAGCTGCCGAAAGGCATTCTCAAGAAGAAGACGTCGAATCCCACAGAGGGGGCGAGAGAGGACCCTGAGCCCGGCCCCAACCCCGCCAACCCAGGCCAGGCTGGCCCGCTGCTCCCAAAGAAGGGCATCCTCAAGAAGGCACGCCAGCGGGAGTCCGGTTACTACTCGTCCCCTGAGCCCAGCGAGTCTGGGGAGCTCTTGGATGCCGGGGACGTGTTTGTGAGTGGGGATACGGTGGAGCCCAAGCCCCCGCCAGCCTCAGGGCGGCTGCCGCACCGCAAGGGCATCCTCAAACACAACGGCAAGTTCTCGCACGCGGCCCTGGAGCACACAGCCCCTGCCACCTTCGGCTCTTTGGATGAACTGACCTCCCCACACCCTCCAGCCCGGGCCAGCCGCCCCTCAGGGGCCGTGAGTGAGGATAGCATCCTGTCCTCTGAGTCCTTTGACCAGCTGGACTTGCCCGAACGGCTCCCTGAGCCCCCACTGCGGGGCTGTGTGTCTGTGGACGACCTCATGGGGCTGGAGGCACCCCCCTCGGAGGGCCCTGGAAGCCGAGGCCTGAGGCGCTGGAGGCAGGACCCCCTGGGGACTAGCTGCTTTTCCCTGCTGGACTGCCCGGAGGGGACAGAGGGCTGCCAGCAGGGACTGAGGGTCTGCTCGGAGCTCAGCTGAAGCGGGGCGGGGTGGGCATTGCCCGTGCGGGCAGGCTCTGAGATGCAGCTGGATGCACCCTGAGGGGGAGACTGCCTTCTTCCCTGCCTCCCAGGACCCGCATCCCAGCCCAGAAGGCTGAGGTGGTTCAGTTGAGCCCTGGGAAGGGCTGGATGTGGGCAGTGGGCAAGTGAAGTGCGTTGAGGGTTCAACGTCTTCAGCCCCGTGGAACCAAAAAGGTAGCTCTAGAGGGGATATGAGTAGAGAAGCAGCGAGGAAGGCCTGTGGCCGATTCCAGGTTGCCTGTTAATTTCCAGGTTGCCTTGCCCATTGCCCCCTCTGAGGGGGTTGACGCCTTCTTCTTGAGAATGCCTTTGGCAGCTTGAGGCCGCCCATACCAGGACGAGGGGCGGCGTCCCCCTGGAGGGTCTGGGCCATGTAGTTCTTACTCCTGGACTTCTTAAGCAGATGCTGGCGTCACAGCCACTGAGCCGTGGAGGCCCGCGGCCAGGGTCGCTGCTGGGTGCCCGCCCTCCTGCGGGGACAGGGTCGCCTGTGCTCTCCCCATAGTAGGGCCACGGAAGCTGGATAGGGCGCTCTATCAGTGCCTAGCTCCTGTAAAGAGTAAGTTTGTGTGTGATGCCGTCCTGCCAAGGTGGGGCTGGAAGCTCTTCATTCACATACACATTCCCTTATTCACCAGCTGTTGCAGGAAGGGGGGCCCCTTCCAGGGCCCGGAACTGGGCTGTTGTCTAACACTCGGAAATGAATTGTCCGAGGAGACACATGTGCTGACAAAGCAAGAGACTTTATTGGGAAAGGCACCCGGGTGGAGAGCAGGAGGGTAAGAGAACCCAGGAGGACTGCTCTGCCAGTGGCTCGCAGTCTCGGGGTTTATGGTGATGGGATTAGTTTCCGGGTTGTCTTAAGCCAATCATTCTGACTCAGAGTCCTTCCTGGTGGTGCACGCCTTGTTCAGCCAAGATGGATGCCAGAGAGAAGGATTCTGGGAGGTGGTCGGACATGTGGTGTCTCCTTTTGACCTTTCCCGAACTTTTCCAGTTGGTGGAGGCTTATTAGTTCTGCGTTCCTTAGCAGGATCTCTTGTCATAAAACAACTCAAGCAAATGGTTGCTATGGTGCCTGGCCAGGGTGGGCGGTTCCAGTCAATGTGCTTCCCCTAACAGAACCACTCAAACTGTAATGTGCCCCCCCCCCCCAGTTTTCCCTGGGGTGGCTTGGGAATGGTCTCCTAGAGTGTGCCCTTCCTTACTCACCTGAGCAGTAAGAGAACACAACCTCTGTTTCCTCAAAGGATCTCTCCCCCTTCCCATCCTCCAAACCTGGAAAGTGAAAGTGAAAATAGCTCAGTCACGTCTGACTCTTTGCAGCCCCATGGACTGTAGCCCACCAGGCTGCAATTGCAGACAATTCCCTCAGTCCATGGAGTTCTCCAGGCAAGAATACTGGAGTGGGTTGCCATTCCCTTCTCCAGGGGATCTTTCAGACCCAGGGATCGAACCCCAGTCTCCAGCTTTGCAGGCAAATTCTTTACAGTCTGAGCCACCGGGGAAGCTTCACTTTCCTGTCACTGTTTAATTCCTGCATCAGGAATTAGCAGAGGACACCGAGGGTGTGGGTGAGAATGCCCACATCCCTCACTCACCAGAGGGTTTAGGAGGCTGCTGGTACGCCCTGTTGCTGATCTGTTTTATCAGCGTCTTGTGGTCCTGCCCATCAAAGGGCATGGAGCCATGCACCAGGATGTAGAGGAGAACACCCAGGGACCAGCTGTCCACCTGAGGGAGAGACCAGGTCAGCCAGGAGGTCCTCATGCCGCAGGGCGAACGGAGTCGCTGCTGTGAATCTAAAAGACTTGAAAAGGCTCAGGCTGCTAATGGACTTCATCTCAAGGGGCTCAGATTCCCCTGGACCCCACTTTGGACCTCAAGGACTCTGAACTTCTCCAGCCTCCAAGCTGCTCCTGCTATTGAGAATGGATGTATCTGTTTCTCTTAGGGCCTTTAGGGCCCTAGAAAGTTCTTATTTATTTTAATGTTTTCAGCTCTGTGTTTTTAAAAAAAACTAATGTTACTATTTTCAATAATGTGAATCCTATGTTCTGGGGAATTCCACTATGACATCTAAGTTTTGTGTACTGGGAGGTATTATTGCAGTGCTTCCCTACTGATTAAAAGCTGTGGGGGTGGGAATCTTTTGTAAATCTACATGTCCCATTGCACTATCTGGAAGGGGTCTCTGGCTCCCTGACTCCATGCCCTGATTCTGGCTACCTGATGGTCCCTCTTCCCTCCTGTGACTAGAAAGAACCACCCCATTAAAAATGAGAATGGTGATTGGAAAATAGCTTCAGTCATTCTGTTTGGGTAGTGGGACACAGATCTTTGAGTTTTCTCCTAACACTTCCTTGGACTCTGGAGTGAAAAATGGAGAACCTGCTTAATGAAAGCAAAACACAACAAAAACCCGGCTCTTAGCTCCAAAAGACTCGCAGGTATATCTCCAGCAGCAGTTCTGCCCTTGTAAGCACAGAGGGGAGAGAGCCCTGGACTGGGGGTCCCAATTTGCCCTTTCTGCCTTTAGCGCTGAAGAACTGGGTTTGTCAGGTTATATAGCCCTTCCATTCCTCCCCCACCCAGCGCTGTCCCTCGCTGCTTGAAGGCACCCCCCGCCACCTTTATTCTCTCCTTCCAAAGAAATCCTTTTCCCTCTAGTTCAGGGCAGCTTCTCGGCACTCTGCGCCCAACTGCCTGGCTCCTGGAGGATGTAAAGAATGCCTGGAATGCCCCCCTCATTGGCCAGCCCTCTCCACCCCCTGCAGAGCATTCCCCGGACGCCAGTTCCATTGAGAAACTCCCAGGCTCCGAGGGCCAGGATGAAAGGGAGGATAAGGACAAAGTGCAGGCCGGCAACCGGCTGGCTCCGGCTCCAAGCAGGCTCCCACCCCCATGCCTTACCCGCCTCTGCTGTGCACAGGCCCCCAAACAGCCCCAGTCCTGCCCAGCTCCAGCTGCCCGCTCCACACACACCTGCCCTCCCGCCAGCCTGCAGTGCCTGCTGGCGTGGAGCACCTGCCCTCTCCTCCCCCTTCCCTGGTGTGCGAAGCTGGCAAAGTTGCTGAGTCTGGGAAAGAAGTGAGGAGCCCAGGTAACTGTGGGGTCAGGATGGGAAAGGAAGCAAACTGTTCAGGCTGCAAATGGGATATTTCAGTCTGATATCTTTGTTTGTGGTCCAAATGAATGCGGAGCTGTGTATCAAACTCTGGAAAAGCTTCAGAGAGAATCTTTACCCAAGAAGCAGAGAGTTCAGATGTGGAGTCAACTGTGTTCGTTTATTCACTGACTCAGGAAAAAAGTGAAAGCTCTGTGAAAGCAGAGGTAATTGCTCTGTTGCTGGTGCAACACAGATCTTAACCTCAAAGAGGATGCAGACTGAACAGCAAGCCAGCATGTATTAAAAATAAAGTTCAATAGAAAAATTCAGATAATGGTGAAGGGGAAATGGGGTGATGGAAAATAATTGCAATTTAGGAGGTAACAGGGGCTACCATTTAAGTGCTTATGTATCAACCACTTGGTGATGGTGGTTTAACCACCAAGTCATGTCCAACTCTTGTGACCCCAGGGACTGTGGCCCCCCAGGCTTCTCTGTCCATGGGATTCCCAGGCAAGAATACTGCAATGGGTTACCATTCCTACTTCATGGGATCTTCCTGACCCAGAGATCAAACAGTGTCTCCTGCATTGAAAGAGGATTCTTTACCACTGAACCAGCAGGTGAAAGTGAAAAGTGTTAATCACTCAGTCATGTCCAACTCTTTGCGACACCAGGTTTTCTGTGGGATTTCCCAGGCGAGAACACTAGAGTGGATTGCCATTTCCTCCTCCAGGGGATCTTCCCATCCCAGGGATAAAACCACATCTCTTGAAATCCAGGTCTGGGGGAATGCCAAATCTCAGCAGGAGTGGGCGATGTGGGATTTATTTAATCTAGATAGGCTTTGGAGAGTTGGGAGAATACCCGTGAATATCAGTGAATGGAACTACAAATGTGCAGGTCCTGCTTTTGTCTAGACACAATGAGGGTAGCAGTTATTTCTGTTCCAAATGCCTTCCCCTTCCCTCCAAAGGCTCGAAAGGGAGCTGGAAAAGCAGAGGGTAAGTGAGAACAGAGAGAAGCTGGTAGGGGAGCCAGAATGGCAGAAGGGACACCACAGCTCCAGCAGCACATCCCACCAGCACTGCTGGGGGTGGACTGTCTAAGACGGGGCTGTGGCTGGGAAAGCTGTCAGTCGTGTCCAACTCTCTGGACCCCATGGACTACACAGTCCATGGAATTCTCCAGGGCTGAGATCTTTCGTCCTCTTTGAGCTTTGTTTGCTTAATCTCTTTCAAGCCAGAGGGGGGGAGGTGTGGGCAGGAGAGAATGGACCTGGGAGTGGGCAGGCCGCTGGGGAAAGAGACTCTGGTGGGGGAGAGAGTATCTATTATACCAGTCCGTAAAGAGACCCAGGCTCTGGGGATATGGATTCCATATTGCTGGGCCCTTCCCCTCACCTGCCAGATGCTTCATACCAAAAACATTCCAGAAAGTAGACTCAGAGAGATGACTCTGAGCCCCAGGGGGGATGTCTGGGGCCCTAGGAATATTTAGTGCCACATCAGCGCTTCCGGAATGTGAATAACCCAGACAACCACCGGGGGGCAACTTTGGGAGACAGGAAAGGGCCTTAAGAAACCAGACCAGAAAGTCTTGGTCAGAATTCTCTCCACGCCCTGAGCCCTTCCCTGGGGCAAGTCCATCCAGGCTGTCCCTGGGTGGAAACCCCCTCGCTGGGGAGCATGGGGGCTCCACTTGAGACCCCTGCGGCAAGTCAGAAGGAGCCATCCGATCCCCCCGGGACCCCATCCAGTTGGGCTGCCTCGGACCCTTCTGGTGGGCTGGCAGGAAGGGGAAATGGCAACTCAGATGGGTGGGGAACGGCAGTCCTCTGCATGACATAGTGCGCACACCCCACCAGAGCTTCTGCTCAGCTCTGCCAGTCAGAACCTGGAGACTCATTGAGAGCCAGAGCATGTCTGAGCTGGGAAGGACCCAGGACAAAGGGTTAGCTGAGCAGCCTTGGCATTTATAAGAGACTGGGGCTGGGGCAGGAAGCTAGGGAGCACTTAGATCTCCAATGGAGATGAACGGTATAAGGAGTCTGGAATTTTGGAAAGACATGTGAGTTGGAGATAAAGACTTAGGAGTTGTTTTTAGGAAAGAATTTCTGCTTTGGGTGGAAAATCAGCTTAGTTGATCTCTGAAGTCCCTGAGCTAAAGATTCCTGGATTTCATTGACTAGGAAGGGCTTCCCAGGTGGCGCTAGTGGTAAAGAACCTGCCTGCCAATGCAGGAGATGAAAAAGACACGGGTTCGATCCCTGTGTCGGGAAAATCCCCTGGAGAAGGGCATGGCAACCAACTCCAGTATTCTTGCCTGGAGAATCCCATGGATATAGAAGCCTGGCGGCCTGTAGTCTGTGGGGTCTCACAGAGACAGACACAACTAAAGCGACTTAGCGTGCACGCCTTGACTAGGAAAGCAGTTATTCTGTGGCTGATCAGCTTGTGAAAGCTCCACAGTGGGGGAGATGGGTGTTGCTGGGTCAGGAAGGCAGTTTTGCCTGTATGCAACTGACTTTCTCCTCCTGAGGAAGACACAGGCTTCTCCCAGGGATGGAAGGAGAAGACTGCGGCGGATCGTCCTTTGTCTTCCCATACAAGAGGGCTGTGCTAAAAGACCTTTATAGATTTTATAGATTTTATAAGCACATTGGAAATGCCACTCCTGGGCCAGGGCTCTGCCTCTGACATTGGCAGAGGGGAGGGGAGTCGCCTTGTACAGCCCAGGCCCCAGAGAACAAGCCAGCTCCCGGATCCCCGGATCTCTTCCGCTGTTTCAGAACTTTCTGCTTCAGATCACGGGCGAGCTTCTGCACAGCCCATATTTTAACAGGCCTGGTGAGTGGCTCTGATGACTCCAGAGTTGGAGGACTGACTCCAAGTGAGGGCTTTTAATGGCCTATCTCTACAGAGCTGCTGCCTTTAGAGAAATTTCATGCCACTGGGCAGGCAGCTTCCTCTCTAGGTTGCAAACTTCTTTCTTTTTCTTTCTCTCTCTTTTATTCTGCCTGCTTTTGGCTCTAAAATCCTCCTTACTGACTGTTTTTCATAAGAAGGTGACACGTGGTAAGAACCACCCACCAAGGCAGGTTAGACATAAGAGACCCAGATTGGATCCCTGGGTCAGGAGGACCCCCTGGAGGAGGGCACAGTAACCCACTCCAGCATTCTTGCCTGGAGGATCCCACAGACAGAGGCGCCTGGGGGGGCTACAGTCCATGGGGTCGCACAGAATCGGACACGGCTGAAGCCACTTAGCACTGCACCCTATGCTTCTCAGGCTCTCCGCTCCTCACTCTGGCTAATCCCCTGACTCAATTTCACCCTTTCCCCTCTGGGGATGTTTAGGTCAGGTTGGGGGAATGAGTCATCCTAGAGCTGGGGAGGGGGCTTCAAGTCCATAAATGGGCAAAAACTCTGATTTCAGGTCTCACTCTCCAATTCCTCCCCTCTGTCACCTACCCCCACAGGAATTCCCCAGAGAAAAGGAAGCTGTTGGGAGAGGAGAGTGCCGGCTTTGACCAATGAGATTCTAGAAACAACAGTTTTTTAGGAGATAGGAGACTGACTCAGCTTCCCTAATAAACAGAAAAGCACAGCGGGATTTTCCCAGCCGGAGAGGCCAAAATCTCATTTCCGGGTGGAAGCGAGGGCCCAGCCGGTTCCACCTCCTCCCTGCTCGTCCCTACCTCCCCCTCCTCGGAGGACGCCAGCTCCCAGGGGTGCTGACCCAGCTCCCCAGCAGCGCTGACCAATGCCTCACCCAGCAGCAGGGAGAAGGGTGCAGTGACCTTTCAAAGTTCTCTGGCTGGATTCCGAATCCACCTCCAGCCTGGTCTGCAGTGTCTTCCTGGTCCTTTGGCTTCCTACCGAAGCAGGTCGGCCCCTGGCATGGAGCCCCCCTTCTGCTGAAGGACCCCTGGCCTGGCTCTGTCTCTAAGCCCAGTGCTCTAGGAATGGAGAAGCCGTTGGCTGGATGGCACCTGGGGAGAGCTGGCTGGTTCCTCCTCAGAGTCTCACGTGGTGGCCAGGTCCCCTTTGAGACGCTTTCTCAATTCAGGGTCTGAGCCTCCCATGGCTGCTCAGAAATCTTGCTAGCCACAGGCCCAGGAGACTCAGGGGCAGACTTACAAAGCTACAGGAGATGAACAGACACAGCCAGAACGTCAGTTTGTTGGTTTGTAAACTGCTGTCAAACCAACCAGGCTCTTGGGTTGCTGATGAGCGTGTTCACCCTTTGCTTCCACACAATGGGAAGCTGAGATTCAGAGGGAAGCTTACTCAGCATGGAAGCTGGGCAGAGAAGACTGTGGCCATGAACGGCCTGCGTGGCATGGCAGCCTCTCAGCCAGGACACACCAGGTGGCTGGTTCAGGGTGCCCTCCCCCAGCAGGCTTCTGGAGAGCCTCCCACACGCACACTACCCCAGAGACAAGCTCCCTGGCTTAGCACATTCCTCCTGTAGGCAGAGCACAGTGCAATCACTTAGACAGTCACTTTCCCAGTGCACTCACGTCAGCTCTGCTGCCCCGGGATATCACAGGATGACTCCTAAACGTGCTTTGTAAGCAACACCTCCCCAAAGAAAACGAAGGAGTGGGAGAAGGTGCTCAATAAATGTTTAATAAAGGGCCTCCGCCTGCTTCCATGGCCCCAGCCCCTTAGAAAAGGGAATCTGATAGTTACACCAGTGAAAACTCACCCCCTAATAAACCCATCAACACGTATTGAGACCTTACTTTGTTGCCGGCGCCATGGAAGACAGAGGCAGTCAAGGCATGGCTCCCTCCCTCAAGGAATGTGTATATAATAAAGTTGAAGCCATAAAAAAACACCCACAGGATGACCGTGAACAGCACAGACGTGCGCGTGCTAAGGGTGTGTGTCTGGTACAGAAAATGTGTCCAGGTTCCCCTGGACTTGGCTGTAACGGGACCACTCGTGTGGCTGAGGGGTAGACCCCTGGCTGTCGTGGGCCACCAGTCCTTTGTCACTAGGTTGGTCAGGAAAGGAATAAGCCCCCCTAGGGTCTCACGGTGTGCAGGCCCCAAGACCGAGTCTTGCTTGAGTCCACTCAGTAGAAACGTGAGGGCCCAGCGGTCCTTCCTCATAGCCACTAGCTGTGGCAGGAAAGGAGGGTGAGGGTCAGAATGAGCAGGCATCGGGCAGGGACAGCTCCCGCCTCACCAGCCATGGATGAGGGCGGGTTGGGGCATTGAGCATATTGGTTCACTGACCATGTCCTAAGAAAAGCATCCATTGTTTCCTCCCTGCCTGGAGGAGTTTGCCTTCTTTAGTCTCCCGGAGCCTCAAGATGAGGCAGAATTGTCTCTCTAAGCCAGCCTGGTATGCTTCACAGCTTGTGTGACATTGCTAGGTCCCTAGGTCACGAGTCTTTCTAGGCCCATTTTTTCTTCATCCCTGCTAGGGCACTAGGCAAGACCCAGCCTCAGTCTCTCCCACCCCCACCGCTTAGCTCAGAAATAAGACGCAGCTTGGAATCACATTCAGCCATGTGTGGTGTGTCGTACTGTACCCAGCGCAGATGAAAGTCAGGTACTGGTCATCAGTGAAGTCTCTGGTGTCGCTCTGGAGCACCGGGTCTCAAGGGTAGTCGGGGTGCCCTGGCGGATCCCCAAGTCCTTTCACAGGATACACAAGGTCAAACTGTTTTCATCACAATGTGAAAACGTCATTTGCCTTTTTACTCTCATGCTCTCATGAGTGCGTGGTGGAATCCTCCAGAAGCTTCACGGTGTGTGCTATTATAGCAGGCTGAATGCTGAGGAGGTCCAAGCATCCAGTCCTGCACAACGTGAACATACTTAATACTATTGAACCGCACACTTAAGATAGTTAAGATGGTAAATTTTATGTTTTTTGTTACGGCAATTAACTTTTTTAATTAAAAAAACATTTATCTCTTTTTCATTAAGCCAACCATTAAAAACATTTGCAAAAACGTAGAACAATCCTACTCTTCTCACTAATTTTTTTCGTTTTGAAAAAAATAGCTTTTTTTGTAAAAAGTGTTTTGTATATATACACATGTAGTGAGTTATTACCATTGCTTTTTTAGACTGTTCTTTTAAAATAAATTAATAAATATTTTCAAGTTCCTGTTTTAATTGATAATATGGTAAACATCATTTCACCGACATAAAAGCTCTTTGAGTGTCCTCAATAATTTTTTAGTCTAAAGAGACCGAAACATTAAAAATTGCTGCTCTACCAATAAGGAGTATGGCATGTAGGGTTGCCAGACAAAATGCAGGATTCTCTTCTCAGTTGAGTTTGAATTTCAATTAAACAATGAATAATTCTGTAGTGTAATATTACCTAAAACATACTAAACTTAAAAAGTATGTATTATTTATCTGAAATTCAAATTTAAATGGGCATTCTGTATTTTTATTTACTAATCTGGCAACCCTGACAGCAGGAAAGATTTAGGTCAGGCTGAGAACTTGAATCAGATTTTGGGATCCTGACCCAGAAATGGAGAATTTCTGACAGCTTTTAACAAAAACAAATGGGTCTGAGGGCCCTAAATGCTTAAGGTTGGAGGTGCCAGCCTGGAGGGGGTGCGAGCACCAGAGATCTTCCCTGAGCTGGCCTGAGGTTCACTCACCCTCCAGGAGGAAACCCAGGCAGCTGGAGGATGAGCAAAAGCAACGGAAAGTGAAACCCAGTATCTGTTGTTGTTAAAAGGAGGAAGTGATGCTGGGTGGGGGCAGGCAAGGACTGAGGTCTCTGGAGGATGTCAAAAACAGGAGGCAGTGAGGTCACTTAGCTCTGCTAAAAATAGCTGTGGCTGCCATGGGGTGAGTGCTGTCAGGAAGCCAGGGGTGAACCTTCATGTCTGGGTGGGGCTTTGCAGAGATGCAGCTGGGGTGGTTGGGGTGTCAGGCCAGGTGACAGGAAAACCTAAGAGGCATATTTGGGGCTAGAAATAAATAGAAACAAAGAATTAGTCTCAGGAGCAGCCCAGAGGAGAAAGGCCCACCCCTCCAGCTAAAAGAATGGAGGCCAGTGACAGGTTCCTCCTCCCATCAGCATGAGGAAACTTTAAGAAGCTCTTTCCATAAAGAGAGGCAAGGGTGCCCCAGACATAAGACTAGCAGGGAGGTTACGATGCTTTTTTTTTTTAAAACGGCCTTAAACTATGTAACTGAGCATCAAATGTGTACTTGGCATTGTATCCGGCCTTGAGGATCTCAATTTGGATAAAATGTGATTCCTGCCCTCCAGAGCAGTTGAGGAAGTCCAGTAGAGAAGACAGGTGTATAAAACCGACAGGAATTTATGAATTCATTGTGCTAAGAGTCACCCACCCCCTGCAAACCGGGGCCTCTGCATCAGCAACCACCAGTCCAGGCCAGGCTGCAACCCAGCTGAGGACAGAAAACAGCCCAGAGGCCTGCAGAGCAACGCTCCAAGTTCCAGACCCTTCCTCTCCCCACACATCTCTGCTGGTTGCTTGGAGCAAAGGAAAATAATCCCAGTTTGGGGAAAGACATAAAAATGACAGTGTTCTTCCTTGAACCTTCTCCCTCACCCCATGCCAGCCTGGGAAAAACTGTTAGACGCTTCTTGAGAGGGTTTCTAAAGGTCATTATTGGCTTCTGATTAAAGGGGTGTGTGTGAGCGGGGCTGGCCTTCTTTGACCCTGGAGGTTTAGAACCCAACCTGAGGTCACACAACAGGTAGAGACAAAAGACAGTTCCCTGTTTCTGGTCTCTAGCTTACTGAATAAACATGGATTGAGCCCCTGTTGCCAGGGGCCAGGGGAGATGCTGAGTCCAGAGCCCTGGCCTGCTGGGGACATGGCCGTTACAGGGGTCAGTGAGTGACCAGACAGCGCCTGAGGAGGGTGTGAGCACAGGGCTGGAGCAAGCCGGGCATCAAAGGCAAGAGGGGGAAGCTTCTTGGCGGGAATGAGCTGGGTGTTGCAAGCTGAAGAGTTTTCTGGATCAAGTAGCGGTGTTTTAGGGAAGCCAGAATTCCTTGACAACTTAAAACTGACCTCAAATAGTCATCTGGTGCCTACATGCAAACCTTAATCCCTCGGGTATTCTCTGGGTCCTGACTCCCACTCCCTCCCAGGCCCATTTGATCTGCCCAGGTGTCTGCACCCCAAGGAGAGGCAGGGTCCAAAGGCTCTTTCCCGGTCCACTGGGTTCCTGGGGTTCAGGCTCCAGGCCTGGTTTCTGCCCTTGTCTCTCTTCTCCCTCAGGCCACAGCCTGGCACTGCTTAGCCAGGAGGGACGCTGTGAGAAGCACAGCTCAGCATGGAAGCAGCTGGGTGTGTCTTCCCGGAGCAGCGGTGGGAGCCCGCTAGGCCCGTCAGGACCAGTCAGGACCAGTCTCCCCTGTGGCCAAGGGCAGCCGCTTCTCTGTTGCGTCTTCCCCGCTGGCGGACAGACTGTGTGGGCTCTTCTGAGGCCCCACGTAAGTAGGAGAGTGTTGACTCTGCCTAGATTGTCTACATGACCTTGGTCAAGTCCCTGGACCTTGACCTCCTGTTTGTTCAATTGTAACCTGTACTCTGGGCTTCCCAGGTGGTGCTAGTGGTAATGAACCTGCCTGCCCATGCAGGAGACATGGGACGGGGGTTTAATCCCTGGGTCAGGAATATCCCCTGCAGGAGGCAATGGCAACCCACACCAGTATTCTTGCCTAGAGAATCCCGTGGACAGAGGAGGCTGGTGGGCTACGGTCCATAGTGTCGCAAAGAGTCATATACAACTGAAGCAACCTAGCACACAATCTGTACTCTAAGGGTCTGTCTGAGGCAGTATCTGTGAACATGCTTTGTGAGCTATAAAGCACTGGTGTGAGAGTCTGTAACTTGTGGGAACCCTCAGATCCTACAGTTTGAAGAGGAAGGCTATCTCAGAGTTGATTTTTCAGGCACCATCTTCCAGCTGGGGATTCCTAACCTGGGATCCAGATGTTCTTCAGGGAGTCCGTGTCATTTGCAAGGTTTTCTGAGAAGGTACATTTTCTGGGAAGAGGGTGCCGAGTTTTTCATCAGACCCTCAAGAAAGTCCACAATGAAGATCTGTTGAAAGCCATTGCCTGAGCCTTGGGCTTCATCCCTGGGGATACTCTGCCAGGGAACCCTGACCCAGGAAGGCAGAGGAGCCCCAAACCATTGGAGGCCACAGTCACGCAAGCTGGGTGAACTGTGTACCCACTCAACATGGACATGGCTAAACAGTCACGAGTCCAAAATCACCTAAGAGGTGTCTGTTGACCCCAAGTTCAATGCAGACCAGCAAGATGATAGAGCTCATGGGATCTACATCATGCCAAAATTTAGGAGGCGATGATTCTGTACTATAACCTGTGCTGGCCTGATTTCAGCTGGAAAGCCAAGTCCCATTCTAGAGACCATGTTACAAGAAAAAAGCAGATAAATGGAAATGATTCCAGAGGACACAGGCCAAGGTGTCAAAATGTTTTAAATCCAGTCTTCTAGGAGGAATGACTTTGGTTGAGTAGAGGAAGATTGGGAGGAGTGGACATTAAATTCTTAAAATCGTATATAGTGGGAAAAAAAAATCGTATATAGTGGATTCTATAGGGAGGCAGATAGAAACTCAGCAAAAGGAAATATTTTCTAACAGTGAGCTCAGTCCTTCAGGGAGTAGACAGACTGGAACTCTTCACTGCCCCACATATTTGGTCTTGCGGAAGGGAATAAACTGCAGTCCAAGCTCTATCCCAGAAGAAGAGACAATGACTACTCCTCCTCTGGGATTCAGGGAGAGTTGGTGTTGCTTTGTAGAGGGGAGGAGGGGCAGTGCAGGGAAGAGCAGGCCTGGGACCCTGTGTCTGCTTTCACAAATGAGTTTTTCTCTAACTGCCTGGATCTGCTGTGGTCAAATCCCTCCCTCCGCGGACCTTGATGTTCTGCACAGGGCGGGACCCAGGGCTGGGTGAGGAGAGAGGAAGGGACTAGTCTCCAGTCCCCTTGACAGACAGGCTGGGATGTCCTGGGCCAGGCCAGGGTTGGGGATGGAAGATGGCTCATTGGTGAGTCACCCATGGGTATTGTCTGCTCCAGCTCCCTCTGGGGGAGGGTGGCTGGGGCAGACGAGGCCTCTGGCCAGCTGGGCCTGTGAGGACAGGTCTCCCACGCCTGGCGTCACAGCTCCGGGGCCCCTCCTCAGCCACCACCCAGTGGGGCAGGGCCCAGGACGCGTGTTGAGGGGAGGGTGTCCACCTCCGCCACTCTTCACTAAGGGCAGGGGGCGGGGGTCACACAGGGCAGCCCAGGGGCGCAGCCTGTGGGAGAAGCTGCCCGGCCCGTCTGGCACAGCCGAAGAAGCTGGCGGGCGTGCCCCCGCTCTGGTGACCACACCTGAGCCTGCCCGGCGTGCCCTCTCCACCACACCCATCCCAAACCTCCTTCCAAACTTGTTCTCATCAAGCAGGCCTGTCAGCCCCGCCCCCGCCTCAGGGCCCCGGGAGAGCCTGGTCTGCTCTGGGCAGGCAGGCCTCCCACCTCCAGGCGAGTCTGGGTCCCTGAGGCCTCCTGGGGTTGGAGGTCGCGGAAGCGCAGAATGACGGGCTGTCAGAGTTGTTATATGTTCGGAGAGTTGTTATATGTTCGGAGACACTGAGGCCGTCAGAGAGCAGACGCAAGGAGCAGGCTGCCCAGTCTGCTGTGGCGGGGACTGCTGTCCTCCCGCCCGGGCAGCCTCTGACTGGGGGAAGCCCTGAGGGGTGGGGCCGCGGTACAGCTCGGCTTCTGTCATCCGTGCTTCTTTGCTTCTCTGTGGGCCCACATGAAGGTGCTCCAAGGGGCAAAAGAGAGCGGTGGCCTGTGGGGACAGCAGCGTGGGCCCTGGAGCCTGACACACGAGGTCAGAACCCCAGTTCCTGCTACCTCCTCCCAGCCGGAACTTGAGCCGTGTCTAGTTCTCATTGAGCCTCAGTTTTCTCATCTGCAAAACGACAACTGCTTAGCATCTCTAAACGCAGAATGTATTTCAGCACGCATCTCACGGAACGCTCACAGTAACCCTTTGAGGTGGACGCTGTCTCCAACCTTCAGATAAGAAAACCGAGGCTCAGAGGTCACATCCGCCGTCAGGATCTAGGAACCCCATGACCGGTAGAGCTGAGACGTCACCTGCGACGGCCTGCTCCCAGCGCCTGCGCTCTGGGCCGCCCCACAATTCTGCTCCTGTCCCCCCAGGATGGCCGGGAGAGATGACGGCGCAAGTGAGGGAAGACGAGAGAGGGGCTTCCGGGTCCAAAGCAGGGGCCACTGAGAGGGCGTTGGGTCCAGGGCCGGTGGCACTTCCGGTTAGTGGGAGGAGGGCGCCGGAAGTCTGCTGGAGGCAGAGCTAGCGCAATGGCGGCCCTGTGGTTAAAGCCGGCCCTCTGTGCTCCTGAGACTGGGGCAGAGGGAAACCAGACTCGGGAGCCACGTGTGCCAAGTCGCCCCCAGGGAAAACTTTCCTCTGGGAAGGGACATTTTTACTCTCTGTGCCCTCATACACCAACTGTGCATTATTTGAATTTTCTTTTAAAGAAAGAATAAAGGTGGGTGGACGGCGTCTTCTGTTTTGGAGTTTTCTCCAATTTTCTACAACAAACATGTATTAATGATCTTCGGGAAATGCTATTTAAATGAGATTATACATGAGTGCCGAAAAATTGATGCTTTTGAACTGTGGTGTTGGAGAAGACTCTTGAGAGTCCCTTGGATTGCAAGGAGATCCAACAAGTCCATCCTAAAGGAGATCAGCCCTGGGTATTCACTGGAAGGACTGATGCTGAAGCTGAAGCTGAAACTCCAATACTTTGGCCACCTCATGCGAAGAGTTGATTCATTGGAGAAGACCCTGATGCTAGGAGGGATTGGGGGCAGGAGGAGAAGGGGACGACAGAGGAGGAGATGGCTGGATGGCATCACCGACTTGATGGACATGAGTTTGAGTAAAATCTGGGAGCTGGTGATGGACAGGGAGGCCTGGTGTGCTGTAGTTCACGGGGTCGCAAAGAGTCGGACATGACTGAGTGACTGAACTGAACCGAACTGATAGGTGCAGTGTCTAGAGTAGCACCCCTGTCGTGATGGAAATGTGCTCCATCCGGGCTGTTCAGTATGGTAGGCAGCAGCGGCATGTGGCTCCTGAGACTTGAAATGCGCCCGTGCAGCTGAGGAAATGGATTTTTAATTTTATCAAATTTTTATTACTTTACATTTAGCTTAAATAGGCCTCGATTTTGAGGGTTCAGTAAGACAGTGGATGATGCTGCTGGGCTTTGGAAGTAAGCTTTCTGCCATGTCCCCATCCGACCTCTCCTGACAAGGGCCTTCTTCCCACCTTCTCTCTCCTCCCTGTCTGCAGCGTTTCCTTTAGTCAGGGGTGGAGTCTGGACCCCCTCTGCCTCCCTCAACCACCTAACCTTCCTTCTCCGACCCTGTGCAGAGTACAGGGGTTCCTCAGTCAGACCCTTCCAGGTGTGTGTGTCATCTGCAGTGAGAGCCCAGACTCAGCTGCACCTCACTGTGGCCATCTCAAGCAAGTCACTGGCCCTTTCTGGGCCTCAGTTTCCACGTCTGTATAATGGGAGCATTGGCCAGAGATTTCATGAAGGCCTCACGGCCCTTCACTTAGCTGCTGAAGTCACAGGCTGGTATCACTGGGCGTGGCCAGGAGTACTGGGTGCTGCTGGGCAAGAGGGCCTTAGGTGACAGAAAGGACTGTCTGGCTGGAAGGCTTCCGAGGCATGGATGAGATGTATGTGATGAAAGGTGTGTCATCAAGGGGCAAGAACTTTGCTAACCCAGCGCTCCTCTGGTAGTTAGATGCTCTTTCTTAGACCATAGCTTCATTGTAGCAGTTGCCAAGTTCTATTGTTTACCTATTTTTATCTCCGTCTTTCTGGATAGATTTTGAGACTGCTCAAAGGGAAAGAGTTTGTCTAGTTCACCTCAGTATCCTCCATCTCTGATATAAAGACATTCGGTGAACAGATGAATACATTGTCTCTTTGGATCTTCCCTAGCCTTTTCCCTCTGGGGTTGGCAATAAGCTCTGTGCCTCAAAGGATTCAAGCTGGGGAAAAATAGAAAGTCAATGAAATTTGTAGAAAAAAATTTTTCCCTTTCTTCCTCCTTGAAAATGTTTTTTTCTTCAATCTCTCAAACCCTAACCTTTTCTTTCTCTGGCAGAGTAAAGAAAGTGCTCTGTGGGATAAACTAATTCATACTAACATGTGAAGGGCTCAAGGTTTACTCCTCCTAAGGGCACCTGCATTTGTACATGTAACAAGCAACACTTCCGCTGACTGTGGGTATCAGATTTCAGTTACAGGTAGTGGCATTGTCAGCAAGCCTGGGTTTGTCCTGGGGCTGCCGTTCACCAGCTGTGTCCATGAGTAAGTTCCCCTCACCCTTCTGAGGTTCAGTTTGCTATCTGTAAGTGGAGTCTTATGACATCTCTCTAGTCACCCTCTAGGGTTATGATGGAGATAAAATTAATCCATGCATACAAAAAGCATTGTGAGCTGTGAGTTCCTGGCTAGGAAAAGGGATTGATATTGCCATGGTTTTGGGCCAGGGTGGGGCCTCCCCACACCCTCAAAATCATACCTGAGCAGAGACAACGGCCGTGCATGGAAGCCACCTCCTTTTTGATCTTATAGCTACCGAGCGGAGACGAAAACCCTGGCACCTCTCTCATCTTTATCCCTACCGCCAGGGGAAGGTGAGAGGGAGGCCAGGAGAGACTTCAGGGCCAACCTGGCTCACCCACGCACCCTCAGACGCCTCCCAGCCACCCTGGGCATCAGCAGTTAGGACCCCAGGGCTGGAGCACTAGTCTCCTGACTCCTGTCTGCGTGCGTTCCTGCTCACAGACCTTGCCCAAACCAACCCTCCCCGCCACCACTCGAGTCTGCTTCACAGAGACATATTCTGAATCTCCCAGACTCACCAGCCTTGTGAATCTCTCTGTCCTAAATTCTCCATTTGTGTGAAGATAGGGACCCTAAGGTTCAGAAAGTTTGTGCGATCTTCTCAGTACCACACAGCATACTTGAATGTGAGCCCCTGAGTTCCTAGTTTTCCAGATTGTCCCAGCTCTTCCTGCCTTATCTCCCCAAACTCCCCAAACCTTCCCTCTCACTTCCAAGCATAGACAACCCCTCTGAGACCCCCAAGCCTCAGAAGTTCTGGAGTGGGGTTCTCTTCCCCTCTTTCTGTGCCTTCTCCCTGGAGTGGCCTTAGAAGCCCTTTGCCAGGTGGTCAGCCCTCTGGGGTGAGGGCTGGCAGTGTGATGCCTAAAACGCTGCACACTCCCTCGAGCCTTCCAAGATGCCTCTGCCTCACCTGCGAAACCAAGACCTGACCGAAACCATCTGCTGTAGGACACTCCCCTGCTTGCCTCTTGCCTGACATGTGTTCTGAGAATCCTCTCCCAAGGTCCCCATCAGCGTAGAGCTCTCGCTCCCTGGACCTCCCCCCATCCCCAGCTCTGCTGCAGCATTTATTCCTTCCTGCCTCTGTGTGTGTGTGTGTGTCTCCCCACGCTAGGCCGGGGGCTCCATGTGGGTATGGATCGTATCTTGCTTTCTTTTTTGTCTCCAGTGCCTGGCACAGAGTAGGTGTTCAAAACTGCGTTTCTTAAATTTCATTGAACCCAAGGCTCAGGGAAACTGGGGGCCACCCACCTGGACTCCAGGCTGCCCAACTGTGATAGGAGCTCCAAGACCAGCAGACGGAGAGGAAGGAACGGGGTTGCTCAGCCCCTTCCTTCTCAGCGCACGTGCTGCCGTTTTCAGGTCTCTCCATCCCCAGCCTGGCCCTGCCTGGCTGAGAAGATGAGCAGACACATAGCATGTCTGTGCTGGTGACCTGTCTCTTGCATGAGTTTATTTAAGGCCCAGTTGCGTGGGAAGTCCTCTTCTCCTCCCCTCCATCTCAGCTCTGAGTGCTTGGGCCTGGGCTGGGCTCAAACCGAAAAAGAACACAGGGGCCCAAGAGAGCTGACCCAAGACAATCCGGCCTTCCTTAGGAGCCCAGAGATCTGAGCGCCCACAGCAGCAGAAGAGCTAGATCAGCAGTGCGTTGAAATTGCTCTAAGAACAAGGCAATAAAGAACTTTCCAGCTGGGAAGCTGGTGGGCAGCAAGGCTGCTCCCAGCTCCTTTGGGAGATTGGCTCCAATGCTTCTGCCTGAGGGCCACTGCTGTCCCTTCTCAAGCCCTGCCGGGGCCTGTCCTGGAGCAGGTCAGAGCCTTCCCTGGGGACCCCTAGTGGCCTGCTGCCCCAGGGAGACACCCAGAGCTTGTGAAATGTCCTCTGGAAGCAGAGCCAATCAGTGGGTGACTTGCCGGAGGCAGGACCGTGGCCAGGGTGGCCTGTCCAGCACCCCTGGGCCCAGGACAGTTAGCCTTGGGAGGTGGGGCACCAGGGATGGGCTGCAGGGGTGCACGCCCCTGGGAGAACCCACGTTGGGAAGCAGCGCTGCCGTCCCCAGCCTGGACCATCCTTGCAGCCGGCTGGATGACTCAGGTCCTGCCAGCAGGTCTGGATGTGCTGCGGCAGGTCCAGCCTCCCCTCCCTCCCCTCTCCTGTCTCAGCACTCCAGGTGGAGGCCAGGCCTCCTCCTTCCTGCTCTGCTGGCAGGGTGGCTGCCACCGCCCGTCACCTTCTCAAGCCCTGCCCCAGAGCAGGTCAGGACCCTCCTCCGTGGGGGACCCCAGCTGGCCCAGCAGCACGCCGACAGGTGTCTGCCTCAGGGAGAGATAGGGAACCTGGAGGGCAGGCGCCCACATTTCACATCTTCTCTGAGCCTCACGAGCGCCCTGCCCCTTGGCCAGCCCAGGCGTCCTTATTTCAGACGAGGGGACAGAAGCCTGTGACCTCACAGCTGGTGCTGAGTGGTTGAGCGTCCACTTAAACCTGGGCCTCCAGATGTGGGTTCTCAAGTGCACACCTGGGCCTACAGTCTGGGGGAGGCAGGGCCCCCCCCACACTCACAGGACCTGGGCCAGGCAGGCCTCACCTAGTCCTGTCTCAGGCTGGGTCCTGATTCCTTGGGACTGGATTTGTCTGTAGGTCTTAGGGTAAAGGTGTCTGGAATAAGCAGGTTCTCAGCTACCAGGGAAGGGGAGCTGTGAGCTCCCCTACTGAGCCTTCGGGAGTTGAAGGCCAAGACCTCCTCAGTCACCCTCGGCTTGGCTTGTATTTGTGGGGTCTGCTGTAGACATCTCGAGCAGTTCTGTACTTGAACATCCCTTGCCTTCTGGAAGGAGGAGGAGTTATAACTGCCTAGGGTTAGTTCTTTATCATGTTCTAGGCACAAGACTAAGGTCTTGACATACAGAATATCTTCTCCCCTGCACCCCAAACCTGCGAGCCAGGTATTGTTTGCGTTCCGATGGGCAGAGGAGGAGGCTAACGGAGGCACTGGGGACCTGGTCTAACCTGAGTGGTGGTGCTGGATTTGAGCCCAGGTCTGCAGGCCCCAAAGCCCAGGCTCTTATAGGGAAAGCTGACCTCACTTGAGGGCCCTGCCACACGGATCCAGCAGGCGCCCTGGCTAAAAGCTCGCCCTCTCTTCCACCCGGGGCTCCAGGTCTCTCCTCCCCCGGCCCTGGAATCATCCTTGAGTAACCCTGCGTGGTGAGGGTTAGGTGGCCGCCCTCTGCCTTGCACTGTCGGAGGCCTTTGGCCTCGGCCCAGGCTGCACCTGCTGCAGCTCCACGGTTTCCAAGAGGCTGGCACAGCAAGCAGGCCGGCTCCAGGCCAGCCAGGTGCCTGGTAAGTGCTGTTGGAGCCGCGACCCCAGGCAGTTCTGCCCCGGCCCTGGGTGGCTAAGGCCACGGGAATGTGCCGGCCAGGCCGAGCCCTCCAAACCCCAGTGTGGGGCTTGGGGCTGAGAGGACACATGACCTGGGACAAAGGCTGCCTGCTCTGCAGTCCAGAGGACGGTGGGCCCTGATTCAGTGTCTCACCCAGTGACCCCTGGCAGGTGAGGCAGAGAGCAACTCATCCACTGTTTACAGAGCACAGAGAGGCTTGGACAGAAACACAGAAGGGCAGCAACTGTCAGAAGAAGGAAGCTCAACTCCTGGTCAGGCTGGGCTTTGCGCGAAGCCCCTTGTCACAAAGGGGCCAACATAAGGCCTGATAGTTCCTCTTTTTCGCAGAAGATGGCTCTGTAGCTGGTGCCATCCCCCTCTCCTCAGGCTGTTTGCTTTGCAGCCTCAGGATCTGCTGAGAATGCCCCCCCCCTTCCCTCCTCCCACTCAGCGTGGACTGTGGCTGGCAGTGACATTGAGGAACCAGTGCAGAAAAGGCACCTGACCCTGGGGAGGAATGTGTGAAATGTTGGCAGCCCGGAGCCGCCACCCCCCACCTGGGGCCCAGGAATGTGGGTTCCTGGCCCAGCAGCCCATGGCCCCCAAGGGAGGTGCATGTGTGGCTGGAAGAGAAGGTGGGTGCGGGGCCCAGGAATGGCATTGTTGGAAGGCCCTGCAAGGTCACCGGGTGAACCCCCCGCCTGGTTACAGAAGGTGAAGGTGAGCTGTCTGGCTGCCCTCCTGGAGGTGCCAGCCCAGCACCCACTCTGATCCAACTAGGGGCACAGTCCCTGACCCCTAAAGGCCCCTGAAGCCCACGGCCATGGGTACAGCTGTGACTTGACTTCTGAGACCTACTGAACCACAGATGTCAAAGCCCTTCATCCACCCATGTTACAGATGCGGAAACAGGCCCAGAGAGACGGGGCCTGGCCACGGGAGCACTGACTATGAGCCAGGTCTCGGGGTTGGGGGGCGGTGGATGCTTTCCACACCCCGCCCACTTCCATGAAGCCGGGGGAGTCTCCTGCTCACAACAAGGGGACTCAGGTGGGCCCACCAAGCTCCCACAGGTTTCCAGCTGGGAATCCAGCGCCTTCCGTGGGTGCCCTTCCCTGTCAGGGCAGACACTGAGGGCCTGGCCTCTATGCTCTGGCTCCTGGTGAGCAGGTGAACCTCTGCTCAGGCTACACAGCATGAATAAGGCCAAGCCAACTCCAACCGATGCTCCTCTCTGGGACTGAAACCCAAGCTAGTGCTGAGTAAGGACACCGCTGCCCTCTTGTGGCCATGCCTGGGCATGACTGCTGTCCTCCAGGCCTCCAGTGGCTTCTGTCCAATTCCCCTCCTCCTAGAAAGCAGGGGGGGTGAGACAGGGTGGGCACCATCTCACCCCCCATCACCGAGGCCAGCGTTTCGGCTGCAGAAAGCAATCGGGAAGGCTGGATCTGTCCGATGCCAGATCCGAGAGGAAGGAAGAAGGTCTTGGGCCCACAAGTGAGGCCTAGTCTGTGTTACCCAGAACGCTTGAGTGTTGGGAGGTACTCGGTGGTTTCCACGGAAACAGCCTAATCGACCAACGCTAGACAGGGTGGTTTGAAAATCTGGAGGATTTATTTCTCGGGAAGGTCCACAACTGGCAGGCACTCCCCTCCCCTGTTCCTGGGGATCTCTCTCCTTTGGTGAGAGATCCCCTCTCTTCTCGGAAGTGCCCGGGGGAGACTGGGATGTGCAGAGAAAACATACACAACACTCCAGAGCCTTAAAAAAATACAGCCACAACGACCTCCCCCACACGAGTACACACATACAAAATAAACAGACGTATAAAAGAGGCTGGAGGGCAGCTCGGGGGAGTGGGGCTGGGCGGCCCGGCCCCAGCCCCAGCCGGGACTACCCAGAGCTAAATCGACAGAAGTGCCCCACGGCCAAGACGCAGCCTTGGCTCCAGAGAGGGGACCCGGGAGGTGGGCAGGGGACCTCTCCCTGGAGCTCAGGACAAGGTACCAAGGAACAAACAAATAAATAAATAAATAAAGCCCTAAGAGCTTAGGCTGAGGCTTGGGGCCCCCGGGGGCCTTCTTCCCTGAAGAGCAGATCCAGTGACAGGCAGAAAGAAGAAGAGGGAAAACACAAATCCAAAGCCACATCCACCCGGCCTGCAGAGCCACATCTTCAGATCCCAGAAGGGCCCCACCCAGAACCCAGCTCTGGAGGAGGGAGGGGTGAGCTGGGGAGCCTCCTGGGCCAGGGAGGCCCCCCCTTGCTCCTGCCTTCATCCCGATCATCTCCACAAGGGGGGGCTGGAGCTGTCTCCAGCGTGGGCTCCCCCCAAGGAAAGCTCTCTTCCTGACCCCAGGCATCTGCATCAGCTGGGAGAAGTCCTGCTGTGACTGTGAACAATCCATCTGGTCCTCGGCCACAGGAATCTCCCCCACCTCCAGCAGGGATACACACGACGCTCCCTTCAGGCGAACGGGGAGAAGGCATCAGACAGAAGAAGCACGCACAGAGAAGGGGGCAGAAGTGGCCAGGACAGACAGTTTGGGCAGGAGGTCAAACTGGACACGTGAAGATGCCCCACAGACTCAGGAGCCCCGGGGTCCCCCCTGGAGCAGCAGGGGCCAGGGGGAGCTGGGGGGAGCACGGGGCCCTCAGCTGGGCAGCAGCACGTGCTCCAGGAGGTAGGTGAGGGAGTCCCAGTGCTTCCAGAGCAGGAGGAGGACGAGGGCCAGGAGGGCGGTGCTGGAGACGCGCAGGCGGGTCTTCACGAGCGGTGTGATGAAGCTGGCCACGGTGGACACGAACACCAGCAGCACGGCCATGAGCGCCAGGATCACGTTGATGAACTTGCCCAGCAGCGCCCGCGCGTTGGCGTTCTCCACGCCCTCCAGCTGCACCACCTGCTGCTGCTGCTGCTGCAGTTCCAGCTTGGTGACCCGGGTCAGGCAGGACTCCACGGCCTCCTGCGGGGACACGGGGGCGGGCGCACTTAGGGCGGGGAGACCTCCAGTCTGAGCCCCACCTGCCCCTCGGGAGGTGACGATGCCCAGGGCACCCCCCTCCGGAGGGTGGTCAGCTGCAGCTAGGGGCCCCAGTCCTTTCATGCTGACTATCTGGAGAGGCTGATGGGAAGTGGAAGTCTTGACTAAGGGGAAGGGGCGGAAGCAGCCCACCCCCAGCTTCTTCTCGGGGCCGTGGTACCTGGATGTCCCGGGCCCTCTCGTAGGACTGGTAGGCCACCTTCTCCTCCATGCTGGCCAGCTCCTGCTTCAGGTTGGTCATCTCATTCTGGTGAAGTTCGGTCAGGTCATTGAGCTGTTCCTCCAGCCGCTCGTACCTGGCAGAGGGAAAGTGTGTGACGCCAGCCCTGGCTCCCCAAGTCTCCCATCTCCTCCACCAGGGTCAATTTCACTCATTCTCAACAATGACTCAACCCACCCCATGTGTCCAGCCCCCTCCAATTTTAATAGCAACAAGAAAGCTACTATGTACACCGCGGGCTTCCCAGGTGGCGCTCGTGGTAAAGAACCTGCCTGCCAGTGCAGGAGACATAAGAGATGTGGGTTTGATCCCTGGGTCGGGAAGATCCCCTGGAGAGGGAAATGGCAACTTACTCCAGTACTCTTGCCTGGAGAATCCCATGGACAGAGGAGCCTGGTGGGCCCCAAGTCCATAAGGTTGCAGAGTTGGACAAAACTGAAGCGACTTAGTACACACATGTATACAAACAGCCTTTCTTAGAGGCGGGCTCTGTGCTAGGCACTTTAGCCACAATATCTCCTAAGATCCTGCTCACGAACCTTCAAGATAAGGACTGCTATCATCTGCATGTTACAGACTGATGCACAGACAGATTGGGGAACTTGCCTGAGAGCACAGAGCTCATGAACGGAGGAGTCAGGGATTGACTGCTTCAACAACCTGGGCCCTGAAGCCCTGGGCTAAGATGCTCTCCTGGGGAACAGGGACACAGGGATATAGACACACAATCCCTGTTCCCAAGGCACAAAATATCAGAGGATGACTATTATGTGGGGATAGTGAGTTTTCAGGCAGGTTTCTCCCTCAATTTTCCAAACCTTCTTAAAATATGTCGAGGAGAAAAAGTGCTATCTAAAGAAAAGTGCTCTAAGGATCCAAGGAACAAGTGCCCGACGCCACGAGAGGCACAGAGCAGAAGCAGGGCCAGCAGAGGGAGGGTGGGGGCTCCGGCTGCTCCCAGGCTGGCTTGGCGCTCCAGCCAGATGTTCACACGGACCGCGCCAGGTACCTGCACGGGGCGCCTGACAGGCTTGGGCTCGGTCCTCACAAACCCTGTGAGCTGGGATTCACATTATTCCCGCTTCACAGGTCAGGACACCCGGTGCAGACAGCAAGTACTTTGTCCAAGGTGAAGAGTGGGAAGAGTAGAGCTGGGATCCAAACCCAGGTAACCTGGTTCTGGGGCCAGTGCTCTTAGCCAGAGTCTCTCCGGGTAAGAAGCTGGCCTCTGCCTCGGTTTCCCCTTTTGTACAACCACCATGTAATCAAGTAGGGATGCCACAACGCTCCTTCCAGAGGCCCCGTTATCCTACCATCCAGTCACCCTGGAAGCTGGTGGAAGGCTCCTCGGGGCCTCCTCCTGGCCCCTTCCAGCAGCCCAGGGCGCTTGGAGATGGTGCATCTGCTTCCACCACTGAACCTGAAATCCGGCCCCTCTCACGGGCGGGGCGGCGCACGTACCTGTACCGCTCCTCCTGCAGGCACTGGGTCATGTAGGTGTAGTCCCTCTGCAGCTGCGCCTTCAGGTCCTCCATCGAGTCCTCCAGGTGCGACTGGCCCTCCTTGATCTCCCGCAGCTCTTCCAGCACAGCGTCCACGTTGCCGGGGGCCCCGTACAGCGGGCCGGACTTGGGGCTCCCCGGCGCGGCGGCGGCGGGCCCGGCCCCCGAGTTGCTGCCCGCGCCCGCGGAGCTGGCGCTGGCGCTGGAGCACTCGTCGTCGCTGGCGTACTTGGGGCTGGACACGAGCGTGGCGCTGCCGCTCAGCGCCCGGGCCGCCTCCTCGGGGGGCCCGTCGTCCAGGGGGTCCTTCAGGTGCGCGATGTTGTCGGCGCTGCCGAACTTGTTCCGGATGAGGCTGGCGAACTCGCGGGGCTTGGACACCACGGCGGAGTGCGTGGCCTGTGAGAGGCCGGAGAGGCTGCCCTTGACGCCCTCCACCACGCCGCCGCTGAAGCCGCTGATGCCCGCGCGCACGTTGGCGCCCACGTCCTTGAGGCCTTGCTGCATGTCCCGCAGCACGTCCTTGGGCTGACGCGACGGCCCGTTCTGCTCGATCTCCCGCAGGCGCCGGCGGTAGTGCTCCAGCTTCTTGTGCAGCTGGGCGATGGTCTGCGCAGACTTCTGGTTCTTCTTCTCGAACACCTGCTTGATGCGGGACGCCTGCTGCTTGTCGGCGTTGTTGGCCAGCTTCAGGTACTCCGCCACGTTGTCGTCCCGCGCCTCCTGCTCGATCTTGATCTGCTCCGTGATCTTCAGGATCTTCTGGTGCAGGTGCTCGATGGCCGCCTTGGTCCGCTGGGGGTCCGGGGCCCCGTCTGGCACGTCCAAGCTGATGGGGCCGTCGGCGTCACCATGGCCGGGGCCGCCGGCAAGGTTCAGGGCCACGAAGTCCCCCTTGTCGACCTGCGGAGGAAGGCAAGCAAAGGAAGCTACAGTCCATCAGGAAACCGAGGGAAGGGGGCCCCCGCAGGAGGCTCTCCAGGGTCCCCGGAGCCTCTGGACTTGGTTTCGCTGCCTGGAAAACGGATGCAGGATGAATGGGAAATTTTTAAGGAAGGAGTCCAAAAGAGTCCCAGCAGTGACAACAGAATCCCCTCCCGCTGCCATTTATGACAGGCGTGCACACCTGCCCCCTGCCTGATCCGCACAACATCCCTGCCGTGCAGTTAGGCAGACCTGCGCCTCCTTTAGCCCAGAGAGTTCAAGCAGGTTGGTTGGGGATAAACAGCTACAGGAAGATAGAACTGGAAGCCCAGGACTCTTGCTGCCCCATCACGTGGACCAAGCAGGCCCGAGGCTTCACCGTTATTCCGGGTTATTTCTCAGGGAGCAGACACACCGTTCCTCTGGACTCAAGGGTCCATAAAGCTCCTTCCGGGAGCAGACCTCTCTCTCAGGCTGACCAGAGCCTTACTCGGGCCCACGCAGGCCTCTCTCTCAGGGCTGACCGGAGCCTCACTCGGGCCCACGCAGGCCTCTCTCTCAGGGCTGACTGGAGCCTCACTTGGGCCCGCACAGGCCTCTCTCTCAGGCTGACCAGGCCTCTCTCAGGTTGACCAGAGCCTCACTCGGGCCCACGCAGGCCTCTCTCTCAGGGCTGACCGGAGCCTCACTCAGGGTCCACACAGGCCTCTCTCTCAGGCTGACCAGAGCCTCTCCCTCAGGCTGACTGGAGCCTCACTCAGGCCCCACGCAGGCCTCTCTCTCAGGCTGACGAGAGCCTCTCCCTCAGGCTGACTGGAGCCTCACTCAGGCCCCACGCAGGCCTCTCTCTCAGGCTGACCAGAGCCTCTCCCTCAGGCTGACCAGAGCCTCTCCCTCAGGCTGACTGGAGCCTCACTCAGGCCCCACGCAGGCCTCTCTCTCAGGCTGACCAGAGCCTCTCCCTCAGGCTGACTGGAGCCTCACTCAGGCCCCACGCAGGCCTCTCTCTCAGGCTGACCAGAGCCTCACTCGGCCCCTCGCGGGCCTCTCTCAGGCTGAGCAGAGCCTCCCTTGGGAAGCAACCCCCACTTCCCCACGTGGCTTCCCGGGTGCAGCTCACAGGCCGCCCCAGCTCTGCCGACACCTCTCCCTGTCCGGCCATTACCTTGCCGCTCCCTGGAGTCGTCAGCGGCCTCTTGCGCTTCATGGCGGCGGGGGCACCTGGGCCTGCCCTGTCCCCCAGGACCAGGCGAGGAGCAGCCCCCCACCTGCCAGTGGGGTCTGGGGGGCTCGGGTCCCAGAAGGCACCCACCGGCCAAGGGACGCAGGGACCAGGTGAGGGGTCTGGGGACCGCTGCCGCCCAGCGTGGAAGGAGCTGAATGGGCGGCGGGGAGCGGACAGCGCCTTTTCCTCTCCGCAGGCGGGCTCTCCGGGTGCATCAGGGCAGCACAGAGAGGAGACCAGAGATGGAGACAAGATGGGGGGTGGGGAGCGAGGGGCAGGAAGGGGCACAGAGGATGGGCAAGGGGGAGACAGGCTGGAGGGAAACAGGCCGGCCTGGAGCCCCACTCTCCAGGGCCGGACTCCCCTCGGCCTGCTGGAGGACCTCTGTCCACAGCCGAGTCCCCAAGTGTCTTATCACCATGCAGCAACGGAAGCAGCAGGAAATGGCTCAACCCCATGTATTTTTACACACAGCACACCCCAGGACTGCGGGCTGGGTCAGATCATTCGCTGTCTCTGTGTATGTTGTGGTGGGGGCAGGATGAGGTATACGTGGGGGAAGGGGTTAAACACAAAGAAAGTGGTCCCTCCAGCTCACGCGACGGAAGCAGCCCGCGCCAATACAGGCAGAAGTCACTGGGCTCCATTTCTCGCAAGGTACAAAGTTACTGGAAAACACCATGAAAAACAATAGCCCTGCCAAACTCAGGAGCCAGGGGAGGGTGGCTCCTCCGTGGGCTTCCCCTCCAGCCTTTCCAGGTCATGGTACCACTGGGGATGCTGGGAACAACACCCATCCCTTCCCATCCCTCCTGAAGTCGGGACTTTCCTCCCACAGGAGCTTTGGATCTCCCTTCATGTTCCCTTTTCCTCTGCCAGGTGCTGGTATCTGCATGACTTTGTACACCAGAGGAGCCCACGCCGGTCCCAGGGTCTACTCGCTGCATCAGACTTCAAACGGCACCCTGCAGTTAAACCCCTTCCACCTGTGCCGTTCCCTACAGTGATGGCAAACACACAGCCCCTGGGCTTTGCTGACCCTCGGTCTTCCCCCCTGTAAAATGGGGACACTCGTATCTCTTCTCAGGCCTCGGGTGAGGGGCATGCCACATGATGTCCAAGGGTGCTTGGCACGCTGTGGGCACACACGGGCACTCATCTGTGGCTGGCTGGCTCTGGCGGCACAAACTGTGTGTGGTGGAGGAGATGAAGCTTATTTAAAAGATTATACCAAAAAATTCACTCATCATTGAAACTACGAGACAAAATTAAATTCTATATGCAACACAGCTTTTAATATTAACTCATTATTGATTGGGGGATTTTTGCAGAAACAAATGCCTGTGGCTGGCAATTTGTTGCATAGTGATATTGAAACCTCTCTGGTCAATAACGTTCGGGTAACAAAAGATGCTGAAAGTGTTAGTCACGCAGTTGTGTCCAACTCTTTGCAACCCCGCAGACTGTAGCCCGCCAGGCTCCTCTGTCCATGGAATTCTTCAGGCAAGAATACTGGAGAGGGTAGCAATTACCTTCTCCCCAGGATCTTCCTGACCCAGGGATCAAACCTGGGTCTCCTGTATTGCAGGTAGATTCTTTACCATCTGACCCACCAGGGACGACAGTATAGGCAAAGCTATGGTTTTTCCAGTTGTCATGTATGGATGTGAGAGTTGGACTATAAAGAAAGCTGAGCACCAAAGAATTGGTGCTTTTGAACTGTGGTGTTGGAGAAGAGTCTTGAGAGTCCCTTGGACTGCAAGGAGATCCAACCAGTTAATCCTAAAGGAAATTAATTCTGAATATTCACTTGAAGGACTGATGCTGAAGCTGAAACTCCACTACTTTGGCCAGCTGACGTGAAGAGCCGACTCACTAGAAAAGACCCTGTTGCTGGGAAAGATTCAGGGCAGGAGGAGAAGGGGACGACGGAGGATGAGATGGTTGGATGGCATCACTGTCTCAGTGGACATGAGTTTGAGAAAACTTCTGGGAGACAGTGAAGGACAGGGAAGCCTGGTGTGCTGCAGTCCATGGGGTCTCAGAGTTGCACACGATGTAGCGACTGAACAACAACAACCAAAGATGTATTCATACGTCTCTGGTCAATAATGTGTTAAAGAACTTGACCCCTTTATAAGGCTGCTTTCCAAAGGTGCCTTCCAAAGAAACTCCGCACCTTTCCTCTCTTCCTCTCTCTTCACAGAAGAAAGAACAATCAGAAGCCGTTGTGATCTGGCCGCCTCACTGCCTGGCGCTTAGCTAGGCCCTGGGCTCGACTTTATAAAGAGGAGCATGCCAGTCCGCCCACTGGAGGAGTGTGGGAAGACCTAATGAGACAGGGACTCAAAAAGCCTGTGAAAAGCAGAAGTTCTTGGGATTACAAGGGAGTGTAAGACGTCAAATTGCCTGCCTGTCCTGGCTCCAGCCTGGCAGCTCTGAGCCTTTTACCCCCTCAATCTGGCAGCTGTCTAGCTTACAAGTGGAAAAGCAGAGTTGAAACTGGCTGTGAAATCCCTGTGAATGAGACAGCAGACATTGCAGGAAGCCAGCAGGGCTTGGTGGTGAGCTCTTCCTCACCAGCCGGCCCTCTTCTCTGCTGTGGGGCCCAGACTCAAGCCTGGGGGTCCCGCAGCAGGGCCCCAGCTCCCTACAATGCCTGCAGCCTCTGGTCACCTCAGGTTACAGAACACCCCACATTCTTCCTCCGTCTCCCCCGAGGGAGGCAAGTAGGGAGTTCTGCACTCCCTCACGTCCCCCAGCACATCCCCTGAGCCTGCAACACCCTTTACGAACTGAAGAAAAACGGGGTCACCAGGAAAAGAGAGCCGAGGAGGCTGCAGACAGAGGGCCAGAGGTTCAAAGAGGGATTACGGTTTAACAAAGGAAGGAAAATTAGGGCATTAGAAGAAAAAGATGAAAAAGCTGGGAAGAGGGATGCAACAAGCAGCCCTAGAGGAGAATGAGATTTGCCCACAAAAAATGAAGAAGAATCGCAGCGAGACAGGATACAGGGCCCATGCAGGCCACCAGAAAGGGTGGAAGTGGACACTGGCTTAGAATGCTGTCCCTTACCAGCTGTTTGCCTTTGGATGTGTCACTGACTTTTCTGGGACTCGGCTTTCTCATCTAGAAAAAGAAGGGGTAATTCTACCCACCTCGACATATCATCTGGAGAATGGAATGAGACTGTGAGGACAATGACCACAGCACGGTCTTGGGGCACAGAGACAAGTCACAGTCAACCGACAGTGCACACCCACGAGGACAGCTGTAACTTAAAAAGGGAGATAACAAGTGTTGCCAAGGGTGTGCGGAAATCAGAACCTTCATACCTTGCCAGTAGGAAAGTAAAATGGTGAATCCGCTGTGGAACACAGTTTGGAGGTTCCTCAGCAAGTTAAACACGGACTTATCACATGACCCAGCAACTCCTCTCCAAGGAATACCCCACAAGGAACTGAAGGTGGGTATTTAAACAAGTGCTGGTGCACACTTGTTCACAGCAGCACTGTTTACAATAGCCAAAGGGTGGTGGACACAAGTCAATGTCCACTGATCACTGGTAAGCAAAGCTAGTACAGTCACACAATGGAATATTACTTGATTATACAAAGAATGAAGGACTGATACATGCCACAACACAGATGAACCTCAAGAACACTCAGTAAAAGGAAATAGATACTAAGGGTCATGTTCCTTTTATATGAAATGTCATAATAGTTAAATTCTTAGTGACAGAAGGCAGATTAATGGCTGCCAGGGGCTGGGGAAGGGAGAAATGGGGAGTGACTGCTTAACGGGTCGGGGTTCCCTCTGGGGATGATGAAAATGCTCTGGCACTACACAGAGGTGACGGGGCGGCCCAGCCTGGGGGTACGAGGCTGGGTCCTCACCCTGCCAGCCTGCGCTGCAGGTCCAGCCCATGTCCTGTTACAGAGTGGGTGGCAGGAGGGTGTCTGGGTCCTTCCTCTTACAGCCACATTCTGAACACAGCAGAAGCTCTAACTCACTCACCCAAAAGAGGAGCAATACAGATCACCGAGCTCCAGGTCACTAGCAGGAGAAAACTCCCAGGGCCCACCAGCCCCGGAGCACAGTGCTGGGTGGGCTACATGGGCCCCAGCCCTCTGTCCATGCCCAGCCGCCAGCACCAAGGCCTCCTCTCCCCACTCTCCCATCTAGAGGTCAGACACTCTGCAGGTGCCTGGCCCCACGATGAATCCCTGAGCGTCGCTGGGCGCGGGGCAAGCTCTAAGAAGAGGCGAGCCATGGAGGTGAGCCACGCTTCTTCCATGACCCCTATCCACACGAGGCAGCCAGGAGGCTACGCGGTGCTCCCTGCTCTGGGCGACCCACAGCCAGGCCTGAGGTCACGGACACCAAGGTCCCAGAACCGCCGATAAACATTCTGGAAGAGCCAGTCTGGGATACAAAGCCTGGGATCCCTGCGTCTGGGATACAACTCTCCCTACTCGTCTCCTTGCTCTGGTGAGACCCCTCCACACGCCCCTGAGAGCACCCCCACACACCGCCTCACAGTCCCTCGGACTCTCCTCCCTGCCCCTTCCAGCAGCACCCAGTGAAGCCGGATCAGGCGCTCCGCCAGATTACAGGGCTCCTGGCCCGGGCTCCCCGGGGCCTCCCAGGACTCCCAGCTCCTCCGGGGCCTGAGCTCACATCCTCGGGTTAGCCCCACCGGACAGAGGACTCGGGTCTTCCAACCGCGAGCCCGGCAGCCTGGGTCTCCGAGGCGCCCGCGAAGCTCGCCCGTGCAGAGGGGCAGGGCACTAGTGTGTCAGGGGTCAGCTTCTCCAGCAATAGCACAAGTACATCGTAAACAGTCTTCAGGGTGGACCACATGCACAGTCACACGCAAGGAGCGTGCTCCACACCTGCGCTCCCAGGTTCCCAGTACAGCGCAGAGGCGCCCAGCCTGCGACTCCCCTTCTCCGGGGAAAACAACCCTGCCTGCGTTTACAGAGCGCTCCCTGCTGACATGTACAAAGGGGTCCCCAGAGCAGGCTGACACAGAGGTTGGGGCCTTCCTGTTCTAGCTCCCTGTTCAGGAGTCGAAAAGCCAAGGCTAAGGTCTCTTTTAGGGGGGAAGAAAAAGGGGAAAAAAGCATTGGGGCTCCTCTGCTTCCCTTTAAGAGGTCAGGGTGGCCCCAACATCCTAGGCCAGGTGGCCTGCGGCCCCCTTCCGGGGTGCAGAGCAATGGGGTCAGGCGTCTGTCCTGCCTTGTCCGTGGGTCTGGCCGGGCGGGCTGAGCCCACGCAGGGTGCTACCCCTGGGCAAGGCCTGGGCAGCAGAGGGCAAGAGCCCCGCGGGCAAGGGTAACGGGGCTGTGGGCTGGGGTGACTCAGCAGAGATGCCTCCGTCTGCTGACTCCTGCCATGACTCTGATCTGAGCACCTTTCTCGGTATGGAGAGCACAGGGATTCCTCTTCCACTGGCTCCCCGAGGGAGAGGGAGAGCGGAGGGGAGGGGA
This sequence comes from Cervus canadensis, assembly GCF_019320065.1. Classification (NCBI taxonomy): domain Eukaryota; kingdom Metazoa; phylum Chordata; class Mammalia; order Artiodactyla; family Cervidae; genus Cervus; species Cervus canadensis. Next base: position 73,739,415 of record NC_057398.1, read on the forward strand.
GTCAGGCCGGGGCGGAGAGGGGCAGCCATGGCCGGCTAACACCCCTCTGCCCAAACAGGCAGGTGCCCCTGTGATGAAGCTGGGAGGAGGCAACCTGACGTCTCCCGTGCTGACCTGATGCTCGGGCTGAGCAGGCTGGGAGGAGGATGCCAACCCTGGGCCCTGAGTCGGGGGCTGGCCCGTTCTCCCGGATCAGCAGGACAGCGGGTGTGGCCTGTAGGCTCTTTCTCCTGCTGGTAGGGACAGGCAGGCGTGTGAGGCCACTCACCCCAGCTCTGGAGGCATAATGATCGCCAGCCCAAGCCGGGAAGGCGAGAGTGAGGGGGGAGGGCACCACCTTCCGTTGGCAGCTGGGAGTCGAAGCTGCTCTGCTCCGGAGGGCGGGAGGCCAGTGTTTAGATAAAGGGGTACATGTGGAGGGGTGCACACACACACCTGGGTCTGGAGAACAGGAGGATGAAAAACTCCTGCAGCAAGGCCCCAGGGACTCGAGGGCGGGCGCTGAGGGGGGCTGGCTCCTCCCGCAGAGCCCGGCCTCCTGGTACCTCCCCCCACCAGCGGATTAATGAGGAGCTTGACGCTGCCGCCAGGGACTGCAGGGCCAAGTCCACAGAGACGGGAGACTCCCTCTGTCCCCGTTTCGTGCTGCGCCCACGATCTCCAGCCGGGCACTGAGTGAGGCTTCCATCAGCCTTCCCCGGTAGCCCCAAGGGCGCCCGCCCACCCTGGTCCTAGGGGCGGCTCTCATCCAGCCCTGAGATTCCAGTCCTTTCCTTGAGGCCCACCCCGGTTCTGGTCAGAACCACACCCTCGGCTTAGCAGCCTCCTTTCCGCTGCTGAGCACAATGGCCTTCTGTCCAGCAGGCGGCCTGCGGTCCCCTCTGCCTGCTCACACTCTCAGCCCCGGCAGGAAGCCTGCATCGCCCTCCCACCCTGGGGCCTCCTCCATAGCACGTCCTCCCAATCCTCCTGAAGCTCCAAGCTCCCACAGGGGTCGCGCTCCCGGGGCCTTCACACTCCCCTCTCCCCGTCACCGTATCTCTGCGGGCAGAGGTGAGCACGACCAGGATCACCCCTTCCACCTAATTTCACAGCAGCGCCTGTGGCCTGCGCGCAGTGACACACAGCTGCTCAGGGCTCGGTGCTGGAGTGCCCTCCCCAACCCAGGGGCCCTGCCAGCATCCAGCGGCCCAAGCCTGGAGGCCCGCTGGTCAGCCTTGCCCCCCATCTTTCTCCCGCAGACACCAGAGAAGAGGGGCTGCATCCTGAGAGAACGTGGGGAGCCCGACTCTTCTGACAAACTGTGTCTCTCCCTTTCCCGACCCCGCCAGGCCTCACCTGTGTGGGCACTGCTTCCCGCAGCCGGGCTGGCGCTGGGGTGCCAGGGGCTCTGGGGCCCCAGCCTTCTGCGGGCGGTGCCAGGCCCCCAGGGTCACAGTCCCGGGGCAGCGCTGGGCTGGCCAAGGGAAGCCGGGCTCTGCGAGCAGGTGTCCCGGAGCTCCCGGGCTCTGCACCCGCCATCTCCAGCCTGAGGCCCGGCCTGGGGATTAGGGGCGGATTGCTCAGGGAGATCCCCCGCCCCGCCCCAGGGCTCACGGCTGCTCCTTCCCATCTGGGAGGAGGAAGGGAGGGTCACAGAGCGGGGGACCAAGCTCCGATGAGGGGCCCCCTCCATGCCGCCCATCCCCGAGGCCAGCTGTTGCCACTCTGAGTCCAACGTGTAAGAGGACATCTGGGTGTGACCGACAGCAACTCCTGCCTACAGGCAGGTTACAAGAGCACGTGGTGACACGGTTCCTGCATCTTTCACCTGCCCAGACGGATGCTCAGCCTCTCCCACCCCTCACGCATGGGTGCAGACGTTTCTCGCCATCAGAGAGCCCTCTCACAAACAGGCACGGCGCCACTGACTCCCTTCGTCAGCCTCAGAACAGAAGTGCACCTCCTAGCCAGGCTTCCGGGGTGGAGGCAAGCTCTTTGAAGCCATAAAGGCTAGAGCCTGGAGGGGACTCCCTGACAGATCCCAACATGGCCGGGTCAGCCTGAGGTCCTCTGCCCCTCTCCCTGCGGCCCTGCCCACAGCTGAAGGCACCCTCATGCCCGAGACATCCTTCCTACTCCAGTGGCCGCCTGCAGGACAGCAGCCAGCCTCACCCGGGGACTTTCTCTTCTCTGAGATCCTAGAAATCTACTTTCTGCGCTGGGTACCACTGGCTTCCGCTTCCCATTTGTCACCCCACCCCCCAGCAAAAGCACCCAAGATAAAAGACGGATGGCAAACTCACAGCCTTCTCCTCTTCCTTGGACTTCATCTTGCCAGTCCCAGCAGGAAATCCTGTGAGTGGCCAGCAGAGGGGGCCAGAGATCCACAGGTGGGGCGCGCACGCCGTGAGGAGGGCGCGGGGTGGCTGGCAGAGTGCAGGGTCTGCTGGGTCCAAGGACAGCCTCCCACAGCAGGATCACCAGTCAGAGATGACGCAGATTCTGTGCCCACTGGGGCCTGACGCAGGACACGGGGCTTAAATACGAAGGATGGGCATGGGTCATGATGACGGGGCGGTCCCCAGTTCAAGAAGGTGCACCCAGATAAGGGCCCAGTGCTATCTCCAGGGCGCAATGCCAGGGCCCTCAGCCAAAATACCAAGAGCAAGAGTCCCCACACCCCGGGCTAGGGGAGACCTTGCAAACATCTGTGGTGGCGATGACCTGGGGTCTGTGAGGACAGGAGGCCAGCGAGGGCACATCACACAGGTCCCAGTTTGGGGGCCGGCTCAAGTGGGAGACCCAGGTTCGATCCCTGGGTTGGGAAGATCCCCTGGAGGAGGGCATCACAACCCACTCCAGTATTCTTGCCTGGAGAATCCCATGGACAGAGGAGCCTGGCGGGCTACAGTCCATGGGGTTGCAGAGTTGGACACAACTGAGCAACTAACACTTTACTTTTTTTTTCAAGCATATGCAGTCAGGGACACATGGGGTCAGGAACACGTTCAGCAGCTCCCCTCACCTGTAAATGACCTCCCGCCTACGGCACCTGATTTTCACTTCGTGCTTCCCTGGTGGCTCAGATGGTAAAGCGTCTGCCTGCAAGGCAGGAGACCCGGGTTCAATCCCTGGGTCGGGAAGATCCTCTAGAGAAGGAAATGGCAACCCACTCCAGTACTCTTGCCTGGAAAACCCCATGGACAGAGGAGCCTGGTGGGTTACAGTCCATGGAGTCGCAGAGTCGGATACAACTGAGCGACTTCACTTTCTTTCTTTGAGCACTATACACTGTTCCTCTTGTATAAATAAGTCATAATGCTCTGTGATAGGCAGGGATCAGATCTTAACTATATCTGGCCCTTCACTGTGCCTAGCATAGTGAAGTGAAGTCGCTGAGTCTTGTCCGACTCTTTGCGGCCCCGTGGACTGTAGCCTACCAGGCTCCTCCGTCCATGGGATTCTCCAGGCAAGAATACTGGAGTGGCTTACCATTTCCCTCTCCAGGGGATCGTCCTGACCCAGGGATTGAACCCGGGTCTCCCGCATTGGAGCAGATGCTTTAACCTCTGAGCCACCAGGGAAGCCAAGCATAAGATATGTGTATAAGGACCACCTGACCTACCCCACTGAGCAGAGATGGAAGGCACGCCATCTACTGCAGTCTGTCCAAGGTAGCCCCAGAAGCAGCCTGGACTTCTCAGTCAAGATGTCCCCCCTCTGCCCCCCTCCCTTCTAGGCTCTGCCAAGCCAGTCTTTGTAGCCCTTCCTTACAAACAAAACAGTGGGAGGGGAGAAAGGAGAAGGCAGCGGCGGCAGGAGCCCAGAGGCGAGGAGGGGGCTGAGTCGGCCGAGTGGTGGGGCTCTCATGACACCGGGCATCTCACTCCCGGCTGCTGGTGTCAGGAAGGCTCAGAAACACCAGGAAGAAGTCCCTTCCAGGCCTCACTGCAGCACCAGGAAGACCCTGAGGTGTCTGGCATCCCCCGGATGGGAGGCTTAGCTCGCCTCCAGGGACACCTCACCCACCCATCAGCACAGTAACTGGAGAGCAGGAGAAAGGAGGGTGGAGCTCAGGGCAGGAGAAGAGACACACAGGAGCCAGGGGGCGTCTGCCGGGCAAGCCAGCAGGCGCGAGGGCCTTCTCCTCTAAAGTGCCCTTCTCTAGGGCCCTTCTCCCCCTCTTGTCCTTACATGTCTGAAATGTCCCCAAATCTGCCAAGGATGCAGAGCTTCCTGTTCTAGGGGTGGGGAGCAGGAGCCCACGGCACCGGGACGCAGTGGGGTCCCGTACCGGCTATGGGACCTGGGTCAGGTCGGTACAGGTGGGACGCAGTGTCCACAACTGCAGTGTGCGGAGCAGGTGAAGGTGGGGCTGGCAAAGTCCCAGCAGAAGGGCATGTGCCGCAGGAAGACATCTCGCTCCCTGGGGGGCAGACCTGTCTTTCAGTGGCAAGGCCGAGGGTCAGGACCGAAGGCCCGATGTAAAGCCGCACCCCGCCAACTCGCTCCTGACATGCCCTCCACCAGCCCTGTTCACACCGCTTCACGACGGCAAGAAGAGGCGGCAGCACCCACAAGGCAGCGGCCTGGAGAAAGAGGCCTCAGCGACGAGACCGGGGGCGTCAGGAGCCGGAGGAGAGGATGGGTGAGCTGAGCCCTGCAGCCTCTGCAGCCCAATCTCAGTTTTCTCAGCTGCAAAACCGTACATATGACTGTTACCTCCCAGGGCTACACTGGGGATCAAAGGGGAACATGAGTAAAAACACCTGACACATCTTACATTTTACTGAAATACATGAGTCCTGAGGCCCCGTCACACGAGTATGTACACAGACACAGACACACACCCCCGTCACTCTAGGAGGTGCATGGAAACGTGCACTTGGGACAGACAAAGCCAAAAAGTAGCTACATATGGAGCAAAGCTGAGAGGGGCAGGCGGACATGGAAGAGCGGCGGCTACACGAAAGCAACAGGCTCTGCGAAGACAGGAGTCCCCACACGTCTGTCCTTGCAGAGAGGAGGTGCCCCGGGTACCTGCCACCAACTCCTGGCCGCCCTGCCGCCTCCTCTCTGGCCTAGCAGACGGGCCCCATCTGAGTGGGGCAGGGCAGTCACTGGCCCTTCGCAGGCGTGTCTGACTCTCTCCGCTCACCCGTTAGCCTGGGTCCTGAGGCCGCTGATGGGCTCTCACCGTCCTGGAAGGGGCCGGCCTTCCTCTGCATGCCCCGCAGGCCTCAGCCTTCTCTTCCCCTGGGTCCCCTTTAGCCTCCTCTTCCTCTTTCCCTCATTTTCACGCTGTGCCCCCTTTTTTCTTACATTTTTTCTTCCTTTGCCCTCATTATTATTCTTCAGGTTCCCCCCCCCCCACCCGCTCCCACCCAACACACACATTTTAAACCTTATTTCACATCTTCCTACTTGGTTTTCTTTCTCTTGGGGGAAAAAAAAGCACATCACACACACATTCTGAAGGGTGGGAAACCTGAGAAGTCATAGGCTTCGGGAGCAAAGACAAATGCTGAGGAGCAGCTAAATTTAGTCATTTCAAATACCAGGTGAGGCCTTAAAAAAAAAACTTCAGGCTTCAAGCGTGCTGTGAAAGTCTGCCGGTTAGGATTCCTCCATAAAAGGCTAGCCGTCGTCACTCCAGGGCTCACCTCCCAGGAAGTGGTCCATCCTCAGTGGTCCCTCCCTTAACACTCTCTCATACAGCCAGCCAGTCACCACTGTTTTCTTAGAAACTCAAGTCACCCAGGAGCCCTGCTTCCTCCTGGGAACACACAGGAGAAACGGGCATCTTCTTCAGGGTGAACTGGAACAACCAATGTGGGTGCATTTCCTAGGAGCACATGGAGAGGATCGGCCGCACGAGCTGGGAAAGCAGATGGGGAAGGCCACCTCACAGCTGCTTCCATGGAGGAGGGACCATCTCTTCCGCCCTCAGGTTCCCAGCCTGTCCAATGCCACGGACACTCATGTTACAGAGTCCTGCTCAGGCATAGTCACGAGCTAGACGCCGAGCAGCAGAGACGACCAACACCTAATGTCACTTTTAGGAAAATCAGAATTGGTGCCAGGAAGGTAGGAAAAAGGGATGATTCCACACATCCTACAGCCGCTCGACTTCCCTGGGGGAGGCGATACTGGGGACAGGGCTGGAATAATGTGACCCAGAGAGGAAGCAGACTCTCCTTTGCGGGGAGTTTTGAGGAAGCAGAGCACCCTCCACCCCACCCTACTTGCCAAGAAAAATTTAGGATGACCCCTTTCTAGAAGCAGAGGACTGAAACACAGAACTCTCGGGGCATCCTGTTGACTCAGGGGTCAGCGTTTACCATGAACTGACGGGAATTCAACGAGAAATGTGTGTGAGAGCAAAGCGGTCTGCAAGCTGCAGCATGCTGCCCAACGAGGTGGCAGAGCCAGGAAGGCGCAAAGGGGCGCGTCAAAGGCCAGGGCCGGCATGGACTGGGGGTGCCCACAAAGCCAGTAGACGGGCATGGTGCCCAGATTACATCTGCGTCTGAAGCTGCCTTCTCAGGCACTGAGGAAACCTTATACAATGAAGTTAACGTTACAGAGCACTTTCCTTTCCAGGGCAGGGTTCGCCTTTCTGGCCACCCAAAGGAGGCCTTCTGGTTACAGTATCACCTAGGATCTGATTTAGCTTCTGCGGAGCATGCTGAATTATTCACTAGCTATGGGTACTGGCCCAGCTCGGGGTCGCGGTGGTGGGACATCTGAAGAGGTGAAAAGGATGCAGTGAGCACACTTCCCAAATCCAGACCTGGAGGAACGTCAAAGAGAGGAAAGCGGCAGGGGCAGCAGACTCTAAGTGTGCGGGATACGGGTGTAGGAGCTGCAGCAGTGGAGGGGTGGGGAGGCAGAGAACAGTCAGACCCGCTGCCTGTCACACCCTGGGGCCTGTCACCGGAGAGAGGACGTCAGAGAAGGCTCCTGTTCCCCGGAACTTCGCTCCCTGCCCCCAGCCCCACTGCAGCTCGGGGGAGCCCTGGGTTCATCGAGCCTGTAAGGAATGCAGTGGGGTGTGTGCAACCTCCCTGCTCCTGTTTCAGGGTCCTCTGCCCTGCAGCAGGGGTAGAAAGCCTAAACTGTGCCTTTGAAGAGCAAGAAGAGGCAGAGCAGGGATCGGTAAACGATACTGTGTTTCCATTGCCTCATCTGGCACCAGAGGGGGCCAGGGTCAGGTTTCGCATCGCAGGGATGTGCTGGATCCACAGAGGAATGTGCCTGGTGGCTGAGGAGACCCAGGCCAGCTCCTGGATCCACAGAGGAATGTGCCCGGTGGCTGAGGAGACCCAGGCCAGCTCCCGTGACCGGCCCACACCACCAGTGCCGGCTCCCCGTCAGAGGGGGCCGAAGACAGAGCCTCCTCTTGTCGCTATCATCAGCGCGGATGTTGGGGGCTGACACCCGAGCCCTGCCACACCGCCCCCTGGGCACTGGGCCGGGTCCGAGGGCTGAGGCTCCTGAGGGGGAAGGCTGGGCCTGACGGGGCCTCCCACCTGTGTCTGGGCTGGAAGCACCTCACCCCCTGGGGCAGGGCTTGGAGTCAGGTGCGTTGGGAAGGCATGCCGTCTAGGCGTTGCCAGATAAGCTGGACGTTATCTAGCTTCACCTCTGTAGCCGGGGGGATGCTGTATTCCCAGAAGCCAGAGCTAACCTGGGGAGCACTGGGTACTTTCTATCTGGAAACAGTAGATGTCAGTGCAGAAAAGATGAATAAAGGCTAGTTCCAGAGGCCAACAGCCTCCTGGGCCAACTGAGCCCCAAATCCTGCTCTAAAGAGGCTGCTGCTTACAACCTCTGCTGTCAGAGACGGGGTACGGGGCAGAGTCCTCCCTTTGACTCCTCTCCTAATTGGAGAGGACCCCTAAAAGGGTTTCACCTGAACATGAGGCACTCAAATCAGACTAAAGGAAGAACATCTTAACTCACCAGATACCAGAAATACACTGGGAAATAGGGGCTTTTAATCACTGAAACTGGAGAAGGCACTGGCACCCCACTCCAGTACTCTTGCCCGGAGCATCCCAGGGACGGGGGAGCCTGGGGGGCTGCCGTCTATGGGGTCTCGGAAGCAACAGAGCGGCTTCACTTTCACTTTTTGCTTTCATGCCTTGGAGAAGGAAATGGCAACCCACTCCAGTGTTCTTGCCTGGAGAATCCCAGGGATGGCGGAGCCTGGGGGGCTGCAGTCCATGGGGTCGCTGAGGGTCGGACACGACTGAGCGACTTTACTTTCACTTTTCGCTTTCATGCGTTGGAGAAGGCACTGGCACCCCACTCCAGTGTTCTTGCCTGGAGCATCCCAGGGACGGGGGAGCCTGGTGGGCTGCCGTCTATGGGGTCGCACAGAGTCGGACACGACTGAAGTGACTTAGCAGCAGCAGCAGCAGTCACTGAGACAGGGAGCAGCAGTTCTCAGCGAAGTACAGAGGCACCGGCCTGGGCCTGGCGAGCAGCCGGCAGCCTGGGGACCGCCGTGGGAGGCCCTTCAGAGGCCGCCGGGCTGGGCTGGGTGCCCCCCGTCTGAGGAGCCTCCCCACACACAGAGCAAGCGAGGAGGGAAGAGGAGGCGACAGGAGAGGGCAGCCATCCTCCCGGCCACCATGGGGGAGCTCGGGCTGGCAGACCCGGCGTGCACGCAGGGACTCTGACGTGGCTCTGAAAGTGGACACGCTGGTGTGGACAGGCAGGCAGACAGGGCCCTCGGCCTCTCAGGGAGCCTGGCCGCGCACACAGGTCAGCAGGCCTTGCGGACAAACAGGGCAGCCTCCCTGCGCCTGGGGGGCATGTTTGGAAACCTCTCTCAGCAGAGTGGGCCCCACCCACCTCCTAACAGGCTCCCAGCCACAAATAAACTAGGCCCCTCGACGCCTGCCAAAATCTGTCTTCTTGGCAGCAGCCTAGGGCTGAGGGCGGCCCCTCATTGCCATTCCTGCCAGTAAACAGGGGAGCCTGTTTATGCCCCTTATTTACCAGGGCAGAGAGGCCATCTTGTTGTTGAATAAATCTGGCCGGAGTGTACCAAACAGGTTGTCCAGAGCTCTGGTTTACACGATGGGTGGAACGCTCCACGTCTGGGACCTGGAGATAACACCTCGGTGAGGTCACGGCGAAGGTCCATGACGACATCATCTCCACGCCCTCCCAGCAGCACTGGCCGCTCTCCCACCCCGCCTGCCCTCAAAGCCAGGGGCCGCAGACTGGCCTGTTGCTAAAGTCGTCCTGCCACTGGGCAATCCGTGCCAGTCTCCTAAGGCTCTGGACACCCTCTGAGAGCTTCAGACACCCACCCCACAACCCATGCTGTGCCTCGTCCTTAGGCAGACCAGCCTCTGCACAGACGGGGCAGGATGACCAGGGCTAGGTCAGGGCCAGGCTGGCAGAGCTGGCTGTGAGCGCGCCAGGCTCTCCCTCTCCTGAGACCCTCCCGCCACAGCACCAGCTCAAGCCTTCCACGGCTATGGAGAGCTTCTGAACAAGGCCGAGAGGGAAGCAATGACCCAGCCCAACATGGGAGAAAGGGAGAACAAGTCTCTGACCCCTGCGAGGACGAATCCACTCTCTGAAAGTCCGGGAGCAGGTTATCAAGGCAGCACAGGAGAGTTGCTAGGCTTTCCTGACAGTGCACTACGTTTTCTAAGAACCGCTGCTCAGCAAAAGAGAAACTGGGAAGAGGGGTGAAACGTCTCTGCCGAGGAAACAAGCGGCCTAACTATCGCCACTGCACATACCACCAGTGGCTCCTGCTGAAACCGCCAGGGCCCAGGTTTCCAGAGGTTAAGACCACACGCAAAAGGGGAACCCGGATGTCACTGCATTCTCTGCTTATCGGCCAGTGTCCCAGTGCACCAATGACGATAATGTCATGTATCTGCTTTCTAGACATAAGAGTGGTTATCTTGCCCAGTGTCACACCAACAGTAGAAAGCAGAATGGCGAGGCTGAGATGACAATCTGTTTCTGTTTTGAAAAGGGACTCATTTAAGGCACAATCTCGAAGACAACCAAGTGGAGGCAAACCACATCACCAAGGCTGAGCTGCTTCCTGGGACTACGAACCCTTCTCTGTGCCTCTGCTGCGCCCTGCCTTCCATGGGGCTCCAGGTCCCCTACTTTCCGAGGGAGGGGCTGGGCTGAGCCTCTCAGGACAGCTGAGGAACTGAAGCTGCCTCCAGGGTGTATCGGTAATTCAACCCCTGGCAGGGCCGGCTCTGGGCTGAAAGTCAGCTGCTGGTTTCTAAACAATGGCAAGGGATGTGGGTAGTGGGGGAGGCTTATGAATTAAAAATAGATGCTAGTAATCACCAGGGAGCTTGCAGAGAGCATGTGGGGCTGTGTTTACTAGAGAGAGAAGAATCCCTTCTATTCACGCCCAGAGACCAGGGCGGGACCACCACCAGCTTCACACACCAGCCAAGGGCTTCTGGGTTTGAGGGAGTCAGCTGACCACGCAGGGTTTGCTGGTGCCTGGAAGACCCCTTTCCACAGGACGTGAAGGCACCCTCTCTTCTCAAGATCCCTCAGGGCCACACGCATTCCTGGGGGACAGTACCGGATCAGTACACAGAAGGGGAAATGGCAACCAAGACATAAAGTCGCTGTCCTTGGGCGGAGGCAACCCACTCACCACGGGTGCTGCATAAAAGGTCCCTGGAGGTTTTAGAGATTTCAGATCTCTGTTTGGTCTTGTGGACATGCTAGAAACACAGGGTCTAGTCACCTCTCTGCCACAGACCAGCCAGGTGCCCTTAGGCAAGCAGCCTCCTGATTCCTCTAGACCTCAGTCTGCTCATCTATAAAATGGAGATAACAGTACTGCTCTGGCAACTTCACAGAGATGTCATCAGGATTAACCAGGCAATAGAATGGGAAAGACTAGAGATCTCTCCAAGAAAACTAGAGATACCAAGGGAATACTTCATGCAAAGATGAGCACAATAAAGGACAGAAATGGTACAGCTCTAAGAGAAGCAGAAGATATTAGGAAGCAGTGGCAAGAATACACAGAAGAACTGTACAAAAAAGATCTTCATGACCCAGATAACCACGATGGTGTGATCACTCACCTAGAGCCAGACATCCTGGAATGTGAAGTCAAGTGGGCCTTAGGAAGCATCACTACAAACAAAGCTAGTGGAGGTGATGGAATTCCAGTTGAACTCTTTCAAGTCCTAAAAGATGATGCTGTCAAAGTGCTGCACTCAATATGCCAGCAAATTTGAAAAACTCAGCAGTAGCCACAGGACTGGAAAAGGTCAATTTTCATTCCAATCCCAAAGAAAGGCAATGCCAAAGACAAACTACTGCACAACTGCATTCATTTTGCATGCTAGTAAAGTAATGCTCAAAATTCTCCAAGCCAGGCTTCAACAGTACATGAACCGAGAACTCCCAGGTGTTCAAGCTGAGTTTAGAAAAGGCAGAGGAACCAGAGATCAAATTGCCAACATCCACTGGATCATAGAAAAAGCAAGAGAATTCCAGAAAAACATCTACTTCTGCTTCATTGACTATGCTAAAACCTCTGACTGTGTGGATCACAACAAATTGTGAAAAATTCCTAAAGAGATGAGAATACCAGACCACCCGACCTGTCTCCTGCAAAACCTGTATGCAGGTCAAGAAGCAACAGTTGGAACCAGACATGGAACAACAGACTGGTTACAAACTGAGAAAGGGAGTACATCAAGGCTGTGTATTGTCACTCTGCTTATTTAACTTCTATGCAGAGTACATCATGAGAAACGTTGGGCTGGAGGAAGCACAAGCTGGAATCAAGATTGCTGGGAGAAATATCAACGACTGCAGATATGCAGATGACACCACCCCTATGACAGAAAGGGAAGAGGAACTTAAGAGCCTCTTGATGAAAGTGAAAGAGGAGAGTGAAAAAGCTGGCTTAAAACTCAACATTCAGAAAACTAAGGTCACAGCATCTGGTCCCATCACTTCAATGGAAACAGTGACAGACTTTATTTTCTGGGGCTCCAAAATCACCGCAGATGGTGACTGCAGCCATGAAATTAAAAGACGCTTGCTCCTTGGAAGAAAAGCTATGATCAACCTAGACAGCATATTAAAAAGCAGAGACATTACTTTGCTGACAAAGGTCTGTACAGCCAAAGCTATGGTTTTTCTAGTAGTCATGTGTAAATGTGAGAATTGGACCATAAAGAAGGCTGAGTGCCAAAGAATTGATGCTTTTGAACTGTGGTGTTGCAGAAGATTCTTGAGAGTCCCTTGCATTGCAAGGAGATCCAACCAGTCCATCCTAAAGGAAATCAGTCCTGAGTATTCATTGGAAGGACTGATGTTGAAGCTGAAGCTCCAATACTTGGGCCCCCTGCTGCGGAGAGCTGACTCATTAGAAGAGACCCTGATGCTGCGAAAGACTGAGGGCAGGAGGAGGCGGGGATGACGAGGGATGGTTGGATGGCATCACTGACTCAATGGGCATGAGTCTGACCAAGGTTCAGGAGATGGTGAAGGACAGGGAAGCCTGGCGTGCTGCAGTCCATGGGTCACAAAGAGTTGGACGTGGCTGAGCGACTGAACAACACAGGTGACAGAGCTTTGGAAAGATGAACCTCGTAAATAAGGATGTAAAACAGACGCAGGAATAACCATTTTCCCCATTTCCATCCTGCACCTAGGGAACCATCCCCCAGTGAGCTCACCCAAGAGTCTGCAGTCATGTCTTCCACCAGCAACAAAGAACAGAACCCTGTGTGCCTCCTGGATATCTTGGGGGCAGTGTGAAGACCAAACATGAGCCTTGTGGAAAAAACTCCCCAGCTGATGCCCTCCCGTCCCCCCAGCCCCCTGCACTCCCACTCAGCAAACAGCAACAAACTTTGCCAGTCTCCAAAACTGCCCACTGTGCACCCACTCCATCCGCTCAGACAGCCTCAGGACTACAATGCCCACATTCTCTCTCCTCGTGAAATGGCTCCAGGACCAGAGACCCTGTTTTAGGATTGTTCTAAGGTGACTTTTAAAAGGTATCTACTGACTCAGCAGCAAGAGGTGGGCCTGGTGGCTTCTGCAAATAAAATACTTGCTCACTGGGAGTTCCCTAGCAGTCCAGTGGTTAGGGTGTAGCACTTTCATTGTTGGGGCCCAGGTTCAAGCCCCGGTGGGGGACCTAAGACACTGTAAGCTGTGCTGCACCACCAAAAATAACACAAAACAAACAAAAAAACTTGCTCATGAAGGCTGAAAAATGTGGTTCCTGCTGCGAGGTCCCTCTGGGTCTCCCTTCCTTCTGCAAAGCCATGTTTTCCTTTCAGCCAACACATCCAAATCTCATTCTTGGCACAGACTTCTCTGCAGTTGAAACTAAGCTTGCAGATGGTTCAGGGCCATCGTTTTTAAATACTCTATATGCTGACAACCCCTAAACGTCTGTCTCCAGCCTGGGTCTCTTCCCAAGACTGCAGACTCCAACATCTGACTGCTTATTTGGCATTTTCACATGGCTCTTCAACAATCATATGAAACGGAACATGTCCAAAGACTGGCTCTGATTTCTGCCCCCACAGCCCCTCCACATATCTGGTCCAACTCAGCTAATGGCAATTTCTTCTTCCCAGCAGCCAGGCCGAAACCTGTGAGTCCTCTCTGTCTGCTCCCTTTCTGCCCTGCCCCGCATCCTTCAGGAACCGTTGTTGTTTGATCTCTGAGGGGAGTCCAGAACCCAGCCCTCCCCCGACTCTCACCCTGCAGCAATCACTGACATCTCACCTCTGGGGGCTTCCAACAGCTTCCTAGCCTCCCTGCTCACAGCCTGGCCTCCACACAGCACCCAGAGCCGTCTCCTTGAAGAGTGTCCCTCATCTGTCCAAAACCTAACAGCTTCCCATCTCACTCGGCAAAGAAGTCAAAAGCCATTTTCCTGACCCACTAAGTGATCTGTAGCCCTCCCTGCCTGTCTTTTAAAAACTAACACAAACCAGACTGTCTCAACCAATTCTGTCCTTTCTCCCCCAGAAGAGCTGCCCCTCCACTTCTACCATCTCCACAGTCTACTAAAACCAGTTTCTTGCCACAGATATCAGTGACCCTCACTGCTTGATACCATCTACGTACGTGTGCAAATCCAGACCTGACCTTTCACTCTCACCGCATTTCACTTTGTTGAAAACCTCCTCCCTCTTAAAACCCCTCTCTCATGCTTCGACATCATCCCTCCCCAGGTTCCCTCCTACAGACCTGCTGCTGTCCCTTACACGTCAGCTCTGTCCTCAGCCTCCATCGTACTCAACTTCAAAGTCTCATCCACACCCAGCTCAGTTCCATCTTCTTGCCTAGTACCACTGATGAGAACTGCCAAAGGTCCTCTGAGTCTGTCTCTGCCTTCCCATGCTCACCGATGCGGCCTAGACTGCAGCGAAAGCTCTGATGCTTTCTTTGACTGCACTCCTGCCCCCTTCCTAATCTGCTGTCGACACTAAGACCCAGCTGGGCCTCCTCCGGCCACTTTCCTGCCTGACACTCTCTGACGACATCACACTCCCCCAGGCTCCACATGGCAAGACCTTGTGTGATCTAACCTCTGCCTACCTGTCAAATCCCAAAAGCGCTGGACACTCCAACCACAGAGATTCTGAGGCAGTCCTCAGCAGCGGCTGGCTTGTTTTTGTGTACACTATAGCCTTCTGGCCCCCACACTTGCCCCCAGTCCCCTGGCTAAATTGTACTCCTTCTTCAAGATTCAGCTCAGTGGCTTCCTCCAGAAGGTCCTCACCAACAAGTTCTCACATCCTCTGTCACACTCTCATCACCCTATTCTGTTCACACATTTGTCTCCCCTCTATTCAGTGAGGACAGCCCTACGCCCACTTATTCCCTCTGGCTCATTCATTCTTACAGCGCATAACAAATATGCACAAAATATTTAGTATATGAATAAAAGCGTGAATACAGAGATTCAGAAAGTATCAAACTAGATTTTCTCCCTTTCAAACAGCCCTTCATGGATTCTTCCTCTGTCATCTTGGGTTGGTAATAATAAAAACTATACCACGCCAGACTCTATGCTAATCCTTTGACATATACGAACCTATTTAATCCTAGAGCAATTCCACTACTATTATCTCTATTTTCAATTGAGAAAAACTAAAGTACCAAAAAACTGAGTGACTCAGGCAGAAATCGGCACAACCATGGTATCAACCATGTCCAAACTACCCCATGTATTGCTTCTTGAGGGCACACTTAAGGAAAACACACCAAAATTACTATCAGCCCAAGCAAAATATAATTTTGAAAAACTAAATTCCTAAGCAAACAAAAATCAGCTTTGGGGGGCTCGCCTCTTGCTTCTGGCTTGGTCCTCTCTCTGGCTCCTTCCATGAAACAGACAGCTCGCTGGAGGCGGGGCATCCGCACCCACCAGGCCAGGCCCCAGCCCAGGTCCTCGAGGCCCCTGCCCGCAAGGCCCCCCTCACCTTGTCACCGAGACCCTCGGCCTCCTCCGCCAGGAGGGAGCCGCCGTCGGGCAGCAGCAGGGCCGTGTCGGTGGTGGAGGAGGAGCGGGGGCGGCCCTGGTGCTGGTGCAGGATGGCGGCCAGGCCGCTGTCCTGGGGGGCCTTGCGCAGCAGGTGGGGGCTGCCGCGCTGCGGCTCCAGGGAGCTGCTCTTGGCGCGCCGGCTGCCGCCCCCGCCGCCGCCGTGCAGGCTGGCGCCCCGCTTGATGGAGGGCCGCGCGCGGATCTGCTGCAGCACGCGGTTGAAGGCGGTGGGCCGGGCGGGCAGGTCGTGCAGGGACATGGCGTAGGACACGCGGTGCATCTCTGGGGAGCGCTCCTTCTCGTCCGGGGACTCATGGTCAGACATGCCCTGCTGCTGCTGCTGGGGGTCCTGAGACGACGGGTGCTCCCTTTCCCGCGACCTGCGGCGGCTGTGGAACAGGTGCTTCAGGCCGTGGCCAAACATGGAGCCCTCTGAGAGCTGCTGGATTTTCTGAAGGGGGAAGGATGAAGAATTCGGTGAGTGCAAAGCTCTCGCATGCCTAGCTGGTTGGGGGCAGAGGTAAGGGGTCTGTTCCTGGGACACTAGTGCAGCTCCTATAGCCACTTGAAACTGGAAGATCCCCAAGAACGGCTGCGGGGAGGGGGCAGCCCAGACCCAGTCCTCTCCTTCCCAAATAAATGTGTCCTCATGGCTTCCCCCAGGACACTCCTAACCCGCACATGGTTCAGGGTTACTGGGCACCGTATCCTTGTGGCTACAGTCTGGGGCTCAGTGGCACATGCCGGCAGCACTTGGCTCACGAGTTTTATCCCTCTGGACGGATTCTCCCTCCATCCCTGAGACCTCCCTCCTCCTAAATCAGATCCTTCCTCAAGATCCTCTTTTGGCCCAAAAGATGCCTCATTGCAACACTCCTTGGGAAAATCAGGGTCATGCAATCAGATTATACTATGTAGCAGATATTGTTAATCACCTACCCAATATCTATTCTCCTTTCTTTCTTCCCAAATTGCATGGCCTTACTGCACCACACTAAAAATTCTTGCTTCATCAGAGGCCCCGGCAGCCTGGGGTAGCTACATGACACAGTCTTGGCCAATGAAAAGCAAGATGAGCTTTCTAGGGGAACTTCTGCTTTCCTAATAAAGGTACTAGCCCTTCTTGCTTCTTCCCATCTGAAATGTGGAGGTAATGCTTGGATCATGCTTAACCAACAGCCATCTTGGTAAAGCCCCCAGGGAGATGCCTGGGAACCTGATGACCCTATGGAGTCACCAAACCTGGTGTGGATGCCTACCCTGGGATTCTTCGTTCATGAAATAAACAAGTCTATCTTTACCTATACAACTTTAGAATAATTTTCTCTTGTTTATAGCCAATCTCATTTCTGACATAGCAGTAAATTTTACTGAAGCTTCCAGGTTGACGAACACTTCCACATGCCAGGAGGATAGCACACCCCAGCTCCAGGGCAACAGAAACTCCTGTACCCAAGACCCTTCCAAACCTCTTCACTGGAGGTTAGTTGCTCAGGGACTAACCTGTTCACTCAGGTTAGTCGCATCCATGAAGAGTGCCTCTTCATTTCACTGTTCATTTGTATCCTGCATAATAACCTGGTAAATGTAAAAAAGTACACAAACTATGTCTACGGGCATGCCTTGCAGTGTAGGCAGTAATGTGACGACTTCCTCGGCATACATACCAGAACCAGAGTCCACAGCAGTGTCTTTCCACTCAGGCTGGAGCAAGCCAAGGGGGCGCTGGAGCCCGGTGCTGCCCTGGCCCCAGGCTCTCTTAGTCCTGCCCCTGAGATGCTCCACCTGCTCCCCAGGCAGAACTGCTCAGAGAGGGGCAGCCTACCACCTGGCCGGGGCGAGGCCATGCACAGGGTAACTCCAGACCGCTGCTCCTGCGTGGGGCCGGCTCAGAGGGTGGAGCCGACCCTCCGCAGAGAACTTCAGAGCCAGCGGGCGGAGGGCTGGGACTTGGAGGGCCAGTGGAACCCTTAACTCCTGAGAGGGGAATTCAGAACCAAGCAACCCGGGGCTCCGTGAGCTACAGAAGGTCTTCATCTGTAAGGAACGGCCTCGGGAGGCAGCCTGTCAGCTAAGAAACCTTCCAAAGGATTACAAGTACTGGATTTTCTTTTTTTCTAGAAACAAACTTACAGAGGAGAAAACGTGAACCATGCAGACACCAAGAGAGAACCATCTTCAGATCCGAATTAGCTGACCCTACTCTCACTGTAGGCTACCCACTCCAGTATTCTTGGGCTTCCCTTGTGGCTCAGCTGGTAAAGAATCCGCCTGCAATGCAAGGGACCTGGGTTTGATCCCTGGGTTGGGAAGATCCCCTGGAGAAGGGAAAGGCTACCCACCCCAGTATTCTGGCCTGGAGAATTCCATGGACTGGGAGCTTGGCAGGTTACAGTCCACGGGGTCGCAGAGTCAGACACAACTCAGAGACTTTCACTTTCACTGTCAGGGCTTCCCTGGTGGCTCAGCTGGTAAAGAATCTGCCTGCAATGCAGACCCTAGTTTGATTGCTGGGTTGGGAAGATTCCCTGGAAGAGGGCATGGCAACCCACTCCAGTCTTCCTGCCTGGAGAACCCCCATGGACAGAGGAGCCTGGCAGGCTGCAGTCCACGTGGTCGCAAAGAGCTGGGCACGACAGAGCGACTAAGTACAGCGCAGCAGCACCCTCACTACTAATGACACCTCAGCGCGGTTTGTGCAGACAGCCGCCCTTACATCCGACGTCAGTAACTACGCACATACTGTGGATTTGTGTCAAAGTGGAGGATTTTCATTTTTCACCCTGTTTGAGTAGTCTCACAATCCTCAAGTAGGTGGGGCCTTTATAACACCCATTTTACAGACCAGATAAGTTTTATCACCACAGCTCACTGTGACCTTATGGTTTACAGTTTTCAGTATGCTCTTTCTCCTGCATTATCTCACTTGACTTTCCCAGAAACTAATAAAAGCAACAGCAGCAATATTTCCATTTTTAGGTGAGGAGATGAAGGTGACCACCACCACTTCTCAAGAATGTAATCCTGGGGCAGCCCTGGAGGTGCCGGGTCTCCCCACGGAGCAACGTCTCCAGGGCCAGCCCCGGGTGGAGTCTGCTCAGGTAAAACCACCACTTTCAAGGCAGGCAGACTGAAGCGTGCATTCCGCCAGATCCTGTGGCCTCTGGACCAGAGACAGGCCGGGACACCCTCCCCCTCCTTGGGCCCAGGCTGATACCAGACCTTCCTGCAGACATCACGGATCGGGCCAGCTGGCTCTGGCACTTGCCCAGCAACTTCTGCCAAGTGGTCACATTACATATTACAAACGGTCTTTCTAGCATTCTACTCCAGGCCTCTTCCTTCCCTCCCTGGCACTCCCAGCCTAGCTTCTCCAACACTGAGGCCCCTCTTCCACATCGACTCAGATACAGACTTCTGCCAAAGACGGCACTAGAGTTCTGAGGCATCTCCCCTCCCTGAGCCCCGGGAGGTCGGGCTAGGCACTGGGGACAGCAGTCACCACTGTCTGCCATATTGCTCTGCATCCAAAATAGCTTGGTCAGATTATTTGAAACACCATACGACAGCATTTTTCAAGGTGCTTTCCGATGTATGCTGTCCTTCTAGCCTGACACAAGCGTAAGCCCGGGAGGCAGGATGTGTCTCCATTTTACAGATGAAGAAACGTAAGCAGAGCCCAGCTAAGGGGCTCATTCCATTCCCGGAGAAGAGTGTCCAACTTCTACTCAAATGTGCCACCACTGGCTCACACGCCGATTCTGAGACTAAAGCAGACACAGTATTTACACAGGTCCCAGAAGAGAATCGGCATCACCGACTCAATGGACACGAGTTTGAGCAAGATCCGGGAGATAGTGAAGGACAGGGAAGCCTGGTGTGCTGCGGTTCACGGGGTCTCAAAGAGTTGGACATGACTTAGCGGCTGAACAACAACAATGGAACAGTATCACAGGCAGGATCAAAACAGAACAGAATGCCGGAGCCACGGGGAGCTCGGTCCCCTGAACTGCGGCGGTGGATCTTCTCACGTTACGTTGTAGGACGTGGGCAAGACGTGTACCCAGTGTAGGTCTTCCTTTCCCACCTTGCCCTCCGTTCTGCAGGTCAAGGAGAGCCGGGGTGACCTAAGGACCTGTGCCCCTGCGGCACGGAGGAGTCTGCTAAAGTCCATGGTGGAGAAGAAAAAGAACAAAACAAAGAAGAAAGGATAATGCGGGGAGGGAGGTGGCTCCGTACAAAGGGGTTTTTTTCCTCACGAAGTGCAAGGCAAGAAAGCAGAGTAATACCATGGCCTGCGCTGCTTCTGCATGTGGGTGTCAGAGAGGAGATGGTTAAGGAGTTTTGACGTAACATGGTAAGTATTTAAAAAAAAACAAAACAAAAAACCCAGCACACACACATAACCAGCCACAAGTTTTGGAAATGAGGAAAACCATGGTGACTAGCTTGAGGGAACTCAGCCACCAACGCAGCAGAAAGAACCACCTGCTCTGACTAACAGGTTCCAGCTACTAAATGTCACTTGCTTCTCCACATTGACTCCTGCTTTTCCCCAGCTGCCAGGAGCCATTTTGGTGGCTGAACGCAGCCATGTATTTATTAGGGGAGGAGAGCTGAGCTGCTTCGGAGTGAGAGGTGGGACACAAACAGCTCTCCCGATCCACGAGAGTGAGCACAAACTGTCCTGCAACTGCCCAGAGGCCGGAAGGGAGGCAGAGCACCCTGGGGCCAGGTGCCCACGCCTGCAGAGGGAAATGAGGGACGTTTGCTGCCCTCCCCGAATCATCTTTAAGGGCAGGAAGGGCCCCGCCTCCTTGGGGTGCCATCATCCTCTCAGGAAGAAAGGGTGGACTAAATGATTTCCGAAAGATCCTTCCTGAGAAGGCTGTGGTCTCTGAACAGTTAGGCTTCATCCGTTCTCCTCCCTGGGTGTGGGTCCCCAAAAGGGGAAGTCTGCTCCAAAAGCTGCAAACACAGCTGCCTGAGATCAAGCAAAATGCTTTGGGGTGCAGTGACTTTGGTACCATCTGGTTAAAAATAGCCAAAAGCGGCTTCTAATTCTTCCAAGTCCCTGCATTCTTAACAACTCCCATTAATGCTGAAAGGATCTTTAAAAGTGATGCTAACCTATAGCTAATTATCCCACCTGGCAGCTGACTGCATCTCCCCTCCTCCCAGCTGGATTTGAAACGCCCTCTGCCCCACCACTGCTTCGGCGGGGAGGGTTCAGTGGGGTGACTGGGTCACTGTGAGCCTCAGCAAGCCTAGGTCGCCAACGTTCCTCTATTTATAGGGTCTCTATGGAAACAGGGCCAGCATTAAAGAGCTAATCACTGTAAAAACCTACAGTCCTACTCTCGAGATAAAAAGTGGATTGCAGAAGTCTCCAATTGCCCTTAAGAAGCCTTGGGTGGGGAGTCTGGGGCTGGAGCAGGAGAGGAGCAGTCACCCCAGGTCTGACGCTCATGGCCATAGTGATGGAGAAGACTGAGCGGCTGCAACTGTCTCTCTTAAAAACACAGTGATGAAAGACTTTCGGAATCATTTTTTTCTTCCCCAGCAACCCTGCTGACATTAAAAAAAAAAACAAACCAGATTTCAACTTAGGGGCAAATGATTTCCCCATTCTCAATTTTATTTAAACTTCTCATTCCTTTATTGCTCAGAGAATTCTGCCTGGGGTCAATGCAAATCAGGCCAAGTGACCTCCTGCAATGGGTCTTTAGGCAGAATTGGCTCAACATATACCAGCATAAAAGATTCTGATTACAGTTATCTTCCCGGTGTGCCCTCTCTCTCTTCTCATCCTACCCACCCTTCACCACCCACCTCCCCTGCTCCATACCACGCCAGTCTAAAGAGATCTCACCACCCTGCTCTGAACTCGAGAGTTCGTTATCCGCACCATTCATCTTGCCATTAATCATGTTCTGCCTTGTGACATGGCTCTCTCAACTGTTATCCAACTTCTCACCAGCTTCTGGATGGAACTCTCAATGAACACATGGAGGGCAGGAGCTATATCATCTATTATCTCTGTGCCTCCAATAGTAGCGGGCAGAGACCTTCACACCAATATGGACATTGAAAGTGAAAGTGTTAGTCGCTCAGTCGTGTCTGACTCTTTGTGACCCCACGGACTGTAGCCTGCCAGGCTCCTCTGTCCATGGAATTCTCCAGGCAAGCATACTGGAGTGGACAGCCAATCCCTTCTCCAGTGGATCTTCCCGACCCAGGGATCGAACCCAGATCTCCTGCACTGCAGGCAGATCCTTTATCATCTGAGCCCCATCGCTACTTAATAAATTTCTGAGCAGAAACTCTGCACATCTACAAGACCATCTTAAAAGGGAGATTTAATCCGTAGACAATTACCTTTTCCAAAGATTTTAAATGCTCAGTTGCACAACTTTTTCTTATGTCTAGCCCAGATCTCTCCTGCTGCAGTTTAAACCTCATCTCAATCTGTCATCTCAGTAACTGCCAAGATCGGGCTTCCTGGGAAAAGATGAACAGAGACCCAGGAGCCTGAATGTGTTGACTGTCCTCACAAATGGCTTAGGTCAAGGCTCATGTTCTCACAGCCAGCTTTGTTCTCCAAGTGGACATCATTCAGCTAACCTGGACGCCTTTAGCCAATAGGTGTGAAAAGTCAAATATGTCTTTTTCATACAATCACAAAACATACCTGTGATCCCTCAAACATCTTTGTTTAAGTTCTTAACATGGAGAGAGGCTTAAGGGTTTGGTTGGTAAAGGCGGCCCCTGTCCACTGTGGCCTCGTTCTAAGAACGCGTCATTCTCAACCATGAAGATGTCAAAGCCCATTTCTTAGAGGAGAAATGAAAACAGACATGAGTTTTGAGTTGGCCTCCAAGACCACCACTGAGATGCCACCTGAGATTTTTCTTCCCCCAGCCCTGACACACATTTTTTTAAAACTTCAACCCCCAAATCAGGTGCTATCAGATGTTTCAATTCCTTGCTGAGGAAGAGATTCTTATTAATGGGATTGGCAGTGAAGACAATTAAATACACAAAAAACAGTACATTCTGTAGATGCCAAGCCTGCAAGACAGTTCTCACTGGAACAAGGGCAGCTGGGGATTCATCTAGAACCCAATATGCGGCAAAACAGGCAGCTTCACTCGCCACGTGCTTTCCCTCTGGCCACCAATTCCTCCCGAGTCCATATCCAGAACGTCTCCGAAAATTCCTGAAGGCAGAGGGGGTGGGGGAAGGGCAACCCCAGGCCTGAGGACCCCCCGTGCTCCTCCCGTTAGGTCCAGGTGGGACAAAAACAGACACCCTCTGCATTCTTCATCACCCTCCACTGTGCCTGACTACTTACAGGGCTGGGGAACTGCATCTAGTCAAAGAGAAAATGGCCTTACACGGGACCTGGCACTTGCCCTTTCAAGTAGAAAGTGCTCTCCTCTTCTTTGGTAATTAAAGTTCCACCCTTTACAACTTGCTCTAAGCACACCTCTTCTGATTAACCTCATATGTTTCTGAATGATGCTCGAAGCACCCTTAAACTTAGGTGTGCTTTGATGATGACTTTCTTGCAAGTGTTTCAGCCTGTTTGCCTGGAGGCTGGGGCAGCACCTGCTGCCAAAGAACTGATTCCCCATGTCCTTATTCTTGGCTCTACCTCAACTGTACCTCTCCAGATGAAACCTCTCCTAGGGTCCCGCTCCCAGCTGAGACTGCAGAAATCGTCACGCTGGAACACGTCCCTTCTGCAGGACAGCTGGGGGCCCCCTGCTGCAGAAGGCCACAGAGAGCCCTGCCCTACTGCCAGGACCCTTCCCCAGGCGCCAGAGCCCAGGCACCTTTCCACCCCACCGGCATCCCACAAAGCTGCTGATCTTCTCTGTTGAAAAAGTAGAGAAACGGAGGCCCATAAATTTTATCAAAACCCAGGGCCTTAAAAATAAACAAAAGAACAGAAAAATAAGCAGAAGTTTCTTGGGAATGTATATGTTCCCCATCTCGGGTAGCAGGTAGCTGGGGTATCTATTTTGCTTCTGTTATTTAAAGGGTACATATATTTTCAGACACTTTTATATATACGGCATGTTTCACAATCTAAAACAGGCTTTCCCACGGAAGGTCACTATTTGTTGCCCCGTGAAGCCTTCGCCAGCAGGCTCTCTCCGGGAGCAGGGAGGAGCATGGTGCACCTGGGATCCGCACAGGCTGTGAGCCAGCAAGGACAGTCCTATGGGATTCAGTGTGACTTTCCCTCAGCTCTTTGGTTTCGAATCGCTCTTCACTCCGAGCAGACAGGAAGACCAGTGAATGGTACAGATGAAGGCACCCAAGTGAGTTATGAGTTAGAAACATTTCGAACCAGGACCGGGATGATGCACTTCAGAGCACCCCCTTCTTCTTGGAAAAAAGATTAATACTGTTCAGAACTCTCTGGGGAAATGAATCGCAGAGGCGTCTGTGAAAGGAAAGAGATGCTCAGGGGAAAGTCCAGGGGACGGTTTCTGGCCAGCACACCGGGAGCCTTCCTTTTAGGAAAGGCGCAAGTCCTCCAGTTGCTCAGGGGTGGGAGAGATGGCAAGGTTGGCGATTTCCTCCCCTGCTCTCGGGCTTCTAAAAGGCCTCAGGGCAGAGCCAGCTGACTCTCGTGCTTAGCCACCCATCCCGGGCCTCAGCAACATCTACCACATGTTGTGTTTCTAACAGGAACATGTGCTCCATGTCCCTTTCTGCAGTTTTCCCCCGAGCTCCTCCCACTCCCCCTCTCACTGGCTCTGGGTTTACTTGCTGGAAAATCTCAGTGTACTTTTGGTCAGCCAACACTCTCTGTAAGCAGCAATCTAGCATGTCCTCCCGGGTAGTAAGGAAACTGGCAGGAGCAAAGGCCTGGATAATGACCACGAATGAATCCCAGACATGAACTCAAGGGGTTCAACGGAGTCCACGCCACAGGCCAAGGGAGAAGGCGATGTGACTCTGAATTTGGGGGCTCCTGTTGCAGGAGTGTCTGGTGACGTTGCCCCCGAAGGTCACATCAAGCGTGTAGAGTAGCTGAGAAGGCCTCCAAAGCACCTGCATAAGCTGCCTGTGGGGCAATGTATTTTTTCAGGCTATTTTTCAATTAGAGTTTTAAAATTGCTGCTTAAACTATTTTTCCTCCTCACTGGTACTCCACGCCCCCCAATCTCGGATCCCAGGCCACTGCAGGAGGAATCTACAGTGCAGTCCTCCACGATACTGAAGGACAAGAAGGGAGACCACTGGAGTCCCTGCTCTGGGACTGCTCGGCAAGCTCTGGCTATCAGGACACATGCGGATCATTCTCTCCTCTCCTTTCGCCCAACTTCCATGAGGTGCTTCAGACAAAGTCCTTTTTTTTCTCAAGATGATTTCCTCCACTGCACCTAATCCATCACAACGCCTGGAGTTGTCACAAGAAAACAGAAGTGGACCAAAGGACCAAAACTTCCTATTTCCAAAGTTTAAAATTAAAACAAAACCAAGCCAGAACTGCAGGTTGCTCCAGGCCAGACACAGGTAGGGGACAGGGGGTGTTAAAAAATCAAACTTACCCTATTGCAGTACCATCACGTCTAAAACAAGTTAGCTTCTACGCAGTGCTAGAGCCAAAGATGGGATTTTTCCATTGCTGGAAAACTATGCCAGTGCTGGAAAACAAGTTTGGACATACTTCAAAACTCCTAGTCCCTTTCCCCAGAAAAAGGCTCAGAAAAGTTGAGTGACTTGCCTGAGATCACACAGCAAATTAAACTGCGATAGCCCCCAAGTTCGTGTCTGGCTCTGAAGTCCCTACTTTGTAAACACGTGACAAAGCAAATGGAGATAAACAGGAAAAGGCCCTGTTTGTCTCCCCGAGCTCCCACGGAGCAGGCAGCAGCTAGGTTTTCCCTGAGCTGCCAGCCTGGGTTCACACAGCTGTGGTCAGCTCAGAAATATGTTTTCTGATGGGAGTGGAGGACAACTTGGAAAGACAAGAGAAGAAGGTCTTCTTTCACACCTGATCTCAACTTTGGTTCAGGGACGGCCCGCATTTAATATCAAGTGTAGAGCTGTCGTTGCTGTGTCTGCCCCAATCAGTAAGAGAGTGTCAACCACCACCCCCCTCCCAACAAGAAAAAAGAGAGAGAGAATATAAGAGGTAAGCAGGTGAAGAAGAATGAGCTTCTTTCAGCAGCTTTATCTACAGAGACAAAGACACTGCAGCCCCCACACCACAAGCCCACCTTCCCTTGTGAAGGCAGCGGGGGAAATGAACAGAGTCGGTGGTTTTCACTGCGGCCGGAGCTGGATCATGGGGGAGTTTACAGGGCTGCTTTTCACAGACTCGGCGTGAGGATCCCACCTTGCCAAGGAATCAGGGTGTGCTGGCCAGACCCATCTGGATCAGCCCAGAAAGAAGCTGAAGTTTGCAGCAGAAGGCTGCCCCTTCCCCACGCCAGCACCAAGGGCAGCCCTTTTCCTTCACCATCTCATTGAAAATAGGAACCACAGCTCCTGACCACTCAGGTGGGCTCAGAGGTGGCAGGTGGGCCAGGTATCAAGGGCTCTCCCTGCACTGCCTACCCAATGGAGCTCATCTTACACATAAAGCTAGCCCCGATCCTCTGGAAAAGAGCAGCAGCAAAATCAGAGGTTACATTCAAATAACTGCCACAAATATTTAAGATACACACACGGAGGCAGAAGTCACCTTCTTACCCCTCCCCAAGAAACACAGACAGGTAACACACACAGGTAAGACCACACTCACCTGCGCTCTGACTTCCTGACTCTGTGCCGCTCAGGCCAAACGAGGAATGTCATTGGTTTATTCTGGCGAGCTCCTTAGTGGCTGCTGCCATAGGAGACAGGCTTTATTTAACATAATGGAGTCCTTTTGCTCCCCTAGCCAAGACCTTGCACCCTCCTTCTGGAGAAAATCTCCCCAAGGCATCAATGTCCAAGGCATCTAAGTTCCTTCCTTGGGCTGACATCTCTCTCAGCCCGGCAGTGAGCTTGCTTAAGAAGTCTGAGCCTGCGATTCCTGTGGCAGCTCCAGCAAAGGTGCATTATTTATCACAGCTGCTGTTTTAGTTAATACAGAGACATATCCAGTACAGCTCAATAACGGTCTCGGCAACCGCAGGCTGGTGAATGAAGGCCTCCCAGCTGCATGTGGCCGCCTCTCTCGGATCCTGGTTCTCCCTGCCGGCTCAGCAAGTGTGCAACTTGAACCGAGGCCCCAAACCAGCGCAAGCATCGCGCGGCCACCTGTCAGTTCTCCACCCTGGGGGCTGGTTTAGGAAACCAGCCCGGATCTCCAAGCACTAGCTTAACCTCTGGCTCCACCTAACGGCAGGAAGCCCACACTCCCCTTTCACAGATGGGCAAACTGAGCTTCAATCCAGGAAGGTCCCAGAAGGAGGGAACTAATTCAGCAAAGGAGCTGATGGTCCTTTGCGTGGGCTCCCACCCTTGTCATTTTCTTCCCCTTCCAGGTAGGGGAAGGGATATCAACCTTTTAGTTAGCATTTGGATTTCTCCAGCTCTTTGTCTGCGAATAGCGCTTCACACATATAATTCAAACAATCTCAGATGCGTGAGTCACTAGAACGTCTGCTTGAATAATGAGGAACAAACACAGAGGCCTGAAATAAGCTGAAAGACAGAGGCACAAATGGTACCTGAGATCTAGCCCAGGGTCTGGCTGAACATCTGCCCATCTTCTCTGACCTCTGTCTGGCGTCCCCATCACTTTTATCCTGTTACAGCACTTCTGCGTGGGGCGGGGAAAGCTAAGTCGCCGGTTGGGCTCTCAAGGGGAGGGTCTGCGCTCACCTTTAAATCGGGAGGCTTGCTTCGGGGACCCGGGTTGGGCGCCGCGGCAGCGCCCGCATCCGAAGTTGGCCCGCCCGCAGAGTTAGCACCCGCGGCCTCCCCAGGCCGGAGGTCCGCACCCGGCAGGTGGCAAGTAGCATCTTCCAGCCCGGCTCCATCCTCCTCGCCCTGCTGTTGCTGCAGCTCGTCCGATTTGCACCTCTTCATCGTGTAGATGGGTCGGCAAGGGGACTCTGTCCTTCCAGCGCGCCGTCCTGGGGGGAGACCGCACCCCCCTCTTACACTCAGAAACGAGGCTCGGGGTCTAAATCATTAACGAGGAGGGGAGTCGGGCGGATCACAATCTCTTGAATTGAAAAAATAAACCTTTTCAAGGAAGGGTGAGGGAAGGGCGAGGAGCGGGGAGCCTTGGTTACAGCTTGGAATAGTTCATCGCCACCCGGGGAGCGAAGGCAGGTCACAGTCGAGGCTGGGCAGCAGGAGTCCTTGGGCAGTCATTGGAGCGGGAGGAGGAAGACAGCCCCCGGCCCCAAACTTTCTGCTTCAGGGCACGCGCAGGGCGGAGGAGAACCGGGCGGCACCGCGCATCCCTCCCGGCGGGCCGGGCTGCTGGGCGCGGCAGGCATGGGGCGGCCGGCCGGGCAGGTCCTAGTCTGCCGCCCTTGGCGGCGACTGCGGCCCCCCGCCCCGCCGCGGGCCCCCGGGCCCGCACCTGCCGGCTGAGGAGCCCGCAGCGCGCCCCTGCCCCGCCCGCCCGCGCGCCCGGCCCCCGCCCGCCGCACCTCCTGCTGCAAAGCCGCCGCCGCGGCCTGAGCCCGCGGCCAGCGTGCAACCTAGCCGGCCGGTGCGGCGGCCGGGCGGGGGAAGGCGAGGCGAGGAGGGCGTGACGACGGCCGCGGGCCAATGGGGAGCCCCGAGGGCCGGCGGGGGGGGCGTCGCGGCCGCGTCCTTAGGGTTGGTTGCACCGCGCTATCCCCCAGGAGCAATCCGGAGGGCTGGAGTTCTGCGTCTTAGCATTGCGGACAGCGAGCTGCGGGGTTGAGATCAGGGGCGTCGGGTCACCGAGGCGCGATTTTAGCAGAAGCACCCGATGGACCCTCC
Organism: Cervus canadensis; assembly: GCF_019320065.1. NCBI lineage: Eukaryota > Metazoa > Chordata > Mammalia > Artiodactyla > Cervidae > Cervus > Cervus canadensis. Next base: position 73,767,880 of record NC_057398.1, read on the forward strand.
CAGGAAACACTCTGTCGGGGTGTCCCCCACCCACTCATTTTGTTTGGCGGGGAGGAGGCGCCATAGGGATGCTTATCATCACGGCTTTTTTTTTTTTGCTCAAACTTTGCACATTATAGCATCTCTTCGGTGAGGAAGACGCAGATCCTAAGACCCTTGATCTGAATCGCGGACAGATTGCTACCTTCAGAGCTGCAAATGCAAAGGGAAGGAAGAGAGCGGGTTTTCTTCTGCCCCATCGCCTCCTCCCCTAATTACCGAAAGAGTCTCAGCTTTGTGCTCAGAAATAAGAAAGTATCTCATTTTTTAACACAATAATGTATGTCAGAGTTTTTGCAAACTGTGAAGCAGCTTTTAAATAAGAAGGGGAAAATAAATAAGAAGGGGTTTTAATGGCAGGAGGTTGAAACATGGAAGAAAGGAAAGGAATTCCATCTCTTTCCCCCATAAATTTCAACCACACTGCCCTGAGTAATCTGGAGGCAGGAGAGAGCAAAAACTGGGGTTACCAAGAGATGGAGCAGGGTAATTATAACAACCCCATCCGAGTAACCTTGTGGTTACTGTGGATACCATGGGTTTTGCCCACCCAGCAGCCTAGATGAACAGTTCTAGAAGTAGGTCCCAGGACCAGCAGAATCAGGATCACCTGGAAACTTGATAGAAATGCAAATTATTGGACATCATCCAGACCTATTGAATCAGAAATGATGGGTCCCAAGATCTGTTTCAACAAGTCTTTCAGGTAATTCTGATGCATACTAACATTTGAGAACCACTGGCCTAGACCATAGTGAAGGGGCCACTTAGTGTGTGAGTCACAGTGATCTCTAAAGCGATTCACAGTTTCCCAAGCTCTTTCACACCCATAGTACCATTCTAGCCTCACTTCAGTCCTGCTAGTCTGTGAGTTTCCTGACTCTGTTCTTTTTCCATTCCAACCACTCGTTTTAATGTGTGTCCTAGAAGAGCCTAAGTTGTTAAGTATTTACTTCAGTCAAGCAGCTACTTTCTAAACAAGGCAGCTCCATTTTTAGAACACAGAAATTTAGAATGGGCTAGAAATGTAAAGCCCCTCCACCTCCACTACACAGTGTCAGGCACAATGTGGAAAACGAGGCCACAAGGCTCTAGCATTTTCAGTGGTGAGGGAAAAGCAGAATGCCAGTGAAGTCTGTGGCAGGACACGGCAGAACAAGTCGGGGCCTATGACCCTGGTGCATGATGTCACTGTCCCCTGATGGCTCACCCCAGGCAAGTGCAGGGGTCCCACAGACCCTGGACAAGTCTTGGGTGGCAAATGGTGAGTGCATATGGATGCACGTTCATGATCTGGGTCTAGGCCGAAGAAAAGTGGAGGCTGTCATTGTGAAGCTTTAAGGAAGCAGAGACCATTATCATTCTTAATTACATCTCCTTTCCATACTAGGTTGAAGCTGACTTTGAATTTTATATTTATATTTTCATGTACACATAACATGATATCCAGATTTCCTGTTTGTGCTCATATTTTCCGACGAGTAATGCAGGTCAATAAAAAAGTGGTGTGTTTCATGAAATCAGTCAATACTTTAAGTTCCGTTTTGGAGAGACAGTGTTGAGAGGTTAAGAGCTCAGACCCTGCAACCAGTCTGCTTGCGGACAAATCCTGGCTCTGCTATCCACTGACAGTGGGATTGGAGGCAAGTTGTCTAACCTCTATGAGCCCGTTTCCTCATTTAGAAATGGGGATACCAACCTTATAGGGTGTTGGGTAACATAGGGTGTTATATATATAATATATATAAAGCACTTAGACATTGCCTGGCAGAGTGAGGGCCATCGCTTTAAACAGAAATGTCATCCAGCTTCAAAAAGTTGAACATTCCACTCTAGTGATTCTATCCTTGGGAGTTCAAATGTGTCTCACCCATTTCTGACTTACATTGAGCGTCATATTATGCTGCCAAAGAAGTTTGGGTGAGAAGTTGTGTAAAGAGCTGTGTGACCTGCAACCACCAGTTTGAAGACGATGACAAATTTTCTTTAGCCATAATCAATTACTGAGTACCTAAAATAAAGAGAACTTGAAAATACTTGGATTGAAATTTTATTTAAAGGACTAGATTATTCTATTAAAGGTTTCTTGGGAAAATGTAGGCACATACTATATTTTGATGTTCACAATAAGATAAAAATTTATAGGTTTACAATATAAGAGATTATATTCAGTATGTAGGAGTAGCATTTTCCAGTTTGCTTTGGTTCCACTGGTTAATTATAAATAAATAACATGATGTAGTGGGAGGAACACTTGTCTTGGCATTAGAAAATTCATGTAAGAATTCTGGTTCTGTTACTCTCTGCATGTTTTTGGGCAACCAAATCCCTTAACCTCTCTTATCCTTGGTTTTCTCTTCTGTAAACGGGGTCTAATAATATCTATCCTCACATGATTATTGTAAGGATTAAACTGAAAACACTTGTTGAAAAAGTATGTGCTGAGTAAACCTGAATGAAACAAAAATAATTAACAAACTTGTCTAAACCCACTGTCTGCCACATGAAAAAGGTGGGATTATCCCACTAAGCTTAATGCTTTTTGTGAAAGGAAATCCCAATTAGGCTGCTGAAAGGGGACACTCCTGGTAATATCAAATTTGCTGAACTAGCAAGTGTATAAACAAGGAGGATAAAGATTAGGGTTATAGAATTGTGTTTTCCTTGTCAACAGCCGGTTCATTTACCTCGAAAATGATGAAGCCTTAATTGTTGAAGATAAGGTGTCAAGATCAACAGGTAAGCATAAAGTTGTTTTTCTTTTTGTAAATGCAATTAATTCTAAGAAATAAAAGACTTCTCTTTTCCCAATAGCAAGAGGCAGGAAATTGTTTCCTATTCTGTAGGGATTCATATAAAAAAATTTAAACATCAAGTGGGTTGTCAGAGAGCTATTTTAAGATTTAGCATACTAACTAGAGTGCTTTGCTTAGAAGGTAAAAGTACTCTCTTCAGACACTGAATGTAATAATTTTGATCACTATATCTTGATACCAACATCATTACAATTATTCCTTTGTTATTATAATTTTCTTCCCTTTCTTTCGGAGATTTCCACTTTCACTCAATGCTCTCTCTAAAAGAAACTGGGTTCTGTTGGCATAGGAGGTGTAAACTATGCAAATAACCATCAGGGAGATTGGCTGAATAGTTGCTGATGTCACAGTCCCACCACCTAAGTACACGCTGTTGACTGGCTATTGTAAGAGGCAGGCAGGACTGGGAAGGCTCTGCATCTCTTGTGAATTGGAGAAAGCTCTTAAGTCTAAACTAAATTTCATTCTGTTTTTTTAGTTAAAATGTGCTCAGAAGCATTTTCCAACATGTTATTACATTTTTCCATGTTATTCCATATGATTATTACTTCAATATATCTCTGTATGTCTAGGTAAACATTTTAAATGATTGTTTACCATTCTATCAAGTGACTATATCATGGTTTATTTAACCTCTATTCACCTTATTCTCAGCTATTCATTTCAATTTTTTTGCCTTCAGGTACAAAACTGTAATTACCATTTTTGTTGAGAAATTATGTTTATTATTTCCTCCATTGCATAGAATCTCTGATACCTAACTAGCAATGCTTTAAAGGAGTAAACAAGCCTGGTTTGTCACCATTTTTCTCCCGGCTTTCCTAAGACCTGCATGGAAAATCCAAAGTCTATCTCATCCCTGGGAGTAGTGAATCTCCTATCTGTAATACAAAAAGGGGAAGTTCCTGCTTCTAATTTCAGGTCGGATGCATATTCTTCATTCTGGGTGCTTGTTGCTTCTTAGTAATGGGAGAAAAGTCGCAAGAATCATGGCCAGAACAGAGGAGGTTTGTGAAGCATAAACTTAAACCCTGATTGTCCTGCTCTGTGTGAGAGCCTGGGGCTTGTAAAATGGCTGCTTTGTGTCCTTTCCCATCCCCATAGGGAATCCATACAAATCCCTGGACAATATGTTACTTAAAGCTGAGAATGCTAGACCTTAAAAAATCAGAAAGAAAGAAGAGAAAAGAAAGAGAAAATATCAGCTTTGCTCTGAGAATATCAGTTGTTTATTACTTTACATCTGAAGATAAATATCTATGGCAGTTCCATCTATTGTTCTATGTGGTACTTTTAAATATAACAGTAAGAGAAAGCATAAAGAACCATAGGGGTTATGCATTTTGCTTGGAACCCTATGAATTCTCTCTTAATCTGCATGTCCAATCTGCAAGGTAAGTGTTACTCACCCTACAAATGAGAAAACAGGCTCAGAGAAATTATAGCACTTTCATAGGCTTGAGAGCTACACTTTGCTATGTTTGACTCCAAACCTAAAAGCCTAATAGTCTTTTTCTAACTGTAATTTTGAGCCATTCTTGGGGTTAAGAATTTATCAGTGATTATTAAGCTACAGTCAGATGCATCTCCATTCATTCGAATATATTTATGAAATAAATATAATTTATAAAGGCTTTGCAAAGGTTTGTGGGAGATAGAGAACAAAAAAAGACATTGGTCCCTGCCTTTGGACTTTAAGTCCAGTTGGGGAAATGAGACACAAATGAAATGTAAAACAACCTAAGATTTAAGTGGTAATGTCTGCCAATACTCCTAGGGGGAGATAATTAAGTGTCACAGTCCAGAGAGAGAGAGAGAGATCTCCATGAGGGGTTAAGATGACTCCAAGTAAGAGTCATTCATCCATGAGTATTAAAAGGGTAAAATGTCACTTCAGGATGATTCTGAAGCCTTTAAGTAGGTGAGAACTGTATAAATCTTCCTGAATATAGAATCACTCAATATTTGGATCTCTTTAATTTTATATCTGCATGTTTTAGAGTTTTTAATGGCATATTAGTGATGGGGAAAACTTTTTTTTTTCTTCTCTCTTTATTGCCTGAGACCACAGAGCAGTGTTTCTCAAAGTATGGTTTATGGACTACCAGCAACATAAATTATCTTGAAATTGAGTGGCACATGTCGATTCCTGGGCCCCATCCTAAACTAATGGAAACAGAATTTCTGGGGTGGAGCCTGAAAATCTACACTTTAACCAAATAACCTAGGTGGTTCTTATGCTCAGTAAGTTTGAGAACCACAGATGTAGGGGAAGACTTGGTTGATCACAGTTATTGATAGATTTGTGAATTAGTAGCAGCTCTGGTTTGATTCCTGGGTCAGGAAGATCTCTTGGATAAGGGACAGGCTACCCACTCCAGTATTCTTGCCTGGAAAATCCCCATGGACAGAGGAGCCTGGCGGGCTTCAGTCCATGGGGTGGCAAAGAGTAGGACGCGGCTGAATGACTAAGCACAGCACAGCACCTTTCCATCAAGCATTATGTGTTTGGCATACAGTTCCACTCAGTCTGTAAGACAGACTTTGTATATGAGTATCATAATCTCCATTTTACAGAAGAGGAAAATGAAGCTCTATGTCACCTGGCTAGAAAGAGCTAGCTAAACCAGTTCTGCTTGTCTTCAATATTTATGCTTTTCCCACAATGCCTACTGTGCTCTGTGCCTTGGGATTGAGTGCCTATTATATGTCATAAAATTTCAGGCTAGATCTTTTAATACCTTCCAGTGGTTGGTACTCTTGTCACGTAAGAAAACTAGGATTCAGAGATATTAATATATATCCCAAAATTGCCTTCCATGGATTGGAATGGGGCTTCTTATTCTAGTATGAACATGAAAGAAATTGCAAGTTGATCAGTCTTGTCTGACTCTTTGCAACCCCATGAACTGCAGCCTGCCAGGCTTCTCTGTCCATGGCATTATCCAGGCAAGAATACTGGAGTGGTTGCCGTTTGCTTCTCCAGGGGATCTTCCCAACCCAGGGATCAAGCGCTGGCCTCCTGCATTGTAGGTGGATTCTTTACCCTCTGAGCCACCAGGGAAGCCTGGTGGTTTTTCCTCAGTTTTCTCATATGACTTTCCCTCAATTTTACTTCCTCCTGAAATTCCTAAAATATTTTCCACCTACTACTGGGGCTCCCTTTCTTTGGTATTATTTACCCCGACCCTTTGCCCCTAGTTTGGAATAGAAAACCGTTAAGTGAAGTCCAGACTTGCTTCTAACAGCTACCACATCTCTTCCCAACACAGAAATGAAGAGCTTCAGTCTGTCTGAATCAAGAGGGAAATGTCAGGTGCTTGAAAAATCTTCTGCTGACCTTATGACTACAAAGAGAAAAAGACAGCTTAATCAAGGAAATCTTTCCTGGGAAGGGGGAATCACATTATGCCACGTGAGATCTTATTCAAGAGTATGCATGCTTATGTTATAAAGTGTTTTCAGGGAGTCTCATATGCCCCTAGGGCACATCCAAGCAGATAGAGGGACAAAGGGTTGTTTTCAGTGGTAAATCTCCCAGGCTCGCCTTAAACCTCTCACAGCATGCTGGTGAAAGAAGACAGTACTCTCTTTCAAGATGCAGTGACGTAGCATAACTCAGTAATATAGACCTAGAGCCATATAAATGTCTGTACCCTTTCACCCAGTAAAGCCCTCCTGGGAATTATCCTGGGAAATAAATCAAAAAAAGAAAAGAGGCAGCAGCACAACAACAACAAAAATGTTTGTAACAATGAAAAACCCGAAACCACCTAAGTGCCCGAGAATCGGGGAGCAGATGAATAACAGTATATAAAAGTATAACTGAGTGTCAGGCTGCTATTAAAAGACATAAATATGGAGAATATCTAGACACAAAAGGCCTTCTTTAAATAATATAAGAAGAAAGCATTAGAAAGCAAATTGTGTTGAGCTAGAATAAGGGCTTTGGAGTCATATGAACATGTTTGAACTTAGACAAATCACTTAAACAGAGCCTCAATTTCTTCATCTATAAAGGAGGTTTAGAAATATATAACTTTCCAGGGTTGTCATAAGAATTAAAGATGATATCAACTAAATGATAAAATTTGGATAAAGCCTGTGTAAAGATAGAAGGGGAGTGCTAAGAAATAATCCTAAATTTTATGCCAAGATTTGAGAATATTGAAAATGTATTTGAAATGAATTGTTTTTGATGTTTTAAAGTTAATACTATTTTTCTTTTATTCCTTCTCACCCTTAAAAATATGTCATACGCCCTATGTAGGAGATGCGTGTCCATGTCATCTGGAAACCTGCTTATGGATCAGTTCAGTTCAGTCGCTCAGTAGTGTCCAACTCTTTGCGACGCCATGAACTACAGCATGCCAGGCCTCCCTGTCCATCACCAACTCCTGGAGTCTACCAAACCCATGTCCATTGAGTCGGTGATGCCATCCAACTATCTCATCCTCTGTCGTCCCCTTCTCCTGCTGCCCTCAATCTTTCCCAGCATCAGGGTCTTTTCAAATAAGTCAGCTCTTCGCATCAGGTGATCAAAGTATTGGAGTTTCAGCTTCAACATCAGTCCTTCCAATGAACATCCAGGACTGATCTCTCTTAGGATGGACTGGCTGGATCTCCTTGCAGTCCAAGGCACTCTCAAGAGTCTTCTCCAACATCACAGTTCAAAAGCATCAATTCTTCAGTGCTCAGCTTTCTTTATAGTCCAACACTCACATCCATACATGATTGCTGGAAAACCATAGCCTGGACTAGACGGACCTTTGTTGACAAAGTAATGTCTCTGCTTTTTAATATGATATCTGGGTTGGTCATAACTTTCCTTCCAAGGAACAAGCATCTTAATTTCATGGCTGCAATCACCATCTGCAATGATTTTGGAGCCCCCCAAAATAAAGTCAGCCACTGTTTCCACTGTTTCTCCTTCTATTTCCCATGAAGTCATGGGACCAGATGCCATGATCTTAGTTTTCTGAATGTTGAGCTTTAAGCCAACTTTTTCACTCTCCTCTTTCACTTTCATTAAGAGGCTTATTAGTTCCTCTTCACTTTCTGCCACAAGGGTGGTGTCATCTGCATATCTGAGGTTATTGATGTTTCTCCCGGCAATCTTGATTCCAGCTTGTGCTTCCTCCAGCCCAGCGTTTCTCATGATGTACTCTGCATATAAGTTAAATAAGCAGGGTGACAATATACAGCTTTGATGTACTCCTACTTGGCAGTAAAACAGATGACTTCCATTTGAGGTTATACTAAATTTCTTTTTATTGATTGTTTTTCCTTCCCATGCTCTGTATCCTAACAGCCAGGAATGCCACTGATGAAATATTCAGCATTGGAATGATACTTGATGTATAATTAAATAGAATGCATTTAGCAATTCAGTTTTATAGACCTTTAATCTTCAAGTTAATAAACCTTCATGTAGAGAGTCTCTTAAGTAAAATCAAAATATTCTTGGAAATAAGCGATCTTCCTTGGATAAATATACAATCCTGAATGTATTTACTATAGGTAGGAAAGAAACGTTTATTAAGCATTCTTACCTGCCAGGTAAAGTACTAACTGCTTTATACATTCTCATTTCTTCTTCCCAATTCTGTGAGATAAGCTTTAGCTTCACTATACAGATAAAGTAACTGAGACTCCAAGAAGTTAAGTGATTCCAAATCACAAAGCAGCAGAGTAAATCACAAAGTTAATCATAGCTCAGACCAGAACTCAGGTCAGATTCTGACTCCTGTGCTTTTTCCTTAATTTTTACATTTCAGTTCCAAAGCATTTTCTCTTCCTGTGAAGAGGGGATGGACTCACTCCATCCTCCCCCAAAACAGAGTGATGTTAGCACAATCACAGCACTCTCCCTTTTACAAGTCCACAGATCCAAGCTTGTAGCGGTCATCATCATCTCTGTTATCTGTTACTGAATGCTTTCTATGTGCAAGGCTCTGTACTAAGCATTTTAAATACTCCCCCTGCCCATTTCAATTCTCATTATAACCTTATCAGGTGGTCATAATTGTTATCCCATTTGATGACTGAAGACAAAGATGCAGAGGAGCCGATAACTCGTCCAAGATTATACAGTAGCAAGTCAGGACTAGAATTTAGGTTTGTGAAGATGATCACACAATTGATAAAAAGCAGTTGTCATTTATTAAATACTTACGTGTTAGATACTGCTTTGCTGTTGTTGTTACGTTGGCTGCACCGGGTGCTCGTCGTGGCGTGTGGGCTTTCTCTAGCTGTGGCACATGGGCTTCTCTTGTTGTGGACCGGAGGCTCTAGTGTGCAGCCTCAGTAGTTGTCGGGCTTAGTTGCCCGACCAGGGATTGGACTCATGTCCCTTGCATTGGAAGATGGATTCTTAACCACTGGACCACAAGGAAAGCCCCCAGAAATTGCTCTTTAAAAAGACTTTTTATTTCTACATACTTTGAGATTTATAATCACAGTGTTCTTTTTAATGCTCACAAGAACCCTGTGCAGAAGGTACCATTATTCCCATCTTATGGATAAGGAATTAAGACTTATAGAAAACAAGTAATGTCTCCAATGGCATACGAGTGGGACGGGGTAGAACTAGGATTTGAACGCAGGTATCTTTGACTGCAGGTCTATTTTCTTAATCCTGAGGCTTTGCTGATTCCTGTTCTGTCTCTGTGCACCTTTTCTACTCAAAGTGTGGTCCACAGGCCACCAGCGTTGGCATCACCTGGGAGCTTGTCAGAAATGTGGAACCCCAAACCCACCCCAGATGTGCTGAATCAGATGTGTATTTTAGTAAGATGCCCACGTGTCTTGTGCACATTTAAGTTTGGGAAGACTGCTCTGCAACACACCAGCAATGTACAAGATAAGCAGAGAAGGTAGCAATATTGTCTAGAATAGGGATTCTCAAACAAGTTCCCTTGGAACTCAGTTTTGAACTAAAAGGAGATATGTTCTACTGCTCAACTTGATAATGGTGATCTTTTCCCTAATTCATAGTTAAAATTAAGTTAATGAATTGTATTTTCTCACCTTCCGTAATTCTTTCTCTCTTCTTTGGAGTCAAATATCACTTGCCTGTTAGTAACTTTAGAAGATGATAACAATTGAACAAGCAGTAAATACCTATGGAAAACTCACAAACATTGTTTGTTGTATTTTTTTCTTTAATTTGTAGGTGTTTTTAAAGAAAAGATTTATTTATTTATTTGTGGCTGTGCTGGGTCTTCGTTGCTGTGCACAGGCTTTCCCTAGTTGCAGAGGAGGCGGCTACTCTCGAGTCTCAATGCACAGGCTCCTCATTGCAGTGGCTTCTCCTGCTGTGGAGCAGAGGCTCTGGGGCGTGAGCTTCAGTAGTTGTGGCACGTGGGCTTAGTTGCTCCACAGCATGTAGGGTTTTCTCGGGGCATGTGCCCTGCATTGGCAGGCAGATTCTCCATCACTGGACCACCAGGGAAACCCTGTGGGTTTTTTAATTCTTGGACTTGTGATTGTGATTTTATGTTGAAGAGCAGAGAATAGTCATATCTTCTCTTAGTAAACGTGTTCCAAATTCACATTACAGAATTCAATATTAATGTCTGTTGGTGTTGCACAAAAAGCACTGATTCCCACCTACGTGAACACGAGGATCAGCTCCGGGATCTCTCTAGCAATCATCTAACCCAGAGAAACTTGCCGTAGAAGAGTTAGAAAGAGTAACATGTGCTGCGCTGTGCTTAGTCAATCAATCGTGTCCGACTCTTTGTGACCCCATCGACTACAGGCCACCAGGCTTCTTTGTCCATGGGAATTCTCCAGGCAAGAATACTGGAGTGTGTTGCCATGCCCTCCTCCAGGGGATCATCCCAACCCAGGGGTCAAACCCGAGTCTCCCACATTGCAGGCAGACTCTTTACCAACGGAGCCACCAGGGAAGCCCAACATTTTTTATCTATTCCTCTTTCCAAGAGGATCAATATTAATAGATACAAACATAAGCTACTGGTTCTTTCTGGGTAGAAATACGAGTGATTTTAAAACATGTTCTCTTTCATGTTTTTCTGGATATTCAAAAATACCTACAGTGAACATCCAGCAAATATCTAATGAACATTTACTAAGTGACAGGCACTGTTTTAGGTGCTGGGACACAGCAATAAGCAAGCCAGATAAAAATCTCTCTTCTGGACTGGTGGTTGTCAAAAGCTGAGGTGAGGATGAGGATGCGGGGGGGGAAGGTAATCAAAAGGTATAAACTTCCAGTTATAAATAAATAAGTCATGGGCATGTAATGTACAGCATGTCAACTAGGGTTAATGATACTGTAACTGCAGATTTGAAAGTTGCTAAGAGAGTAAATCTTAAAAGTTCTCATTACAAGAAAAAAATCTTTATGTATGGTATGTATGTTGACTTATTGTGGTGATCATTTTGCAATATATACAAATATCAAATCATTGTGTTGCATACCTGAAACTAATATAATTGTTGTTCAGTCACTCAGTCATGTCCAACTCTTTCAGACCCGGTGGACTGCAGCACGCCAGGCTTCCCTGTCCTTCACCATCACCCAGAGCTTGTTCAAACTCATGTCCATTGAGTCAGTGATGCCATTCAACCATCTTGTCCTCTATCATCCCCTTCTCCTCCTGCCTTCAATCTTTCTCAGCATCAGGGTCTTTTCCAATGAGTCCATTCTTCCCATCAGGTGACCAAGTATTGGAGGTTTAGCCTCAGCATCAGTCCCTCCAATGAATATTCGGGGTTGATTTCCTTTAGGATTGACTGGTTTGATATCCTTGATGTCCAAGGGACTCTCAAGAGTCTTCTCCAACACCCCAGTTCAAAAAGCATCAATTCTTCAGCACTCAGCCTTCTTTATGGTCCAACTTTCACATCTGTACATGACTACCAGAAAAACCATAGCTTCAACTATATGGACCTTTGTCAGCAAAGTAATGTCTCTGCTTTTTATATGCTGTGTAGGTTTGTCATAGCTTTCCTTCCAAGGATCAAGCATCTTTTAGTTTCATGGCTGCCGTCACCATCTGCAGTGATTTTGGAGCCCAAGAAAATAAAGTGTGTCACTGTTTCCATTGTTTCCCCATCTACTTTCCATGGAGTGATAGGACTGGATGCCATGATCTTAGTTTTCTGAATGTTGAGTTTTAAACCAGCTTTTTCACTCTCCTCTTTCACTTTCATCAAGAGGCTTTTTAGTCCCTCTTCGCTTTCTGCCATCAGGGTGGTGTCATCTGCATATCTGCAGTCGTTGATATTTTCCCAGCAGTCTTGATTCCAGCTTGTGCTTCCTCCAGCCTGGTATTTCTCATGATGTACTCTGCATATAAGTTAAGTAAGCAGGGTGATAATAAAGAGCCTTTACGTACTCCTTTCCCAATTTTGAACCAGTCTGTTGTTCCATGTCCAGTTTTAAACTGTTGTTTCTTGACCTGCATACAGTTTTCTCAGGAGGCAGGTAAAGTGATCTGGTATTCCCATCTCTTTAAGAATTTTCCACAGTTTGTTTGTCATCCACAATCAAAAGCTTTAGCGTAGTCAATGAAGCAGAAGTAGATGTTTTTCTGGAATTCTCTTGTTTTTTCTATGATCCAGCGGAGGCTGGCAATTTGATCTCTGGTTTCTCTGCCTTTTCTAAATCCAGCTTGAACATCTGGAAGTTCTCAGTTCACATACTGTGAAACTAATATAATGTTGTAAGTCAATTATACCTTAATAAAAACCAGAATCTTGGTCCTGATATCAGTGTCTTCGGGCCTTTCCTCTTGGGCTGCTCAGATTCCTTGAAGAAGACACTGCATGTTTCCTCTCTGAAGAATAAACATAACCAGAGATCCAGGAATTAAACGGAGGAGAAGAGTTGGGAATCTTCACACCCAGTATCCATTAGTTCATTTAATCTCCCTTTTTATACAGAGATCTCTGAATCTGCTCTCTCTGGAGAATAAGTACTTCAGTCTTCTGAGGAGTGGGGTCAGGGAGATAGTTGAAGAAAGGGAAGGTGACTTGGAGATCTGACTGCTCTTAAACAGCTTCCAGACTCCTTTTTAAAATCCCTGCCCAGAATACAACCTATACATGGCAGCCCTACTGTCCTATATCCCCACAGTAGCTAGTGGAGGTTGGGGGATCTACTGTTACCAACACCTGAGACTTGAGGTATTCTGCAGTACAGATCAGGTTGGGTCTCAGCTTCTCCCACTTTGGGTTTCAGGTTCAGGTTTTCCCAGGCTTGTAACTGTGTTAACACTTGTCCATTTGCTTTTCAGCTTCTACTTTGTTTTCTGGTTTTGCTGCTGGCTCCTCTCATTATTGCAGGCTTATGATTTGAAAAAATTCCATTACTATCATTTTAGTTGTGTTCTAGGAGGGAACAAAAGTAGATCTGTGTATTTATTTTCATTAAGTGTTTAACACTCATAACTTTCAGGAAACACTGTCCTATACTAACATCAATCCTCTCTTGTTATCATTCAACCGTTATTCTCTCCCACTTGTCCTTAGATATTTGAAAAATAATTTTTTTTACTTGTAGATGATTGTAATTTAGAAAGAGTTCACTGTCATTCACATCCTTTAAAGTTTTAAGTAGCAGGAAACAGAGCTTCCCCTGGTGGCTCAGTGGTAAAGAATCTGCCTGTCAACGCGGAGACACAGGTTCAATCCCTGATTACAGATGATCCTACATGCCGTGGAGCAACTGTCAGTGCATCACAACTTTGAGCTTGTGCTCTGGAGCCCAGGAGCTGCGACCACTGAGACCATGTGCTGGAACTGCGGAAAGCCGCAACGCCCTAGAGCCTGTGCTCTGCACCAAGAGAAACCACCGCAACAAGAAGCCCGCACACCACAACTAGAGAGCAGCCCCCTCGCTGCAACTAGAGAAAAGCCTGCGAAGCAAAGAAGACCCAGCGCTGCCAAAAATAAATAAATAAATAGCAGGAAACAATTGACCACTTTCCCCAGCAGATCAAAAATGGAGATGAGACATATAGATATTAAAAATTATGTGTCTAAAAGATTAGTTACTGCTGCATTGTTCATAATATGAAAAGACTGCACAAAGCCTAAAGGTTCACTGACAGAAGACTTGTTAAATAAAACATCCTAATGTATATCTTTTTTTTTTTCAATATTGGTTATATTCTCTGTGCTGTACAAAATATTCTTGTAGCTTATTTTTCTTAAGATTTATTTTTGGTCATGCTAGGTTTTCACTGCTGCTCACGGGCTTTCTCTGGTTGCAGTGTACGGACTTACTGTAATAGCCCCTCTGTCCCACAGCACAGGATCTAGGGTGTGTGGCCCTCAGTAGTTGTGCCTGTGGGCGCAACTGCCCTGAGGCACGTGAGATCTTCCCAGACCACGGGTTGAACTGTTGTCTCTTGCATTGCAAGGAGGATTCTTAACCACTGGACCATCAGGGAAGCCCAAGGCAGATCTTTATGTTCTGGTGTGGCAAAGTCTATAAGGGCAGAATAGAGTAAGTATGTGAAAGTGAAAGTGTTAGTTGCTCAGTCCTGTCTGGCTCTTTGAAACCCCAAGGACTGTAGCCCACCAGGCTCCGCTGTCCATGGAATTATCCAGGCAAGAATACTGGAGTAGGTAGTCATTCCCTTCTCTAGGGGATCTTCCCAACCCAGGGATCAAACCTAGGTCTTCTGCATTTCGGGCAGATTCTTTACCATCTGAACCACCAGGGAAGTCCAGAGAGTAAGTATAGTATGCAATAGTTGGAGTTTTAAAAATATATTTATATAGTATCTACATTTGCAACAGTAGTTACCTCTTGGGAGAGGAACTAAGTGACTGGGAGACAGGCAGTAGAAGGAAGACTTAGTTTTCCCTTCCTTAACTTTTGCACTATTTGAATTTTACACCACAGTCCTACACTACTTACTTTAAAAATAAAGAACTAGTGAATAGTTTTTAAAAGGATATGCTCTATGACCTTTACCTGACAGAATGCCCCTCCTTGATTACTTCTATCTAGCCATGTTTCACTCTTTCTTCAAGATGTTAATTCCCAATTCCCTTTTTGGACAATTCCAGCTCAACTCCTCTCTCATAGGATCTCCTTTGCTAGAAATTATTGTATATGGCAAGTCACCACACATTGCTTTGTTACAGCACTTCTTCTTTTAAGTAGCATCAGCCATTTTATATTAAACTTTTCATTTTGTATTTTCATTTCTGTTTCACTGAGCCTTTTAGGGATTGCATAGGGATCTTCAAAGATAAAGAATGGCCAGTGGAGAATACGTGAGCAAGTAAAAGGGAGGGAGAACATGAGAAGGAATGGGAATATACTCCTTGGGGGCAGACTTCACATGCATTTACCAAGTAGAGGTTCATGTGAAGCAGTGATCCGTTTTCATACAATGCTAAGAGGCCCTGATTGAAAAGTGAAAGTCGCTTAGTTGTGTTGACTTTTTACGGTCCCATGAATTATACAGTCCATGGATTGGGTAGTCTATCTCTTCTCCAGGGGATTTTCCTGACCCAGGAATCGAACCAGGGTCTCCTGCATTGCAGGCAGATTGTTTACTAACTGAACTATCAGGGAAGCCCAAAAACTCCTGATTCGGTAAAGCCTTTCCATTTCACATGGAACTCATCCAATTATCACAACATCACTTAGTTACAAGTGCTAAGAGCACTTATACAAGGAATGAGAGGTTGGGATACAAAAGCTAACATTTTTGAAGCAAAATTCACGAAATTTTAGAGGGCATAAATATCGACTAGCCCAAACTCTTACTTCATTGATCTCAAGGTAAGGCATTGGGGAAGTTCAGACTCAGTCTCAAGTCACCTCTTAAATTTAGTTGAGGACCTACAATATCCAGCCTGTCCGAAAAGATATCTGGCCTGGATAGAATATTGGGGCTTTACACAGCAAGAAAGATAGGAGGGCTCTGTGTCTGGAGAAGAGGAGAAAGAAAGCAGGAAAAGAAAAAGGTGGCTGTCAAGTTCTGTGTTCTTCCTAAATGTGTCCTGAGCTCCATGACAGTCTGTGTCATTAGAAGTCTTTCATATTAGCAGAGGGCAAGTTGATAATCATAACTGGGTCCATATTAGCAGAAGCCAAGTTAAGATAATAAAAACTGAGTTGGAAAGCTACTAACCTCAACTTCCCCTTACCCAGCTCCATCTTTCTACTTCAAGAGACCAAGTGAACTTCAGCTTATGGCTCTTTAACGATCCAAACACACACACACCACCCACCCACCCCCAACTTTCTACACCTGGAAAAGGAAAGTCAAAAGGAGAATGCAATGCAAATATAGGAGTTTTCCTATTTCCATGAAATTTTCAGCCGGTTCCCCAGTATCTACTGTATCGGAAAGTGAGAGCCATTTAGGGTAGCCATGGATATAGTACTAGCCTCAGTCTTGTTTTCCTTTCCTTTGCTATTAAAATCTTTCGCTCTGATTTCAGTAAGGCACTCCCCTTCTGCAGGAGTCCGGGTTCTGCAGAAGCTGTCTCACTCTAGAGACACTTTTGTAGGAAGGAGGAACATGCTTTTAAACCAGGGAGAGCGTGAGAACTCTGGGTGAGACTTGGGGAGAGTTATACCGGGTGTGTGCGAGTGTGTGTGTGTGCAGGGGTGTGTGTGTCTGGGGGGGCGGGGGGGGGGTGGTCGCCTCCACATTCTCCGGCTTTCGGAGCTCGGCCCTGGCGCAGACTACAAGTCCCAGAAGCCCCCGCAGTGACCCGGTGAGCTGCTGATCCTTCCCTTCACTCTTCCAAACAGTTGAGATAAAGGTTCCGTTCAGGGTGCGCTGCGGGTTGGTTTGTTTTGAACGGCGGTGACGGAGGCTGGGAGCCCGGCCGACTGCAGGCGGGGGCGTCTGGAGGCGGATTCCTGCCGTCTTAAGCACGGGGGCGCTGGAGGAGGGGGGCCGGGCCTGAGGGCCGGAGACCAAGCGGTGGAGACAGAGCAGGCTGAGGCGATGGAGGGCGACTGGGTGCCGTGGGGCAGCGAGCCGGAGTCTGGTCCCGGCCCGGGAGGCGGCGGAGGGATCCGCGAGCTGTGCCGGGGCTTTGGTCGCTACCGCCGCTACCTGGGGCGGCTGCGGCAGAACCTGCGCGACACGCAGAAGTTCTTCCGCGACCTCAGGGGCTCGCAGCCCCGCGACTGTCCCTCCTCCCCTGCGGAGGGTGGCGAGGCCGGGCGCGGCCCTGCCGGCGACGTCGCCGCGACCGGGCTGCCGGCGGGTAAGGAGGGCAAGCGGTAACGGAGACCGGGCCGGAGAGGCGAGCCGGGGGGCGGGCCGCGCCCCTGCCCCAGAGAAACTGGCCCGGGAAGAGGCGGCAAGTGGGAGGAGGGCGGCGTGGCGGGGCCGGGGGCCGGCCGACTGGCTGGCTCTCTGAGGTGCCGTGGGAGGGCGTCTCGGGTGGGGGAGGGGGCGCCGGGGGCCGGCCGGCGGGGCCGGGGGCGAGGGGCGCACGAGCCGGGGGTTTCAGTAGCGGGCTCGGAGGGACTGGCCGGCGGGGGCGGGAGCCGGGGGCCCCCGTTTGGAGGCAGCAGAGGTGGCGCCTAGGAAAGTTACTCTGAGTTCGGAGGTGAGCAGTTGTGCTTAAGAGTCCCAGTTCAGGGATGGTGGAGTGGCGGGGGGCGGGGTGGGTGCAGAATGGGCGGTAGGCAGGGACCCTCAGGACCCCAGGAGACCAGGGGGGCTGTAGTGGAGGTTGTGTGTGTGTGCGCGCGTGCTTGATTTTGTATGTGAAATATACGTCAATCATGAGGCAACTCTGAAGAAGTAAGGAATATAACTCTAAATGGGGCTGGAATCGCTAAAGGAAAGGGTATCTTATATCTGCCACGGTATTGCCAGAGATGGCGGCTTGCGCTTATGGTAAAGTTAGAGAGGGGAAGGATATCTCTCTCTCTCTTTTTTTTTTTTTTGTCTTGAAATTTGACTTTTTTTTGTCTTGAAACTTGACTTGATTCTCTCTGGCATGTATTAGAGACCTTAAAGCACTTAAAATCGTGCAGCGTCTTTGATCTTGCCTAATTTCTTGCTTCCTCTTAAACTGCTGTTGGTGGGAACAGGAGGGTTTGTTAACCACTTGGTCTAATTAGGAAATAACCGGTTGGATGGGAGAAAGGATTGGCGTCCCATGTAGTTAGATACCTTGGGATAACACAGCAAAGAGTCAGTGGGTTTCATTCAGTGATTCTCCAACGTGATTTTTCAATCACGTTTTCAATCTCCAACAGTGATTTTAGTGTCCCAAAACTAAAGTAAAATATATCTACCCCACAGATTGATTGAGTAGGTCTAGTGGGTGGGTCCTAAGAATCTAAATGCAAGCCATCCCGAAGGGATTCTGATGCAGGTGGGCCACAAACACACTTTCAGGAACAGTAATTTAGAGGCTGACGGCAAATTTGAACATGAGGCGTAGAATGCATTGAATTCTTCAACTCTTCAGAGTTCCTGTGTCAGGCCCTATATTTCCAAAGTTGCATGTTTAATATCCTAAATTTGTCTGAAACTCCAAAAATGGTGATTAAAAATAACATTCTGATTGGTGATATTTCACTTAATTGGCCTGGATGTAAATAAAAGAGCTTTTATTTATTTCCTAGGATACGTGGGAGGAGAGGGATGACTAGCTCTTCTGAAGTTGTGGTTTTGACATCTGCCCAGAGATTTGCTGTTGTAGAATGGACGCATAGAGGGGATTGATTTCTGTGAAGCTATGAGAAAACTGATTGTGTGAGAAGGGCGGATGTTTTCAGAGATGAGCCCCAGAATGTGTACTTTCACCCTCTTCCTCAGCAGTGCTTCCCAGCAGCTTTCCCTGCTCAGGTTTTCTTCTATCTTATCTTAAAAAGCCCTCTATTGCTGTAATTTTACAGCAGCTGTATATTTTAGAATTACTATTAAAAAAAAAGTAGATTCACCTCAGATGGAGGTTTTCAAGGCACATTGGTTGACTCTTGTTTTTATTCTTCAAATGCCAACTTAAGAAATGCAAATGCACCTTTGTATTTTGCCTCATTGGCTTTTCTAGTTGACTGCATCATGAACTCATCTTTGCGTGTTTAACTCTCTACACCCTCTGGAGTCTGTTCATCCAAAGTAAAAAGTAGGGGAGGGTACAGATGACAGGACTGGGAGCCTTTTGATTTTGTTCCATAAAGTGCTTCCATTAGATTAGAGTGGAGAGTTGGAGGTGAAAAGGAGAAATTAGAGAGGTGGCACCTACTATGTATATTTTGGGGATCTGATTTTCCCAGCTGTTTAAGTGATTGTGTTAGAAAGTAGAAACCACTCCTTAAACGACAACTAATTCTTGTTCTCTCCCTTTACAGACCATGTCTTTACAAGGCCAAGTTCGTTCAAAAATTCTCAACTTTCTTCTGTGAATATTGGTTTCTGATTAATAGGAACTTGAAATGTTAAGGAAAGGAACACTTCCTAGCTTAACCTCATAAACCTCCTGAAGGTTTTAATCATTGTTTCAGAGTGAAAGTGTCTTCTTGGTTGGAATGTAGTATGGTATTTGAGCAATTGAAGATCAAAGACTAACTAAATTTTTATTATTTCACTTTTAACCACAGAAGAGCTGGGGAGAACCCCCTAAATAAATGCTTCTTTCTTAATTTTGACAGTTTTTTTACTTCACTGGGGGCAGTGTAAAGAGCAGATAATGCACATGTACTTGATGTTTTAGAAGTTAAAAAGTAGGTGGAATAAAACTCTGAAATGAGAGTTGCTTAGCCTGTACAGGAAAAACTGAATTATAAATTGCTTTGATTCAAGTTCCTCCTTTAACAAAAAAAAAAAAAAAAGAAAGCTTTATTTTTTATTTATTTATTTTTAACCGTGCTGGGTCTTCATTGTGATGCCCAGACTTCTCATTGTGGTGGCTTCTTGTGTTGTGGGGCACTCGGGCTTCAGTGGTTGCGGCACATGAGCTCAGTGGTGATGCATGGGCTTAGTTGTCCCATGGCATGCGGATTCTTTCCGGACCAGGAATTGAACCCTAGCATTGGCAGGTGGATTCTTAACCTCTGGACCAACAGGGAAGTCCCAGTTCCTCTTTTTCTTCCCAAATCATTGGCATTCTTTTCACTTAACTATGGGGGCTGAGAGCCTGTCTGTTGATTTACCTCTGTCACAGGGGTTCAAAGATAGTGAGATAAAGGCGTTGAGCACTTCTGGAGATAGGCAGAGTGGAGTATTGCAAAGTAGCAGAGGGAGAAGTATTTTTCTTGTTTTCTGGTCCAGTAAGAGTTCCAAGCTGTTGCAGTGTATCATAAACCTCTCGATTTTAAGAAGTTGGAATTACTTGAATATGTTCAGTTGGATGGCTCTAGTCCTTTCCTCCTGTTTCTGGTCCTTACTGAGTGACCTTACTGTGATTTGACACTCTTTTCCTCATCTGAACATGGGGATTATAATAATAGTAGTTGCCTCTGGGTTTGTTGGGAGTTAATATATGTGTTTAGAACAGTGCCTGGTAAGGTGCTGTGTAAGTTTTAGCTATTAAAGATGGGCGCAATACAGGAGAGAAATGGCATGGACCTAACAGAAGCAGAAGATATTAAGAAGAGGTGGCAAGAATACACAGAAGAACTATACAAAAAAGATTTTCATGACCCAGATAACCACAATGGTGTGATCACTCACCTAGAGCCAGACATCCCAGAATGTAAAGTCAAGTGGGCCTTAGAAAGCATCACTACGAACAAAGCTAGTGGAGGTGATGGAATTCCAGTTGAGCTCTTTCAAATCGTAAAAGATGATGCTATGAAAGTGCTGCACTCAATATGCCAGCAAATTTGGAAAACTCAGCACTGGCCACAGGACTGGAAAAGGTCAGTTTTTATTCCAATCCCAAAGAAAGGCAATGCCAAAGAATGTTCAAACTACTGCACAATTGCACTCATCTCACATGCTAGTGAAGTAATGCTCAAAATTCTCCAAGCCAGGCTTCAACAGTACGTGAATCAAGAACTTCCAGATGTTCAAGCTGGATTTAGAAAAGATAGAGGAACCAGAGATCAAATTGCCAACATCTGTTGGATCATTGAGAAAGCAAGAGAGTTCCAGAAAACCATCTGCTTCTGCTTTATTGACTACTCCAAAGCCTTTGACCTTGAGGATCACAACAAACTGTGGAAAATTCTTAAAGAGATGGGAATACCAGACCACCTTACCTGCCTCCTGAGAAATCTGTATGCAAGTCAAGAAGCAACAGTTAGAACCAGATGTGGAACAATAGACAGGTTTCAGATCGGGAAAGGAGTATGTCAAGGCTGTATATTTTCACCCTGCTTATTTAACTTCTATGCAGAGGACATCATTTGAAATGCTGGGCTAGATGAAGCACAAGCTGGAATCAAGATTGCCAGGAGAAATATCAGTAACCTCAGATATGCAGATGACACCACCCTTATGGCAGAAAGTGAAGAGGAACTAAAGAGCCTCTTGATGAAAGTGAAAGAGGAAAGTGAAAAAGTTGGCTTAAAGCTCATCATTCAGAAAACTAAGATCATAGCATCCAGTCCCATCACTCCATGGAAAATAGATGGGGAAACAGTGGAAACAGTGACAGACTTTATTTTTGGGGGCTCCAAAATCACTGCAGATGGTGACTGCAGCCATGAAACTAAAAGACACTTACTCCTTGAAAGAAAAGCTATGACCAACCTAGACAGCATATTAAAAAGCAGAGACGTTACTTTGCCGACAAAGGTTGTCTAGTCAAAGCTGTGGTTTTTCTGGTAGTCATGTACAGATGTGAAAATTGGACCATGAAGAAGGCTTAGCACCAAAGAATCGATGCTTTTTGAACAGTGGTGTTGGAGAAGACTCTTGAGAGTCCCTTGGACTGCAAGGAGATCCAACCAGTCAATCCTAAAGGAAATCAGTCCTGAATATTCATTGAAAGGACTGATGCTGAAGCTGAAAACTCCAGTACTTTGGCAGCCTGATGCAAAGAACTGACTCCGTAGAAAAGACCCTGATGCTGGGGGAAATTGAAGGCAGGAGGAGAAGGGGACGACAGGATGAGATGGTTGGATGGCATCAGTGACTCAATGGACATGAGTTTGGGCAAGCTCCGGGAGTTGGTGCTGGACAGGGAAGCCTGGCATGCTGCAGTCCATGGGGTCACAAAGAGTCAGACACGACTGAACAACTGAAGTGAACTGATTATTAGTCAATAAACATTTAAGTATCTGGTATGGGGGGTAAAGAGTCAAAGAAAAACATTGGCCTTGGATTAGTGGGGATCAGTGTTTCCATTCTCTATTTTTCTCTTAAGAAAGATAAAAATTATAGTTATCAATACTGTACACCTGTATGTTTATGTTGAATGAGAACAAAAAGGACTAAGAAAATCTGAACTTGTCCCTCTAGAAAGGTATAATCTTATCTCAACCATATACATGTGCAACATATAAAGTAGAAAAATAGCAGAAAGCAAAAGTTAGATTATAAGCCTTTTAAGTAAGTTACAGTTCTTAGGCTGTTACAGCGTTTTGCCTTTGGTTCGTGAACAGCTTTGTTTCTCCAGCATCCTTCACCCTCCTTTGGTCACATCTGCTGTAAACTGGCTGCCAGAATTAAAAGAGAAGAAAAAGGTGGTGTACCTATTGATTTAAGAAAAGCTTTTCTTAAGAAACAAAGTTGTCTAGTAATTTGCATTGATCTATTTGGAAGAGCTGCCTCAGCATTTCAGCATAAGCTTAGGAGAGGTGGTGCTGTAAATGTGATTTTTAGTTATATTGCTTTTATTACCTTAAATGAACAAAACCCCATTTCCCCAAATATATCTAAAACTTTCACTTTCTTTGTTTTCTTCTGGCATGGAGGCAGTATCTGGTAGTCAAAAGTTTCAACCACTGTTGTTATTTGGTTTAACAAATGGGGAAAAAAAAAAAGAGTAGTCAATTGGGACTTCCCTGGTGGTCCAGTGGTTGGACTTCCTCTATTTCAATGCAGGGGGTAGGGGTTAGATCCCTGGTTGGGAACTAAGATCCCATATGCCATGTGGCAGCACCAAAAAAAAAAAAAAAAAAAGTAGTCAAAAGCAAGCACAGGCATTTGAATCAGATCTGAGTTCCTCTTCTAGTTCAGCCTTTTATTAACTGTGGGACTTAGGGCAAATTACTTAACCTATTATGGGCTTCCCTAGTGGCTCAGATGGTAAAGAATATGCCTGAAATGTGGGAGACCTGGGTTCCTGGATCGGGAAGGTCCCCTGGAGGAAAAAAATGGCAACCCACTCCAGTATCCTCTCCTGGAGAATCCCCATGGACAGGGGAGCCTGGTGGGCTACAGTCCATGGGGTCGCAAAGAGTGGGACATGACTGAGTGACTAAGCATAGCACTTAACCTATTGGAGTCTTGGTTTCTTCATATGTCAGATGGGAGTAATACAGAATGCCACATCTATTTGAAATGTCCAGAACAAGCAAATTTGTAAAGACAGAAAGTAGATTAATGATTTTGCCAGGGGATGAGGAGTAACTGCTAATAGGTATGGGATTTCTTCCTAGGGAATAAAAATGTTTTGGAATTAGATAAATGGTCAGGATTATACAAGTTTGTGAATGTGCTGGAGACCACTAAATTGTATGGTTTAACAGAGTGAATTTTATGGTATGTGAATTTTATCTAAGTAAATAGAATGGGAATGATAATGTCTGCCTCACAAAGTTGTGACATTTAGAGATCATATAAAGCACATAGCACAGGCATATAGTTAGTGCTAAACACATGTGATGTTTGAGTATGTGTATGTGTGTATGTGTATGTACGTACTTGGTGAACGTTAGATTAGGAGGTTGACACATGGGGATTGGGGGAAGAATAAGGGGAACAGAAGGATGGAGTGAGGGACAGAACAATTTTGAGCTGAAGCCAGATTTAGGCCCAGGTCTCTAAGCTCCTAGTTCAGTTCTGTGGCTCTTCCCTTGTTCTTTCCTGATCTGCCCATGAGACTGTAAAATGCACCCTTGCATTGGAGAGATCTTGTTACAAGTGAGTCATAACCCGGACTCTGCAGTTTGCCACGGAACGGTGTTTTACTTCAGTGGGAGATTTTATCTGATTGAGTGAGTATAGTGTGATGCTACCTACTCAAGCTTCTTATTCCAGTTTCCAGTCCCTTCCTTTCCCCTTCCTAATCTTCCTTTGCTAGGATAATCTATTTTCCATGGAATGGGGGTAGCCCACCACTAAAAAAGCTTGGATAATTCTGCCTGCTCTTGAAAGAAAAGACATTATTACCTTTAAGATGGTCATCATTTGCAACATGCTTAGTTTAGTCTTAAAAGTCATTTCTGATTTCAGTATGGTTAGTTCTTCAGCCTTGTGAGTAGCATTTAAAGAAAGCATGGATTTAAATAAAACTCAGTTCTGGTCTTTAAATTTTGTTTTGCTCTGTCCACTTTCCAGCATCAGCATTTATTTTTCCATGCCTTTCTGTCTCACTAGGTTAAGGCAACAAAGAATCTTCCCACAACAAATGCACTTCTCAAAAGCAATCTTTTGAAAATAGAGCCTCAAAAAATATGTTATTGAAGTAAATTTCACCTTAAACCTATTGCTCAGTTCCTATAGGCTTTAGACATATAGACCATGCTTGTATTTATTTATTTGTGTGATAACTATGAATATATTTGTCTTATCTCACCTGCTAGACCGTGAATTCTTAATGGTAAAGATGTGTTTTAGTCATCTTTGTATCCCTGCAATGCCTACTGTAGTACATAACAGACGAATTAGTATCTGTTAAATCGTTTCCATGTCTGGTTGATTATTGGAATGATGTGTTTTTCCACTTCAGGACATTTTTCCCCCATGAAGGATACACTATTTTGTATATTTGCCCACATTTTCCTGTCTGGGTCCCTAAAAAAGAGCAATAATAAGCATTTGATAGATGACTAATTAGGCTAGAGCTGCCAGTATCCCAAAGAATGAGTTTTGTGTCACAAATAATTAGTTGCATGCAATATCAGAGCTTCACCATGATATAGGAAATAAGTCCTTAATATTCATTCACTCAGCAAATCTTTATTAATACCTAACTCTATACTGGCTTCAGGACACTCAATAGTGAAGCACTGTCCAATTAATTGATGTTTTTATTTTTAAGTTGAGGTTATGAAAGAAAGAAGGGTTAGCGTTTCATTGTGTACCCTCTGAAGAATTTCTTACACATTGGGGTTTCCCGCTTAACCATCAGTCTTTGAGGGCATAAGGATAAGGCATATGAGAAGTTCTAAGATTAAATGGTATTGACAAAAACAGGAGTTGAGATGCTTCACTAACTTTCTGACAGTACAGGAGAATTAGCCCCAGTCTATCTTTGATGGAATAACTATAATTGTCTTGTTTGCATGGTTCAAAAGAAGAATGCATTCATGAAGATTGTGGTTAGAGTGTCTTTCATCTTCATCAGAGCTTACCCACAGGGGAGCCAATGTGAAGAGTGTGAGGTGTGTGGGTGGATGTGGTTTTTTCTCTTAACAGTTTTAAGATCTGAGGTGAACTTGCTGTTTACTTCTTGTAGGAAAATAGTTCACCTCCAGGGATGGTCCAGGGAATTTGAAACGTGTCATTCATATTAATAACAAGAGTGTAGAGTCCTTGTGAAAGATACAGCTTTTCTTTCATGACTTTCAGATGTCTGGAGTCACCTGTAGGATTTTTGGTCTAAGCGTAGGCCACCCCATGCTTGAAAATTGACTGCATTCTTTGCCAAGTGGGGAGTCTGATAATCTTGGGGTTCCTGGAACTTGATACTTTAACAGAACAGATGTAGCAGTGACTGAGATATGTGCTCCCTTGCTTAAATCAGCCTCTCTGAGAAAGTCTTCTCCTAATATTCCTCCAAAAGATTGAAGGCAGGAGGAAGAGGGGACGACAGAGGATGAGATGTTTGGATGTCATCACCAACTTGACGGACATGAGTTTGAGAAAGCTCTGGGAGTTGGTGATGGACAAGGAAGCCTGGCGTGCTGCAGTCCATGGGGTCACAAAGAGTTGGACACAACTGAGCGACTGGACTGCACCGAATATTCCTCCAAAGGCCAAATGAAAACTCTATGAAGGAAAGTTGGTCAGAGCATGGGGGCTCTGAATTCCCTGTGGGCCCCTGGTTGAATTGAATATCACGTGCGGTACCTTCTTCTGTGGTGTTTAGTAGGCAGTGTGAGTGGTTTGGATGTATCCCCAGCCTGGGGTGCCATGTGGCTGTGGGAACCTTTTGACCACAAGTCTTTGAAGTTGGGCTTTATAATGTGTTTCTGTTCTCTGGGGTGGTGTTCTCTGGGCAGGAAGATGGGAAGTAGAGCTTGAGGGATTGTTTTGCTTTTCACTTGTTTTATATAAGGCATCAAAACTATCCCAAAGAATAATGAAGCTTATGTATTCATAAAAGCCTTTGATAGTTAAAAAAAAAAAAAAACCTCTTAAAAAATGCTTTTATCACTTTTATTTTACTCAGATATAAAAAAAGGTCTAATTTTAGCTTCATCAGATTAAAACTTGAGTGTGTTATTTATGCCAGACAGCTTTTACCCTTTCTGGGTCATATAATGGAAGAGAATTACATTTCCCAGGATTGTTTTGGTGAAGCCAAACTTTCCAAACTAGAGAGACTTAAGTAAGGCCAAATCATAAAAGCAACTAGGTGATGAGACTAATTTGAGTAAAAGCTCTGTGTTTATTCAAATCAGAGGGAGAGTAACTAAACCAATATGGAGTTTACTTTTTAGGAATATTCTATATGATATACTCTACCCATAACTTTTAATGGGGGCTTCCCTTGTGGCTCAAGATGGTAAAGAATTTGTCTGCAATGCAGGAGACCCGAGTTTGATTCCTGGGTTTGGGAGATCCTCTCAAAGAGAATGGCTACCCTCTGCAGTATTCTTGCCTGGAGAATTCCATGAACAGAGGAGCCTGGTGGGCTACAGTCCATGGGGTCGCAAAGAGTCAGAAATGACTGAACGACTAACACATACGTAACTTTTAATGTTATGGAGATAAGTAGGGGCAAGGAAGGCAGGAAGAACATGGGGGAAATAGCTAGTAGGAGAGAAGTCATTCTTTTGGCATGTAAGAACCCCCTGGGAAGACCTGTTTCAGTTTCTCCTGATGGAAGAGTCGCGCTTCTCTGCTGCCTCTTACTCCATGAAGAGAAGTGCAGAAATTCTGCTACTGCAGCTTGGAAACATAGTTTGTTGGCATATGATACCCAGGAGGCCTGAGCTGCAGTGGAGG
This sequence comes from Cervus canadensis, assembly GCF_019320065.1. NCBI lineage: Eukaryota > Metazoa > Chordata > Mammalia > Artiodactyla > Cervidae > Cervus > Cervus canadensis. The sequence goes on from NC_057398.1 coordinate 73,794,995, forward strand.
TGTGTTCCCTACTGCTGAGTAATCAGAAGGCCACTGTGGGCAGTGCAAGCTCGAGCTGCTTCTGGAGGCTTATTGTTCAGTGAACTGGGTGGTTTTAGGTTACTTTGATCAAAATGGGCTTCCCTGGTAGCTCAGACGGTAGAGCGTCTGCCTGCAATGTGGGAGACCTGGGTTCAATCCCCAGGTCGGGAAGCTCCCCTGGAGAAGGAAATAGCAACCCACTCCAGTACTCTTGCCTGGAAAATTCCATGGATGGAGGAGCCTGGTAGGCTACAGTCCATGGAGTCGCAAAGAGTCGGACACTACTGAGCAACTTCAGTGGTTCATCAGAGTGTCCTGTCCTGGAGAGGGTATTTTGTCTACCCCTGCTTAGTCTTAAAGACTTGGGTTCTAAATCTGATCCTGAACTACTGACTTACAGGAGTGCCTTGGACTTCCCAGACTCAGATCTGGCATCAGTAAACCGTCCCTGGAAGACTGAGGAGACAGAAAGTAATGTACAGGGCAGAAGTGGGGACAGTGAAGAAACTTCTTGTTTAAATTCTGCTGTTACTGTGTATAATATACTTTCTTCCTGCTGGGTTTTTTTTTTGATGAGTAGAATTCTGTCTCTTAATCTCTTTTCTCTGAGATCCAGACCTAGATATATTTTGTTGGTTATCCTTTTGGCTTCTTTTTAAAATTATTTTGGAATAATTTCAAGTTTATGTAAATGTCACTGGAACTACTACAAAGAGCTCTCATACCCATGCCATGCAGGCTCCCCAGTTGTTTTTACTGCATTTGCCCCATCACCCAGTTTCTCTCTGTTCCTATTATATGTATATATTTTGGTGAACCTTGTGAAAATGAGCTCTCGAAAGCTAGATAGCTCTTATCTCCTCTGAACACTTGCAGTGTACATTTCTTCCAAACAAGGACATGCTTTTACATATTAGCATTTGCTATTGTTCAGCCGCTTGGTTGTGTCCCACTCTTTGCAACCCCGTGGACTGAAGCTCTCCAGGCTTCCCTGTCCTTCAGTGTTTCCCAGAGTTTGCTCAGATTCACGTCCATTGAATAGATGAAGCTATCCAACCATCTCATCTTCTCTCGCCCTGTTCTCCTGCCCTCAACCTTTCCCAGCATCAGGGTCTTTTCCAATGAGTCGGCTTTTCGCATTATGTGGCCTAAGTGCTTCAGCTTCAGCATCAGTCCTTCCAGTGAATATTCAGGATTGATTTCCTTTAGGATTGACTGGTTTGATCTCCTTGCTGTGCAAGGGACTCTCAAGAGTCTTCTCCAGTGCAATTCAAAAGCATCAGTTCTTCAGCACTCAGGCTTCTTTATGGTCCAACTCTCACATCTGTACATGACTACTGGAAAAACCATAGCTTTGACTATATGGACCTTTGTCAGCAAAGTGATATCTCTGCTTTTTAATACTCCCTCTAGGTTTGTCATAGCTTTCCTTCCAAGAAGCAAGTGTCCTTTAATTTCATGGCTGCAGTTACCATGTGCAGTGATTTTGGAGCCCGCGAAAAAGTCTGTCACTGCTTGCGCTTTTTCCCCATCTATTTGCTATGAAGTGATGGAACCAGATGCCATGATCTTTGCTTTTTGAATGTTGAATTTTAAGCCAGCTTTTTCACTCTCCTCTTTCACCTTCCTCAAAAGGCTCTTTAGTTCCTCTTCACTTTCTGCCATTAGAGTGGTATCATCTGCATATTTGAGGTTGTTGATATTTCTCCCAGCTTATCTTGATTCCAGTTTGTGATTCATCAAACTTGGCATTTTGCATGATGTACTCTGCATATAAGTTAAATAAGCAGGATGACAATTTACAGCCTTGTCATACTCCTTTCGTAATTTTGAACCAGTCCTTCGTTCCATGTCCTATTCTAACTATTGGTTCCTGATCTGCATACTGGTTTCTCAGGAAACAGATAAGGTGGTCTGGTATTCCCATCTCTTTAAGAGTTTTCCACAGTTTGCTGTGATCCACGTAGTCAAAGGCTTTCACTGTGATCCAACGAATGTTGGCAATTTGATCTCTGGTTTCTCCGCCTTTTCTAAATCCAGCTTATATATCTGAAAGTTTTCGGTTCATGTGTTGCTGAAGCCTAACTTGAAGGATTTTGAGCATAACCTTATGTTTCAGCGTGCAGCTCCCTAAATCAGGAAATCAACAATGAGTCAGTACTACCATTCAGTCTACAGACCCCATTTAAGTTTTGCCAACTTTTCCAATAATGTCTTTTTCTTTTTTATCCAGGATCCTGTCCAGGAGCACGTTGCATTTCGTTGTTAATGTCTCTTTAGACTCACTCACTGTGGACAGTCTTTTGGCCTTTCCCTGGCATTTATATCCTTGACAGGTTTAAAGAGCAGGCTTTACATTCTATGGGATGACCCTTAGCCTGGATTGAGCTGTTTCCTTGTGAGGAAACTCAGGTCATGAGCTCTCAGCAGGATCAGGCACAGAAATGATGTGATGTACAGTCATTATCAGGGGTACGTGATGTCTTTCATCCACTGTTTTTAGATGTTAAACTTGATATCTGGTCATGTCAGTGCCCTTTACATTTCTTTATCTTCAAGTCACTGTTCTTCCTTTTCCAATTGATTACTCTTTTGTGGGAAGGTGTTCTAAGATTTCAGTGATAATCTTGTTCCTGAAGATATCTCCTACCACTGGACCTAGTGTCCATTGACAATACCACCTGCCTCAGTTGAAGGAAATGGCACCCCACTCCAGTACTCTTGCCTGGAAAATCCCATGGACACAGGAGCCTGTTGGGCTGCAGTCCATGGGGTTGCAAAGAGTTGGCACGACCTAGCACAGGCACAAGCACCTGCCTCGGTGGTTTTTCTAACCTGTGTTTCCTCTGTATGTCTTAGTGTTTGGGATGGAAGAGTGTTCCTTTTCCACTGTTTGTTTATTGTTTATACCAATGTGGACTTCTGAATTTTTTCAATGGACTTTAATTTCTTCTTCTTATTTAAAAAATTTTTTCATGCTTAAATTGTCCCAAGTCTGGTCAGTAAGCCCTGCTTTGGGCTGCTTCCTGTGTCTCTTTAACACATTCCCACCATTGGATCATTCTTAATGGTTAGTAGCTGAAAGATGCCTTTCTTCAGTGAAGCATGGGGTTGGCTTCCTGAAGAGCTGCTTCTACCTCTGCATCCCATAAATCACAGCTTCAGCTGCCTTTCTGTTCCCTCTGCAGCGTGGCCAGCCTCAGGAGCAGTTTCTCCTGGAATGGAACATGTCAGCAGGCTGCTGAGTGCAGTCTCTTGGCTTCACATAGCTCCCAGGAGATATAAGTCTTTGGCCGGACAGTGGTGGTGTTACGTCCTCTTTTCAGGTCCAGTCCAGATCCTCTATTCAGGATCTTAACATGACCCCCAGGTAGGATAGCTTGAATGACGTTTCTGCCTGCTTGACTTCCAGCTGCCAAGAGTGTTGGTTACTTGAGTATGTTTCCGTCGCTCATCTTCAAAAACCATCCCTTTCGAGCAAAATGCCTTGTATTACTTGATCCTGACAATTCTGAAACCCAGACTACCTAAGCATATGTTTTCCTTAAATGGGAATACCTCCTCTATAATTCAGAATCCTTTAAATTTAGCTGAAGGTCAGAGAGCTTGTTTGGAAATGATAAATGTTTCTTGGCAGAATTATTTCTCTCTCAACTCCTGGGGTTTTTTGTAGCTCAGTACTTTGAAGCTTGTAGTAGAATTGACTGTAGTAGGACTGATTCATTTCTCAACTTAGGATTTGTTCTTTACTCTTGTCACACGTAGTTAATAAGAAATAAAACATCACTACTTATTTGTGGATATGCAACTTTGTGTCACTGATTACTTCAGTGACTTACAAAATCTTTTGTACTTCAGTCACTTACAGAGAGGACTTCAAGTTCAGTATTAAAGGTGACGTAAAAAAACTTTACCAAAGGAGGGAAATCCTTGGATATCAGGAACAAGGACTGCAGTAGTAACTCTGCTGAGACCTGAATTGACGCTGAAGCCCCTTCAACCTGAGGAGCTGCAAGAATAGGAAGCAAAGATAGAGTTCCACTTCACTCACTCCATACGCACCTCCCCTCTTTGGCCGTGGACTGTGCCTTACTCTGGCCTTCACTCGTACCATTGATTGGGGTAGAAAACAGGCACGAAGGAGAGCGTGCTGCTCTAAATCCACCCCAGTAAGTCCCCTCCCTACACATCCTGTTCCGGGAGTGCGTTCGTAAGTCCAGTTTATTTGTAAGTCCGAGAAAGCTAGCCTAGGTACCCAACTCACACAAGTGGCTATATAGTACTTTACTCTAATACGTCTGTATAATGCTTTTCACACAATACATAAAAAACAAACAAAAAATAAGTCATTTTTGACAGTTAAAAACCATTCAGTTTTATTAATATATATTCATTTCACATATAGTCAAAATAAAACCTTTTACAATTCATTGTGTTGATTAAAATGCAGATGACAGGCTCTCAGAAACATTTTATGTGACTTAATGACGATTATGATTTATGTGATTTACAAAATGGAGGTTAATCATTTAGTAAGTATGGATGTACATTAATTACAAGTAGAAAAGTCATTTTTAATGTTACAGTACAGTATGTTGAAAAGTATGGTACAGCAGCTGGCATACAGGGGCTGGCATCGAGTGAACAGGCGAAAAGAGTTGCTGACTGGAGGAGGGAGAGGAGGGGGGAGATGGTGGAGCTGAGGATCGTCAGCAACAGGAGACAGAACAAACTGCAGTTTCACTCACGCCTGATGATTGTGGCACAGGTTCTGGTTTCTTGCTGGATTCTATTCTATCTACCCTCTTGAAAAAACAACCCAGTGATGTCTGGATAGTAGCTCTCCTTTCCTTATCATAGATGACGCAGTAGCAGCGGTTTGCATTCTGAAGGGCTGCTGCAGTCTTCATGTACCGATATGTTTGGTTCCCATGCCTCAGAGGCTGACAGTGTCTCCTCAGATAGAACTAACGTACGAGACTGGACGTGCGAATACATGTTATCTTTGACAGTTTGCGACTTGAAGGTTTGTATGTAGGGGATTTGCTGTACTCTAAAAACAATTTAAACAAAGTACCTGCCCTAATGGATCACTAGATACATCAGTTGTTACTAGCATTACTTCCCGCCACCTCCACCTTAACTTCAACCCAAAGGGTAATACAGACTAACTGATGAGAGGAGTAATAAGTTTCTCTGAAAAGTATCTACTTTTTTTTTTTTTTTTTAAAGAAAAGGGACTCTAAGAGCTCTTAGGTAGAATAACATTTTAAAAAAGTGTTCACCACCTAGTGGTAATACTGTCTTTTCCCCCCAGGCTTTATTCCCCGTGGTCTTGGGCAGTTTTTATAAGGAATCTCTCAGTCTGTTTTTAATTGGAGTCCTGCAACTACTAAGTTGTGTTTGGCCCCACATTGGGAGAAAGTGTGGTAGGGGTGTAGGGGAGAAAAAATTTCCGCTCTTGGCTCTTGTTATCTCCACCTGGGCCTAAGAATTAAACTGACATTAGACAGATAAACAGGAGAAGAGCATAAATACATTGTTGAATTTTATCTGTAGGTGGGAGTCCTCAGAAAAGAATGAAGACCCAAAGAAACAGAGTTGTGCTTTTGTGCAAAGAGAAGTAAAGTAGGAGAAGGTGACAGGGCAGTTAATGGTGGGGGAGTAACTAGCAAGATGCTGGTTAGTGTAACGAGGCTTATTTGTACAGATTTTTCTTGACCTCGACTCCAGTAGTAAGGGTGTTGCTTTCCTCTGTTACAGGGAGGACATCTTCCCAGTGAGGGTTTTATTTCTTGCTTTCAGGAAGAGAAAAGGGAGGTCAGAGTGCCCTTCTCATCCTGCTGTTTGTTCAGTGCCTTTAGCTCAAAGCATCCTTATGCCAAAGAGGCCTTTTGGGGGATGGTAAGTTCTGCCACCCTTCAGGGATTGTTTACCATGAAGCATTCACCTGGCCCCCTGAGACCTAGGAACAGCTCCTGCTCCGCCCTAAATGAGTAGAGAAACATGGCTTCTTTTTTGTTCTGTTGTACCTTTTAAGTCACTGTTTTCTCGTCTGTAAATGAGGATAATAATAGTTTGTGTCTGGTAGGATTGTGAGCATTAAATGAGATGAGGCAAATAAAATGATGTACTTAGAATATATTATTAAATATAATATAATTTTATTATATCATAATAATATTATAGTAAATATTATTGTGAGGGAGGAAAAATAATTTTCCTTCTACCCTTCTAGGTTTTTTGCTGAGACTTGTCTTTTATAAAAAGACAGACTAATGAGGGAAAAACGACAGATGTGTACAGATGGGAGCTCCCCAGGAGAAACTGAGTAACTCCTAAATGGCGCGTGCCAGTACCTTCAATATTGTCTCTAGCTCAAGATAAAACACACTGGGGTGGGGTGAGGTGGGGGGAGTCAGTTATGGGTGGTTATCTGGAAAAGCACAATAAACAAGGGTAAGGTTGTTAGGCAGTTTTAAGTGATTGCCTTCTGCATTGATAAGAGTTTCTAGACATTTCGAGTCCTCCTCTTCCTGAAACTGGAGGAATATACCGTTACAAATGGGAGATTTCCCTTTTAAGTATAAATGTCTGTTAGAAAAAGTAACTTCTCAGTTTTCAGAGCTTCACCTTTGTCTGCTGTTTCTTAAAAATAACCTCAAAATAGTATGTCAAAGAGGCATATTTTGGGATGATATATTTTGTTCCCCTTCATTATCTGAAACAGATAAACAAAATGCATTGCTGCTTAGGTGTTCCTTCTTGTATTTGAAACATTTGTTTAGAAGTAACCCAAACCAAGATAATCTGTATTTAAGAATCATAAAGGGAAAAAAAATGTCTTGGCTTTTAAGACAATTTGCTTTGAATTTTCCTGCAGTCAGAGTTGGCAGGGTTAATGTGTTCCAGCTGAGAGGCGGTGCTGTTACCTTCTGGCAGTCCCATATGCAGATGCTGTTACATTAATTACAGAAGAAAACCTCATTAACTAAAAAATCCTTTAACTGTCAGTGAAGCAGCTGCTTTAGCTCTGAAACAGGTTTTCTTCCTCCTCCCTCCTGTCATTCTCCCGTTTTTCATCTCTTCTTTAGAGAACTGCTGAGACTGCCCAGGAGGCCCTCAGAGCCCCCCGCTTGCTCCCTCACCTTTGGATCCGCAGCTGTAGCCGTCCAGGGGAGCTCTCCTAATTAATTTCACCTGTAGTTGAAAAACAACCAGACCAACAGCCTAGCCCCCTCAGTTATTTTTTTTTCAACAGTTAAAACCTGATGGAATCCTGGAATTTTGGAACTGGAAAGGATGTTAAAGATGATCTAATCCAGCTCCCTAGTTCACAGATGGGAAATCCGAGGCTGAGAGAAACAAGTGGATTGCCAGAGTCACAGGGCCAGCCAGTCAGTGGTGAGGCCCCGGCTGGTGCTCCGCCTGCCGCCTGCTGTGGTCCGCCCTCACCAGACTATTTGCCAAGGGGAGCAAGGAATGGAACCGTCTAGTTTCAGCTTCATTTCTCTCCATGTTCTCGTTCAAATCTTGTAGACACATTGAAGAGCAATGAAAAAACTAAAGATTGGTGGGAGAAACAAAGAGCTTGTATAATGACATATTGAAGACCAGATGCAGATATCCATATTGAAGATCTTTTCTCTGTCTAGTAAGTTGCATACACAACCCTAGCACAGCGCCTGGAGACGAAAATTCGAACTGGACTCACTGTCAGCCCCCTCTCCTATTGCACTGGCCTACTGTTGTTTGACTCCAGCGAGTTTATTTATAGTGACTGTTTCTGTCACTGCAGAGATGGGGGTGTGATACTTTGGGTCAGATGAATAATGGATGTGTCTGCTCTGGTTTCGGCCAGTGCCACGTGGTTTACTGGTTTTCCTGTAGTCTCAGAGGTGTTGAGATCTCTCCCTTTGGTCCTGAAAAATGGTTAGTTTTCGTTCTCTGTTACCCACTCTCCTGGCAACAGCAGTAGTCACAAAACTCATTTAGACTCACTGTTGTTACTATGGACCAGCTTTTGTTATGGGCTCTGTGAAGGGTGTCAGTATGAGCTTACTTAGACAGCCACCTGAGATCTGAGGAGGACTGGGAGGAGAGAGAGATAGGAAGTATAGGTAAGAGCGGATCTAGCAGGAGCCCTCATGCTCAGGCAGAGCCTGGTTGGTAAATCCTGCTGCCGAATGGAGAGGTCTTGTTCTGCTGCCCACCTCTGCTCTCCATGTTGAGATGAAGGGCGTTGTTAGGAATGACGGTTGCTCCTATACTATTCATGGTACTGGACTGTTCATCGTATTACTGGATTTTTCTGAGTGCTTAGTAGAGCCCCTTATGACTTTCTGTAGACAGTTCTCAATGGTAAATAAATGGTAAATTCTTACACAGAGCAAGCAAACAGATAACAAAACACTATTTTTTAGTCATTGTGTTGGGTGTTGAGGATACAGAGAGAAATATGATGGTTCTTCCTGCCTTTGGTAATTATAAACATACGACTGAATAGTCTGAAGAGGAGCAAGATTTGCCATCCCAAAATGTGTCTCTTTGGTATGAGAATTACTTTAGGCTTGGTTGTTTTAAAGAAACAAAAAGTTCAGCAAGAGTTTTTATCTTCCTTACCTTAACTGCCTAAATGAATTTATATAGAGGGCCTATCACCAGAGCTAGCTACAGTGTAGTATGAACCAGGTGTAATCGTGGGGGGTCAAAATCTTCTCTATGTCCAGCTGTTCCTGGATGGCCCAGCAAACATTTGTTTACCAAACATTTATTCTCTCCATTCTTCTGTGAATTGCCTTGTTTCCCTTTGAAGACCCAGCCCCCTGCCCCCTCTCTTTAGTCCAGGATAACATATGTATCTCATTTAACCTGTCTTTCGAATCTTTCATGTTCAGATTCCTCATGTGTATGTAATTAAATTTCATTTTCTACTGTTAATCTTTCTCATGTCAATTTAACTCTTAGACCCAGCCAGAGGAAACTAAAAGGGTAGAGGAAAACTATTTTTCCTCCCTGACAACTGTAGTAAATGCTGTTTAGTTGTCAGTGAGGTATGGAGGGCCTCAGGACTCCCTACTTACTGAGTGGTCACACACACAAGGGGCTGTGTCCCCTTGCTTTTAGTTTGTAAGTCAGAAATTAGACCAGTTGTCTGGTGCTCTTCCCTCGTGCTTAATAATGCCTTGCATAGAGTTGGGCCCTCGGTTAACGATTTGCTGTCTCCTCTCTTTCCCAGGAGAATAGATTTCCGTGTTTGGTGTCTGGTGGTGCTGGTGTGCGTGTGCTGACCAGGTGATGTACTTAGCAGGCAGACATGGAAGGGGGGGCTTAATGAAGTCCATAAAGGGGTCTGAGTGAAAGCAAATTTCTTTAAACCTTTTGGTGCCATTTGTTGGGGAGAAGATTTAAAATAGTGAGTTTGTAGCAGGATAGGTAGAGTTGGGGGGCTTCCCTGGTGGCTCAGTCAGTAAAGAGACCACTTGCAATGCAGGAGACCTGGGTTTGATCCCTGTGTTGGGAAGATCCCCTGGAGAAGGAATAGGCTACCCACTCCAGTATTCTTGGGATTCCCTGGTGGCTCAGATGGTAAAGAATCTTCCTGCAATGTGGGAGACCTGGGTTCAATCCTGGGTTGGGAAGATCCCCTGGATGAGGGCATGACAGCCCCCTCCAGTATTCTTGCCTGGAGAATCCCATGGACAGAGGAGCCTGGCGGGCTACAGTCCTTGGGGTTGTACAGAGTTGGACGTGACTGGGGGGACACATGCAGGTAGTCAGAAGTAGGACAACCTTTTAAATGAATCTGGCCTCTCTTGCTTCAATTACATAAACAAAATAAACAGCTTATGTATGATTTAATGTAGCTCATGGTTAAATGACTAAAGCAAGTACTGCTTCAGTTGGTGCCACCCTAAATTTTAATGAAGATGTATGTATTTGGCTTCAAATACAGATCGGCTTTCTAACAGCCTAAGAACTGTGTGTCTGTGCCTTTCTGAAGAAACACGAAGTTGCCTGAATCTTAGACTTGGGCAGGCACTGTCACTGAACAAGTTGGGGAGAGATTGAGTTCGGAATCGGAGGGTTCCAGTCAACAAATTTCTGGTTCCTTTTCCCAGTTAGAAGCTCTCGTACTTTAGGAAGCCTTTTGTTTTCTCTTGAGTGTATTTGATCTGTTTTGTGGAAGTTTGCAGTATAGATGAGTGTATCCTGAAAGGCTATTTCTGAGATACATCAAATCTTCCTTGATTTGCTTGGATTTTATCCTAACAGGTAGTCCTTTCCCCTTTGTCTTACTCAGGATCTTGTCTTCCATAAACTGAAAGAATATGACTTGATTAGAGATAGTGATCTTAATTCAGTGTTTTAAGAAAACAAACGACTTGGCAGCTGGGATGCTGTTACCAGCTATCAGAGAAATGAACTGGAAAAGATTCTATGCTTATGCACACTCAAATAACATTTTATTTCAATGTATGTGTGTTAAAAGACTACACACATAAATAAAATTATGTTATAAATAAGGAAAATAAACTGAAACTGCATGTGGTAGAGTCATTTTAAAGAACCTTTCTGTGTTCAAGTGTTAGGTTTTGTGTCACAAGGAATATTTTTATTTTGATTTGTATTCAGTCCTTGCGGGCTTCTGAGGTAGCACGGTGGTAAAGAATCCCCAGGTATTCTTGCCTTGAAAATTTCATGGATGGGGAGCCTGGCAAGCTACAGTCCATGATGTTGCAAAGAGTCGTACACGTCTGAGCATTAATGCATGCATTCAGTCCTTGGACTCACGTTCCAGTAGCGTAGTCTTTTCTGGTTTTGTCAGTTTAATGTCCTTTGATGGAGTCCTTGTAAACTCCTTAGGCTGTCCCTCCACTGATTGAAACTGGGTCGGGAAGGGCACATTAGGTCATTGTCACCTTTCTGGAAAGAAAGAACTGCTCTGGGGGCGAGGCAGAGAGGGGAATCCTGTGTGATATTTGAGAAACTTTCTCTGACTGGGATGTTTTTCTGGTATCTTCTTCAACCAAGAGCTTCCTAGAAGTTCCTTTTCTAGGAGGCTGACATGTAATGGGGTCTCTGTGTCAGTCTCTGTCTACCCCTCCTCACTCTTCTCTCTGTACTCCTTTCTCCTTCCACCCCTGTCCCCGCCCAGGCCAGCTGAGCTGCATTTCCTTCCCACCCAAGGAAGAGAAGCGCCTCCAGCAGATGGTGGACTGCCTGCCCTGCGTCTTGATCCTCGGCCAGGACTGTAATGCCAAGTGCCAGCTGTTGAACCTGCTCTTGGGGGTGCAGGTGCTTCCCACCAGCAAGCTGGGCGGTGAGAACTGTAAGCTTCGGCGCCTCCGCTTCACCTATGGGACTCAGACTCGGGTCAGCCTGGCGCTCCCTGGCCAGTATGAACTAGTGCACACGCTGGTTGCTCACCAGGGCGACTGGGAGACCATCCCTGAGGAGGACCTGGAGGTCCAAGAGGACAGTGAGGACGCTGCCCATGTTTTAGCCGAACTGGAGGTGACGATGCGCCATGCTCTCTTACAGGTACCAGTCTCGTCTTCACACAGTTGCACCCGTAGGTACCAGCTTTCGTTGTGTCTGAGCTTTCTCAGAAGGTAATTTGGCAATGTGTCCTGTGGGCTCTGAGTGTCGGCAGATAGAGTCAAAGGCACGTGATCTAGGAAGCTGAAAACCAGACAAGACTGTGGCAGTGCCCCTCCCTGCCTCCACTGCTGCAAGGCCCTGGGCAGTTTGTCCAGTCCCTTTCTAAACTGAAGAATGTGATCCTTACATCTCAGCCTGCCTTTACAGAAGGAGGATCAGGGTTAGAAATCCCTTTTCATTTCTTAGCAGGAAGGCGTGGCTAGAATTGTCTCTGGCCCTCCCTTTCTAAAAGGAATAATCATACGATTGATGTTCTTATAGAGGAGAACAAGTGAAGAACTTTTGAGTTTTCCTTAGATCTGCCATCATTTACTAAGTGAGCCAGGTCATGTCTCCTACTTGCCAAGGGACCTCAGAACATGAGGACAGATCTGGCTCAAATAAAGAGGTATGGAGATGTATCACCTGAAGAATGTGTCTGTTTCTCTCTTGAAGTAAACTCCCGCAGAGAACACAGGTCTTGTGGCATTTCCCGAAAGACAGCACTATGTGTCTGGTGTTTACAGCTCGGCCTGGGAAGGGCTGTCCCTGGTGCAGGGCTTCCCTGGCTGCTGCACAGCCAGGACGGGGCCACTTTATCAGGCCAGAGGGTGAGAGGCAGAGGGTGCGAGTGTGCCAGGAGAGCGGGGCTGGGCAGGGAGGGTGCCTGTGTCAGGGATCCGGAGCTGGCAGGGAAGAAGAAGCTGGCGTGCTCACAGCAGAGGGTTCGTCTCCTTGCTGAGCTGTGCCAGGAAGGAGGGGCTGGTTGGGCAGGGCTTGGAGAGCAGTTTCTTCTCCTCTTCACCGACTCCTGTTCCAGAAGGCTTGGCGTCTCAGTCAGTGAGCAAGGCCTTCGATGGTGGCTTTGGCCTATGGTTCTCTGGAAGTAGACACTGTCGTCCCGTTTCCTTCCAGAGCCCGGTTATCTTTGATCTCAGTAAATGCTGGAGGGATTTAGTATACAGGCCAGCATTTTCCCTCAGCTCAGTATCACTGGCGGCTTTCCTGTGCCTTCAGACCGAGAGCATGCCCTTCTCAGCTCCAGGGCAATGCGAGAGTTCTCGGGTGACTCTGATCCTTGTTTATTGACTGAGCCTGCTCAGTTGACTCATGAGCTTCATAAGTATATGATGCAAGCACAGTCTCTCTATAGTATTCTGTTCTGGTCTAGTTACTTCAGTTTCCAAGAGCTTAGTGGTTTTCAAACTTTTTTAGATTTTAATTCATGCTCAGAAACAGCATTTTATTATTAGGACCCAGTACATATATACATGTGTGCATTTGGAATAAAGTTTCATGAAACAGTACTTTTACTTCTTGCAAAACACACTGATATTTTCTCCTCTATTCTATTTGACTTCATTTTTTGAAAAAATGATAGCAACCCACTATGATGATCTGACAATGTATTCTGACCTACAGCTTAAGAAACACTGTTAGATAGCCGAAATTTGGTTGGGTGGTGATTTTTCCTGTTCTTGCCTTTTAAAAACAGTCTTGGAGTGTGAACAAAGCCATCTGTAGGACAGGTGCATTATTTGATTGATTTCTCTGTGTCTCTTCATTTGTTGGTTTTGATTTTTAATGCTCATTTACTTTTGTGAGCTGAGCTGATAAAATAAAGTCACAAAAAAGAAAGTGAGAGCTATTTCCCAAGTGTGTGTGTGTGTGTGTGTGTGTATGTGTGTGTGTTAGTCGCTCAGTCGTGTCTGACTCTTTGCGACCCCATAGATTGTAGCCTGCAAGGCTCCTCTGCCCATGAGATTCTCGAGGCAAGAATACTGGAGTGGGTTGCCATTTCCTTCTCCAGGGGATCTTCCTGACCCAGGGGTTGAACCCTAGTCTCCTGCATTACAGGCAGATCTTTTACCATCTGAGCTACCAGGGAAGCCGTGAGCACATGTCTTACTGGTGAGATTTCCCAGCAATGCTCAAGGAATACATTGTTGTTGTTTAGTAGTTCAGTTGTGTCCAACTCTGGGACCCCATGGACTATAGCCTGCAAGGCTCCTCTGTCCATGGAATTTCCCAGGCAAGAATACTGGAGTCAGTTCCCATTTCCTTCTCCAGGGGATCATCCCAACCCAGAGATTGAATCCCCATCTCCTGCATTGGCAGGCAGATTCTTTACCACTGAGCCACCAGGGAAACCCCCATCTATATGTAGTAAGCACTCAAACTGAGTTAACAATTAAGAAGGCTACTTGGCTGGGAGAGAAATTAAGATACCTAAACAGTTTTCTCTCTGCAAGGTTGAAATATAGATAGATTCTCTTTCATGAGAAATATCCTTCTCTTTTCTTGAAGAATTTTCTAGCCTCCCATGTTCTGTTTCATGTGGTTTGTGAGGCTTCTTTAGTAATGTTTCTTTGGATCTGCTTTTATACTGCAGTGATTTTGATGTGGAAACAGCCACGGACCCCCGCATTTCTAACTTTAGAATCCCTTGATGGTGAGCCTCAGAGGGGCCTTAGCCTCTGTGGCACTCAGGCTCTGCTCTGACACTGTAGTCAGACTCCTGTCTCCATTGGCTTGCTGCTGGGAGCATTTCCTAAGCTACCTTGAAGATTTTTCTTGCCAGTGAGAAAGATCTTTTTTTTAGCCCCAGTTATATTTAGAACCAGAGAATTAGCTCTAAACAGCCCTTCAATTTGGTTCCTAAAAGGGGTCGTAAAGAAAGGAAACATTTAGCTAAAGGAAACCAAGATTGAATTAGGGGAAATGTGATGTTCATTTTTAACTGTCAAATTATTAAAGCAGAATTTCCCCTTACCCTCTTACACAATGGTCATTCTTCTAATACCTTACATTAAAGTCCTCATAAATTAGCCATTTTCAATTTGTTCCAGAGTAGGGCAACTCATGGACCCCATACCACGTGGTACCCACATGGAATACTACAGTATTCCCAGTTTTTTAGCTCTGGGTCCCCTGAGATTCTCAGTTCATAATTCAGTAATAGAGGAATACTGTCAAGCCATTCGTTCCTGAAACCTCATTTAGTGTTAAAACATGGTCATTTTCCAGTTGGCAGTACATTTCACCATTTCTCCGTGTTCACTGGTTTTGTCTTCATGCACATGCTTCCGCATCCTCACCTTCACCCCCGCTCTGGTGTATATCTCACCTCCTTTTATTTTCTGTTCCATTTGCAAGTCCAGTGGGACATAGTCGTCTGCCTTAGAGTTGCCTCAGTCTGATGTATGTGAGTCTAAATATGTTTTTCCCTATGAACACCTGTAAGAAAGGGAATGAAAACAAATGGAGGTGGTTAAACTTCCTCAGCCTGAGATGGGATTCCTGCAGCCTAACGGTGGCGTTTCATTTTCGGTGGCTGTTTCGCAGCTCTCAGCTTTCTGCTCTCGTCAGTAGCCTGTTTACCCCTCCCAGGTGTTTTCTGGCCCTGTGGACAAATGCACATGTCACATGGCTATGAGGCTGCCGCACGCTGTCACGGTGACCGGCTCCTGGTGATGTCTGGGAAGGGGTATTTCAGGGAACTGCAGTAGACTGATGTTTCCAAGAAAGGTCTAATGACTTGCAAATAAACTAATTTTTTTTCTTTGCTACTTTGAACTCTAATGAGTTGAAATAGTTAAAATTTCTCTTTATAACCCTCAGTAGCCATCAGTGGAAGTAATCTATTTGTCATTTCATAGTGACATTGATATTTTTACTTTTTAATCTTTAAAAATTAAAAGCTTTTTTATTTGATATATAATTTTTTAGTTGATTTGCAGTGTTGTACAGCAGAGTGATTCAGTCTTGTGTGTGTGTGTCTGTATATATGTTCTTTCTCAAACTCTTTTCCATTATGGTTTATGCAGGAGGTGGCATGTAGTTCTCGGTGCTATACAGTAGCAGCCTGTTGTTTCTCTGTTTTATATATAGTAGTTTGTATCTGCTAATCCCAAACTCTTTCTTAGTTTATTCCTCCTCACCCACTTTCCTCTTTGGTGACCAGAAGTTTGTTCTCTTTGTCTGTGAGTCTGTTTATGTTTCATAAATAAGTTTATCTGTATCATAGCTTAGATTCTACATATAAGTGACATCATATGGCATTTTTCTTTCTCTTTCTGATTTATTTCACTTGGTGTGATAATCTCTAGCTCCATCCATGTTGGTGCAAATGGCATTATTCCATTCTTTTTTATGGCTGAGTAGAAGTGTACATTGTGTATATATACCACATATATCCTTTCGTCTGTGGATGGACACTTAGGTTGCTCCCATGTCTTGGCTGTTGTAAGTAGTGCTACTGTGAACGTTAGGGTGCCTCGGTCTTTTCAAATATAGTTTTCTCTGGATACATGCCCAGGAGTGGGACTGCTGAACCATAGGGCAACTCTATTTTTGGTTTTTTAAGGAACTTCCATACTGTTCTCCATAGTGGCTATACTAATTTACATTCCTACCAACAGTGTACGAGGCTTCTCCACACCCTCTTCACCATTTGTTATTTGTAGAGTTTTTAATGATGGCACTTCTGACTGGTGTGCGATGGTACGTCACTGTAGTTTTATTCTGCTGTTGTAATCTATTTTTAAAAACATTTTTGGTGGCATGTAGGTGATGTATAATTTATTATACATGATGTATTAGTTTCGGGGTACAGCAGAGAGAATCAGCGATACATACAGCCCCTCTTTTAGACTTTTTTCCCGTGTGGACCCTTAGGGAGCTTTGAGTGGAGTCCCCTGTGCTGTGACAGTGGGTCCCGATTAGCCGTCTCTCACACACAGCAGTCTGTGTCAGTCACAGCCTCTTACTTTATCCCTCCCCCGCTGTTCCTCTCTGGCAGTCCTAGGTTTGTTTTCCACATCTGTGACTCCATTTCTCTTCTGTAAATAAGTTTACTTGCACCAGTGTTGTTTAGATCCCACACATAAGCAGTACCTGTGATACTTGTCTTTCCCTGCCTGTCTGACCTCACTCGTATGACAGTCTCTAGGTCCATCCATGCTGCTGCACACGGCATTATTTTGTTCTTTCTTATGACTGATACTACATTGTATATGTGTACCATATCTTCTTTAGCCATTCCTTTGTCATCTCCTTATAGTTTTGATTTGCACTCTCTAATAGTGACATTGAGCATCTTTTCATGTGTCTATTGGCCATCTATATGTCTTCTTTGGAGAAATCTGTATTTAGGTCTTCTCATTTTTTGATTGGGTCGTTTGTTTTTTTGGTTATTGAGTTACGTGAGCTATGTGTGTATTTTGGAAATTAAACCCTTGTCAGTCACATCATTTGCAAATATTTTCTCTCAGTCTGTAGATTGTCTTTTCATTTTGATTATTGAAATTCATATTGATTATTCTTTTCATTTTGCTGTAAAAAAGCTTATAGGTTTGATTACGTCCCATTTGTTTATTTTTTGCTTTTATTTCTATTGCCTTGGGATACTGACTCACGAACTTTCCGGACACTACTTGCTGAAGAGACAGTCTTTCTTCATTGTATATCTTGCTTCCTTTGTTGGAGATTAATTGACCATAGGGGTGTGGGTCTGTTTCTAAGCTCTCTGTTCTGTCCCACTGATCCATACAGACACTGGTTTTTTTTTTTTAATTTCTCAGCAGTTAATACTTTCACAACCCCAAATCAAAGTAAAAATGATAAGTTTATGCAAAATTTAAACCCCCAAATTTATTAAACATTGTTACTAGAAAACTGTCTTCTTCTTTCAATTTTTGTTTAATTTTTGGCATTTGTTTTGGTACCTTATGAAACTAAATTTGTTAAGTGTTGCTTACTTTTAAGTTAGCTACCATGTCTTCTCTGGAATGTATCTAGTTTGAAAGGTAACAATTGACTGGTAAAACACGAAAGAAGTTTGGGTGATAGTCTTTTGTCTGACAGTAAGCAGATACTTTTGGAAAAGAGAGTATATGGAATTAGGTCAAAGATGGCCATTTCCAAGGGAAAAAAAAACAGTGATATGTATAAGAGAAATAAAAAATGCTATTCTAAAAATATACATTAAAATAAAGAAACCATTATTTTATGGGGCAAAAAGAAAGGGGAACTAAAAGTGATGTGTTAAAAAAGGATATGGGAAGTTCAGGCAAATGCTGAATGTAAGTTCCTTCTAGGCAGTAATTCTATGCTCTTTGAATTCAGCATCTCTCTGCTGTTCCCCTAACACACACTAACATACATAGTGAAATATAACCAATACATTGCTCTTTGCTAAGAAACCTGGTAATACTTACTATAGGTTAATTTACCTATTAAGGATATGTATGCTTTAGAGGCACGATTCTTTTTAAAATCAAGCTCTAGGAGCCTTGATCCCTCTTAAAAAGACTAGCTTACAGGGCTATTTTCTCAGCTCACCACCACTTGTTCACTTTTGGCCTTCCAAGTTTAGCTCTTTGGAAGAAAATCTGGCAGAGATTATGGTCTTAATCTTCCTTTTTTGAGCAGAGCAGGGGTTTTTACTTGTAGCCAACATATACTTTTAACACAGAAAGCTAGGACTGTTGGGGTCCCTGAAATCATCTTGTCCATCCTTTATTCTTCTCTCAGAACTTCCCTAACATCAGGCCAGACAATTCTTGACACAGTGGGCCTTCAGTCACTGTTTATACACGGTCTTTGTAGTCAGGTGAGTCTGGATTTACATCCTGGCTTGGTTACTTAACTGTGTGACTGTGATGCTAGGGCATCCCCCATTTATAAAACAGAAGTAGTAATCTGTGAGTTTTAGGGCTGCTGTGAGGCTTAAATGAAAGACTAGGTGTAAAGCATCTAGCACAGTGTCTGGCCCTTAGTAAGCCTCTCTTTGAATGAATTAATCAGTGTCCTTGAAAAGAGGATTTCCTCCTCTCTCAGCCACCCATCCGTTCCCTGACAGCCATCCATACTGGAGCTCCTTCCATTGTGAAACTTAAGTCCTTCTGGTTCCTGCTTACTTAGACTTATTATTCTGCTCCGTTTGGAAGCAAAGTTCTTCATAATTATTATGAAGTACTTTTGTAATAAAATGAAAGAAGAGAGAGATGTTATAAAGGTAAAAAAAAAATAAAGTTAAAGTTAAAAGATAACCTTTAACTTTCTTCAGAACGTTTCTTTCTTTCTTCTCCATTCTTCTGTTGTCTTTCTTGATGAGTCTAGTAAATGGTGAGAGAATTCACATTCCTAATTTTGTATCTGTGGGTACCTGGATGTTTGAATATCCACACAGTAGAATGCATGGAGGCTATTCAGTACCTTCTTGTCAACTTGTGTGTTATCTGATTCATCACAATATGAAATCAGATAGTTTTGATCCTTAAGGGCTTCATGCTTGTGAGCTGAGATGCAGATCTAAAGCCTTTGCTTTGATGTGTTTGGGATCGTAACACACTTCCGCTTTTAGCATAATGGTCTCATGCTTTCTGTGGCTAGTTGAGGGCTTTGGTTGGTTTTATGGTTTTTCTCAAGTCTTGTTCTGGTCTGTGAGTTACCACTCCCTACTTTTACTGGCTAGGGAGATGAGCTAGTGTCCATTTTATGCTGATTGCTGGGGTGAAGCCCTGGGTTGGCACAGCTGCTTGTGGCCTGTTATATTCTAGAAAGCAGCTCAGTCACAGCTCCACACTGGAGAGTGCTCAAATCGAGAGTCAAGATATTTTCTACAGTGTAACAGGAAGAGGGAGCATGTGCGGACTGTGTGTGCTCAGTGGTGTCTGACTCTGCAACACTATGGAGGGATGTATTTGCCTTACTGTATAATTGACATTTAAGAGTGATAGTGATTTCAGAGAACTGTACACAAATGAGGAAGAATCAACCCTGTGTAAAATGGGCAAAACCTCCCATTGTTCTGTGAGAGTGGGCATGGGAAGAGAATTGATGGTGACGGTCGGTAGAATATGGAGACAGGGATTGGAGTCCAGGATGTGTCCATTGTTGAGCAAAGGGTAAGACCATATAGTTATGTGCTTCTTTTCTATGTGATGGAATGAGGTTGCAGAACTGTAGACAAAACAAAGACATTCATGACCTATCTGAGTGTGTGATTGTCTTTAGTTTGAACTGTTGGTTAAGACGACCATCCTTAGCTGTCGCTGAGGGTGTAATGTGCTGTGAGCCATAGAGTAAAAGTCCTCACCAGTCAGAGCCAGTATTCTTAGGAAGTGGTCAGACTTCAGTGATAGAACCATTTCTTCTTGGCACTTAAGATAGTGTCATTTTATATTAAAAAAAAAAAAACGAAAGAGGCAAATTCTGGTGTTTGCAGAGCAGCAGTCTGCTTTTTTATTACATTCTCTTAATCTTGCCTAGAGAATTGATGGTAATACATCAGCTTCTGTAGATTCCACGGATTTGTGCAGATACATTGTAAAAAAGATACCTCTTTAGGAATTTTCTGTGACTCAAAATGGAAATTATGGCATACTCTTCTGATTCTCTGGATTCTTCTTCTTTGACTGATTTCAGAGCAAAATGCTTCCTCAGTGCTTCATTCTTGGAGTAGACGCAAACAGCAGTTCCAGATAAATGTGTGAGATATGGGTTAAAAAATAGACAGTTTTACATATGATGATTGAAAATGGTTTTGAGCAAATAGTATAGGCATCATTTATTCATCCAGTAATTGCACATTTATTTATTGAATGCTCGTAAGTGCAAACACTGTTCTAAGTGCCAGGAAGGAGTACAGCCTTCCATGAAATAGTCTGAGGTCAGTCTTCCCTCTCAGGTGGCCGTAACATATGGGCCAAGAACAGGGCTCATCCTCTGTGAATTTTTTTTCACTCCCTGTCTCCAGGAGACAGTGCGGCTTCCCTTTTTGTTTATAACCGTCAGGCATGAGTCATCCCTTTGCCGTGAGTATTGCAGACTCACGTATCACATTCCAGCCTAGTTTGTACTGCTGCCGGGGTCTCAGCCAGCAGCTTTTTTTGCCTGTCTTCCAACAGTCAAGATAGTCAGAACAATGAGACCGACTACACAAATTAATTAACTGGGGAATGGAGAAGAGAGAGCATGGAATTGTTTTCTATCCATTTTTGTTTGTACAAGATACATTTAGGACTAGATACCTTCTTTCTAGGTGCCAGTGCACCAGGCAGTATCTACCATCAGAGTTCATTTTAGGGGAATTTTTGAAACTTGATGTATAGCTGATAGTATTATATAAGTTACAGGTATAAAACATAGTGGTTCACAGTTTTTAAAGGTTATATTCTATTTATAGTTATTATAAAATATGGGCTATATTCCCTGAAGCTTATTTATTTTATACACAGAAGTTTGTACCTCATAATCCCCTACCCCAAGCTCTCCCATCTCTCCTTCCTTGTCTGCACTGGTGACCACTAGTTTTTTCTCTGTACCTGTGTGTCTGTTTCTTTTTTGTTGTAATCACTAGCTTGTTTTATTTCTTAGATGCCACATGTAAGTGATATCATACAGTATTTGTCTTTCTGTGTCTCTTTCACTTAGCACAGTGCCCTCCAGGTATATCCATGTTGCTCTAAATGGCCAAATCATTCTTTTTATGGCTGAGTAGTATTCCACTATGTGTGTGTGTGTGTGTGTGTGTGTATTATATAGTGAAAGTGTTAGTTGCTCAGTCATCCAACTCTTTGTGACCCCATAAACTGTAGCCCACCAGGTTCCTCTGTCCATGTAATTCTCCGGGCAAGAATACTGGAGTGGGTAGCCATTCCCTTCTCCGGGGATCTTCCAGTCCCCTGGATCAAACCCAGGTCCTCCTGCATAACAGACAGATCTTTTTACCATCTGAACCACCAGTGATGTATAGGTGTATATGTGTGTGTGTGTATATGTGTATATATCTTCTCTATCCTCTGAATCCTTTTTTTAAAAAAAATAAATTTGCATTTGTGAGCAAATACAGTCAGCTGTCCTTTACAAAGGATGTTGGTTCTACAAGTGGACTTGGCAGCTTTGGCCGACAGTTCTGTTGCACACATAAAATGGTCCTTTAAGAAAAACCTGGAAATTTGCTTTAAAATTTTAAGAAAATACATCAAATAAACAAGCAGCAAAATTCTTCCTGAAAACTTTCTTAACAATACTTACTTTGGTTTGAATATTTAGACTTTTTTCTCTTAATATTTCTATATTAAGTTTGATTGATTTATATCTTTAAAAAGATATATTTAAGACAGAAGCCATTTAAAAAATATTTTAAAAGCCACTGTCACCCATAATTATCTTGTTATAACTTTTCATTTCTTGAAATTCTCTTCTAGTCTATAATTACTATATGTAATTAGAATATTGGCATTTAGGCGATTGCATGCTCTACTTTAAATCTTGAATGTTCTTACTTACCCTCTTTTTTGAATATGCCTCATGAAATGATTCATACTCCAGCACTGTGACTCAGGGTAGTGAAAGGGGGCTTGTTTAGAATAGCGGAGTGAGTGTCAGGTTAGTCTTCCAATCAGAAAACATTCCATGCAGTTTGAGGTACAGGTGAATAGCAGATTTCTTCTTGGCCTAGGCTTGGCTAGAAAGCAAGTAGATTTATGTAGTGTTTGCTCAAATTACAAATGATGAGATCCTAAAAGCACTTTTAGTTTTAGAGAGTTCAAAGTGGCCAGCCAAATGAAAGTTCTGTGGCCTACCTGAGAATAAAATTTATGAATTCTTTGTTGGGGAAGAAGGTGAGACCTTTGTGGTTTGGTGGAAATAAGAGCTCGCTGTCTCTCACTCTCTGCTCTTTAGTACAGGTGCGCGCGCGCACACACACACTACACACACACACACACACACACACACACTACACACACACACACACACACACACACACACACTACAAGAAACAAGAAGCTGGCATTTCCCAGCCCTTTCTCCATTGTCTGGAGAAGGAGATCAAAAAGGAAAACTGTTTAAAACATTTTAGAATTCTGCAAAGGATTGATTTTGAGTCTGCAGACTTCAGAGTTGGTGTGCCTGCAATGGTAATATAGGTATGAGTCTCCAGATAAATGCTTAGGTCTGGAGTGCCAGGCAAAGTAGGCAATTTCAGAGATTTCGAGGAGCAAAATTTATTTCCCTCCATATTCCCATATGGATGGAAATGTATGCTCTTAAGTGAGTCGAGATCCTTAGTGAAGAAGTAGAATGATAAGCAGAAACTACTAACTAGGGAAATGATCTGTTTAGGAGTTGGGTGTATCAGTGATGATTGGGTTCAAACATAGGTAACAATCAGAAAAATAAGGGTTTGCTTAAGCAAGACAGAGGTTAATATATTTTTCCCTTACATACATCCAAAGCTAGGCAGTTGAGAGCTGGTGTGGCAGCTCTATAGTCATCAGGGATCCAAATTCCCATTTCTTTTTGCTTCCTCATCCTCAGGGCTGCCTTCTCTCAGGACTGCCCAAGGGCTGTGGGATGACCAGTCTGACTGTCTGTCACATCTGTGCTCCAGGCAAGAAGGGCAGGGCCGCAGGGTGTACTTGCTAGCAGAGTCAACCCTTTGAAGAGCTTTTTGTTGTCCTGCCTACTATTGGCCGCCCCGTCTATAAAAGACATTGCCTTCCCATTGATGCAGAGGTTCAATATTGGATAGGCAGACCTTAGTCTCTGCCAGACCAAGTGATCATGAGCATAAAGGTATTCCTGAGACCTGATGGCTGAGACCTTGGGATGCTTGCCAACTCTTACGATAGGATGATAATGTTTGACAGATCTAACCTTTAGTTTGCTGCTTGATTGATTGATTGAGCAGTGTTAAGGACTTACTCTATACCAGGCACTGGAGTTACAGGAGTGAAAAAGACATGTTCATGAAAGACATGAAAGACATGAAAATAGACATGTTCCCTCTCTCAAAAGAGTTTATAAGCTAATTGGAAAAAAAAATGTTTTTAAATAAATAAATTATAAGTATATAAGTATATTGACCATTAAGAGAAGGAGAAGTAGCGAGTGTTTCCTATTAGGAAAGACTCCAGAAGGGTATGACATAGTGTATACACTGAGATTTAAAGGATGCATGGGAGTTAGAAAGTTGAGGATGAGTCAGGTTAGAAAGAGGGGGAGGAATGTTCCAGGCAGATCCACTCTCAGTCTAAGAGTTCTTTCTTCATCAGAGGGAATCAGCGGGAGTTTCCAAAGCAACAAAAGGGACTCCAGGTTCTTTTTTTATCTAAAATGGATGAAAGGACTGCCATCCTTTCTACTTACTTGTTTTTTCACTCTCTCTCGATGAGTGCCTGCCTGCTTAGGTGGCACCAGGGAGTGTTGGTAACTGAGGAAGGAGGGGGACAAGTGATTGGGGCATGTACTGAAGCCCAGCTGCCCCATCATAGATCTGCATTTTGGTCTCAATGTGGGACTCTGGGGAGGCAAGGACTCGTTCTGACCCTGAAGTGCTGATATGACCCCCTTCCCCTTCCAGGAAGTGGACATTGTGGTAGCACCATGCCAAGGCCTCCGGCCCACAGTGGATGTTCTGGGTGACTTGGTGAATGATTTCTTGCCTGTGATAACCTATGCACTCCACAAAGATGAACTCTCTGAGAGGGATGAGCAAGAGCTTCAGGAAATCCGAAAGTATTTCTCCTTTCCCATATTCTTTTTCAAAGTGCCGAAGCCGGGCTCGGAGATAACTGACTCCTCCACTGAAAGGATGGAAAGCGAAAGATCACCACTTCACCGCCAGCTGACTGACCTGGGCTATCTGAGCAGCAGCCGCTGTAACTGTGCGGCCCCCGGCCAGGACACCAAAGCCCAGAGCATGCTGGTGGAGCACGGTGGGAAGCTGAGACACCTGAACACGTTTTCTCACCAGGTGCTGCAGGCCCGCCTGGTGGACGCAGCCAAGGCCCTAAACCTGGTGCACTGCCGCTGCCTCGACATCTTCATTAACCAGGCCTTTGACATGCAGCGGGACCTGCAGATCACACCCAAACGCCTGGAATACACTCGAAAAAAGGAGAATGAGCTGTATGAATCACTGATGAATATTGCCAACCGGAAGCAAGAGGAAATGAAAGACATGATTGTTGAGACTCTTAACGCCATGAAAGAGGAACTTCTGGATGATGCCACCAACATGGAGTTCAAAGGTGGGTCCTAGAGAGCTTGGTACGGTGCAGGAACTAGGGCATCCTCGAACCCTTTCCAGCTGGCGTAGAGTACATCAGTTCTGAAGCCCTAAGGAACCTACCCTGATGGGGCTTATTAGCAGCAGCCTGCCTGAAATCACTGAGCGAAGTTGGCCTCTCTTGTTCTGAGAGGTCTTGGAAAAGTCTGCCAACATTCCTTCCTGTTTGATAAATTCATCCCAATACTGCTCTTTAGCCTCGGGGGCCTATTTGTATCCCCTTGCCTTTTTAAGACTGGAGGAGAGCTGCTTGAGAATGTCACTGAGTCGTGCTTTAGTCCTGACTCCTTTGTCATGGCCCATGCTGCTTTGTTGGTTCCTTTTTGTGTCTCATGGTCTCATTTTCTTTTCAGGGTGCTCTTGAGATGTAACTCAGAAGGATTTCCCAAAGTAGCAATTTTAGCTTTCCTGGCATTCCTGTCCTTCATGAATGACTGTTAAGAAAATTGGGCCAAATGCTTAGTCAGGTCTTTTGTTGTCTGAGGTCTGGGTGCTACTGACTTTGTATAGTGACTCCTGCGTGAACATTAGCTCTCAGTTCAGTTCAGTCACTCAGTCATGTCCAACTCTTTTTGACCCCATGGACTACAGCACACCAGGCCTCCCTGTCCAGCACCAACTCCCAGAGCTTTCTCAAACTCATGTCTGTTGAGCCAGTGATGCCATCCAACCATCTCATCCTCTTTCATCCCCTTCTCCTCCTGCCTTCAGTCTTTCCTAGCATCAGGGTCTTTTCCAGTGAGTCAGCTCTTCACATCAAGTGGTCAAAATATTGGACGTTCAGCATCAGTCCTTCCAGTGAATATTCAGGACTGATTTCCTTTAGGATTGACTGGTTGGATCTCCTTGCAGTCCAAGGGATTCTCAAGAATCTTCTCCAACACCACAGTTGAAAAGCATCAATTCTTTGATGTTAAGCTTTCTTTATAGTCCAACTCTCACATCCATACGTGATTACTGAAAAAACCATAGCTCTGAGTAGACGGACCTTTGCCGACAAAGTAATGTCTCTGCTTTTTAATATGCTGTCTAGATAGGTCATAGCTTTTTTTCCAAGGAGCAAGCATCTTTTAATTTCATGGCTCCAGTCACCATCTGCAGTGATTTTGAAGCCCAAGAAAATGAAGTCTGTCACTGTTTCCATTGTTTCCCCATCTATTTGCCATGAAGTGATGGGACCGGATGTCATGATCTTAGTTTTTTGAATGTTGAGTTTTAAGCCAGCTTTTTCACTCTCCTCTTTAACTTCCATCAAGAGGCTCTTTAGTTCCTCTTCACTTTCTGTCATAAGGGTGATGTCATCTGCATATCTGAGGTTATTGATATTTCTCCCGGCAATCTTGATTCCAGCTTGTGCTTCATCCAGCCTGGTATTTCTTATGATGTACCCTGCATATAAGTTAAATAAATAGGATGACAGTATACAGCCTTGACGTACTCCTTTCCCAATTTGAAACCAGTCCATTGTTCCATGTCCGGTTCTAACTGTTGCTTCTTGACCTGCATACAGATTTCTCAGGAGGCAGGTAAGGTGGTCTGGTATTCCCATCTCTTTAAGAGTTTTCCACAGTTTGTTGTGATCCACACAGTCAAAGGCTTTGGCATAATCAATAAAGCAGAAGTAGATGTTTTTCTGGAACTCTCTTGCTTTTTCTGTGATCCAGTGGATGTTGGCAATTTGATCTCTGGTTCCTCTGCCTTTTCTAAATCCAGCTTGAACATCTGGAAGTTCTCAGTTCATGTACTGTTGAAGCCTGGCTTGGAGAATTTTGAGCATTGCTTTGCTAGAGTGTGGGATGAGTGCAATTGTGCAGTAGTTTGAACATTCTTTGGTATTGCCTTTCTTTGGGATTGGAATGAAAATTGACCTTTTCCAGTCCTGTCGCCACGGCTGAGTTTTCCAAATTTGCTGGCATATTGAGTGCAGCACTTTAACAGCACCGTCTTTTGGGACTTGAAATAGCTCAGCTGGAATTCCATCACCTCCACTAGCTTTGTTCGTAGTGATGCTTCCTAAGGCCCACTTGACTTCACATTCCAGGATGTCTGGCTCTAAGTGAGTGATCACACCATCATGGTTATCTGGGTCATGAAGATCTTTTTTGAATAGCTCTTCTGTGTATTCTTGCCACCTCTTCTTAATATCTTCTGCTTCTGTTAGGTCCATACCATTTCTGTCCTTTATTGTGCCCATCTTTGTATGAAAGTTTCTGTTGGTAGCTCTGATTTTCTTGAAGAGATCTCTAGTCTTTCCCATTCTATTGTTTTCCTCATTTCTTTTCATTGATCACTGAGGAAGGCTTTCTTATCTCTCCTTGCTGTTTTTGGAACTCTGCATTCAGATGGGTATATCTTTCTCCTTGGCCTTTTGCTTCTCTTCTTTGCTCAGCTATTTGTAAGGACTCCTCAGACAACCATTTTGCCTTTTTGCATTTCTTTTTCTTGGGGATGGTCTTGATCACTGCCTCCTGTACAATGTCATGAACTTCCATCCATAGTTCTTAACATAGTAGAACAGCCTCTATAGGTGGGTTCTGCTTATTGCCATTTTCTAGACGAGGGAATTAAGGCTCAGATAGCTTCAGTAATTTGCTCAAGATCACACAGATACTAAGTAGTAGAGGCAGAATTTGAATCTAAACAGTCTGATTCCTGAGCTCATACTCATAATTTCCACACTTTACTGCTTCTTTATCTGTTCCCTGTTATTGATGTTACCCTCTTCCTGGGAACCAGCTTCAAAACCTCAGCATGAGGACTTACCTGGCCGTCCAGAGGTTCAGACTCTGCACTTCCAATGCAAAGATACACATTGTGTATCCTTGAAGCAGTGACAATGTTCCAGTTTTACTTTTGATTTCTCTAATAATTGATTAGAATTGAATTCTTGACTCTTTGCTTTTTCTCATTAATATGCTGGGAAGTGTGAAATATTACAAAGATTAGAGGCTTTGGAATTCATGAGCTTTGCGTTCGAATGCTAGGTATATTTTTCCCTAACTCTACCATCCCCTCCCAGTGCCCAGTTTATTCTCTTTTTGAGGCTTTTTCCTGACGTATCAAATATAACCAGTAATACCCTTCTGACGTTGTTGTTAGGGTTAAATTAGATTAGATATGTAAAATACATACTGTGCATTTCACATAGTCTGCACTCAATAATTGTTGTTCCTGTCCTTTTGTAAATGTGATGTAAGAGCTGACAGAATCAATAGGTTCATTCTGTACATAGGTGCTCCTTCAGGATTCTTAGATGCCTTAAATGGTTGAGGATTGCATGACCCCTCATGCTGAGAGTCCAAGTTTGTCAGCCATGTGTGTTTTGTAGCAATCAGCATGCTAGCTCCTTGGGTCCGACAGTATTCAGTGTACCTGCCCATCCCCTCACAATGAGTTAGCTTTTTGCTGTGCCTCCATAGATGTCATTGTCCCTGAGAATGGAGAGCCAGTGGGCACCAGAGAGATCAAATGCTGCATCCGACAGATCCAGGAGCTCATCATTTCCCGGCTTAATCAAGCAGTGGCTAACAAGCTGATCAGCTCCGTGGATTATCTACGCGAGAGCTTTGTTGGAACCCTGGAACGGTGTCTGCAGAGCCTGGAGAAGTCTCAGGATGTCTCGGTTCACATCACCAGTAATTATCTCAAACAGGTACTCAGAGGGTAGTTAAGAGCTGGCCACAGATAACACAGGAAACAGAATCCACCCACGAGCCCAGCTTCAAGTTAGCCAAGAATCTCCGTTTCAGTCTTCACGCCAGTGCAGTTTGAATTTTGTTCTCCTGTCTCACGACCACTGTCTGTGGAGGTGCTTGTGAACTGTCAGGGTGCAGTCCAGCCAGTGAGCAAGACGATGGAGATGAATCAGACGGGTCCCACTGGTCACAAAACAGGGGACCACCGTGCCTTGACTCTGCACATACGTGGCGGGGTAGATTTGGGACCCTTGAAACTGGACCATGTTCTTGAAATAAATATCATTTATTGCATTTTTAATTATCCACTTTACTCAGGGCATATTGACTTTCTTATTGTGTATTCTTTTTCAGATATTAAATGCTGCCTATCATGTTGAAGTCACATTTCACTCAGGGTCCTCAGTTACAAGGATGCTGTGGGAGCAAATCAAACAGGTAAAGGTTTTTTAGGGAAACATTTTTCAGCCCCTTGTTGGCTCAAATGAATCTTGGTCTCTCCAACAGGAACTAATGTCTAGGATATCTGTCCTAGGCAAACTGATATCTGTCAGTATAGGTGGCCGTTGGTCCTGATTTTCTTGCCTGGGAAAGTTCTGATTTATGCCTGTTCTGAAATAATTATTAACTGTCCCCTTTAACTCTTAAAAGTGATGTACCTAAATGATAGTTTATGGAGCCATAAAACTCTTACTTCTCTAGCTTTTTCATGTTTCTCTTCCCCAACCTAAGTGTTTTCTCAGAACCAGGCTTTGTTACCAAAGACCATGAGTATGATTTATTTTCTGGTATTCAGTCTGGTTCTTATATTGAATTATTTGCTGACTTTAGAAAGGGGTTTATCAGGCACCCCCAGTACTGTTTGTAATGTATTGAGGATTTGTGAACATGCATTCCAAGCCTACTGTTCTTTGATGCTTTCCATTGGACTGAGCCCCGATTTTGAGGTAGGTGAAATTGGAGAGGACTGTTGGACTTCATACAGCTCTGGTCTTAAGATCCTGGCCTGCTGAATGGGTAATCCAGCGAGGAAGGGGTGCTTCCTAATGGTTCCTGTCTCCCCTCCTCAGTGTTCTCACTACCCCTGTCCTGACAGATCATCCAGCGCATCACTTGGGTGAGCCCACCTGCCATCACACTGGAGTGGAAGAGGAAGGTGGCCCAGGAAGCCATCGAGAGCCTCAGTGCCTCCAAGCTGGCCAAAAGCATTTGCAGCCAGTTCAGGACTCGGCTCAACAGTTCTCACGAGGCCTTTGCAGCTTCCTTGCGGCAGGTGAGTCTGTAGGAAAGGAGATACAACTGGATCAAGCAGAGAGGCGCCTCGTCTGCTGTGGAGTGCTTTATCTACTGCCCTCTATATAATTGTTTAAAAATCATCAGTATATTTTCTTTCTATTGTGTTAGAGGATAATACTAAGTTACAGAGTGTTTCATCAATAAATGTTTCATGTGGATGTTTTTCTAACTCTAGAGAGAATGGAGAAAACTCAGTTAATTTCTCCTCACTTCACTGAGTGAGGAATGAAAATCAAAGGGTAGGAATTTTATATGAGTTTATATAGTATTTTAGGAATGAGTGACAAAAAGGGATGGCATTCCAACTTCCATGTGTGTGCTTGGTCACTCAGTCATGTCCCACTCTTTGCAGCCCCATGGACTGCAGGGGATTCTCAGGCAAGAATACTGGAGTGGGTTGCCATGCCCTCCTTCAGAGGATCTTCCCAACCCAGGGATAGAACCCAGGTCTCCTGCACCACAGGCAGTTTCTTTACCATCTGAGCCACCCGGGAAGCCCCCAACTTTCACAGTAGTTTGCAATTATGTGACATTTGCTTGTGCCTTTTGGGGAGGGTGTGGGTGTGTGCAGGTGCATGTGTGTACATGTTTGTGGAGGGCAGGGTGGGTAGATGTGATTATACATCCAGGAGGAAAAAATTACTACTTAATGAGTGCTCACTACCTGCCAACCCCTGAGTTGCGTTACATGCATCTTACTTAATTCTCACAGTTACCCTCATGAGGTAGATATTGTTATCCCTGTAACAGGTGAGGAAGCCAAAGCTGGGGACCTGATAAGCCATATTTCTTTCTTCTTTTTCTGTCCCAGCTGGAAGCTGGCCACTCAGGCCGGTTGGAGAAAACTGAAGATCTATGGCTGAAGGTTCGGAAAGATCATGCTCCCCGCCTGGCACGCCTTTCGCTGGAAAGCCGTTCTTTACAGGATGTCTTACTGCATCGTGAGTCCTTACTTTTTCCCTAGTAAATTGGAGGAGGCTTCTGGATACCTAACAGCCTCATGTCCACTCTCAGAGAATCCCACTGTCTAAAGCTTGCAAAGCTGTCTAAACATCTACTGTTTTTTAATTTCTGATGAAGTCTGCTTGGTCCTGCTGTTTATATAGTTCAAATAACACAACCAAAGTTTATTTAAATTAAAGCAGTTAGGTTACTATTGGTTTACAAAACATCCACATTTCTTTCCCTGGCATAGTTATGACTTCCTGCTTCTACATAGGTCCGCATCTGAGAATCTTAAGAGTCGGTTGCCCAGCACGTTCACATCCTTCCTGCCTTATCTCTGTCTCTCTCCCTTACAGGTAAACCTAAACTGGGGCAGGAGCTGGGCCGGGGCCAGTATGGCGTGGTGTACCTCTGTGACAACTGGGGGGGGCACTTCCCTTGTGCCCTCAAGTCAGTTGTCCCCCCAGATGAGAAGCACTGGAATGACCTGGCTTTGGAGTTCCACTACATGAGGTGGGTTCTGCTCTCAGTCATCTCTGTGGGGAGCAGTTCTTCTAGAGAGGAACCTAGGAACCTCGTATAAATTTTGTACCGAGAGATACAGTGTGCCCTGACCCTCCGTTCCATGTCTCACAATGCTGTAGACCAGTATTTCGGTCTCTTCAAGGCCTTTACTCCTTTCCCTGCCCTTTCCCCCCATCCTAATTCTCAGACACATCCTTATATTTGCCTTTCTTCCTTAGTCCTCAAGGCCTGTCCCCTTTCAGATTCCATAATTCTTTGTCCTTGTTAGAGAGGCCATTCTCTTGGCACTCTCTGTCCTGAGGGCCATTACTCTGGGCCTGGACCAAGCATGGTCCCCCGTGGTGACATGCCACTCGAGGATAGCACCAAGATGCTCTAGCCAGGCCTCTCTGCCCCTCACCAGGTCTCTGCCAAAGCATGAGCGTTTGGTGGATCTGCACGGTTCTGTCATCGACTACAGCTACGGCGGTGGCTCCAGCATCGCCGTGCTGCTCATCATGGAGCGGCTGCACCGGGACCTCTACACAGGGCTGAAGGTGAGGGGCCGACCGGGAGTGGCCAGTTTGCGGCCAGATTCACGGGTTCCTTTCTGGCCTTCCTCCCTTCTTCCTGATTCAGAGCCTCTAGCTCTCATAGGGCGTTTTTGGAGTAATCAAACTATTACCTTCAGCTCCAAAACCCTAAAAAATGTCTCATAAGTTGTTTTTTTGGCCCATTTTATATCTAGAATATTGCAATTCACTACTTTTACCTATTGTGGTAATAATAAAAATCTAGACTACACAGGAGCAGAAAAGCTTCCTATAACTCTACTATTCTTTCTTTTTTTTTTTGTTCTCAGTGAATTAAACCAGTTTTTTTTTTGTCAGCAAATATTTATTAGTGGTTACTTTGTACAAGGCCTTGTATTAAGCAACATAAGAGGATATCAAAACATATACTTGGGGAAAAAATATATATATATAAATTTATTTTGGCCAAGACTTGAAAAAAAATTGTAGTCAGTTATCATTTCATGAACAGGTGGCATTTGAGTTTGATAATACCCTGGTGGGTAAAATTTGGGCAGATGTTGGAAAGAAGAACTTACACCAGGGGAAGAAGTAGGATAGTGCCCAGGACTTGTGAAAGACACTATGACTGTGTTGGAGCAGGTGGTTCATTTGGGGAATAGAGGGGAAATGATATGCAAAGAAGTGTTGGGAACAAATTATAAAAGACCAAAACTGTTAAGAATTCCATAAAATTCAAATTCTCTTGTAGACAGTGAGAAGCAAAAGATTTTGAACGAAGGTAAAATGTTCTCAGTTGAATGCTGAGTTCCTCTCATCTAAAACAGGCCCCAGGAGGGAAATAGAGAGGTTTCTTTTGTTTGTCCTCTTCTACACTGGAGCTAGAAAAGCTAACCCCAGAGTGTCTGGTAGGTTTCTTCTCACAGGTGCCTCTTTTCCCAGTTTATATGGAAGCTTTCAGAAGTAAGACAGAAGAATCTTTAGAAATGCTTGCAGGAGCCATGAGAAATCAATAAGATGAAGAAAAGGACTCTCCAAGTGGCTTTCTTTCTTCATTTCAGGGGAGTTAGGCTCAGCACCTTGAGATGCTTTTCCATAAGTGGGTTAGAGAACCATATATAGGCTTTTGGATAAATGATATAACATTCTCCAGAATTCAGAAGACCCTACATTGGAACCTTGCTACAAGTAGCATGAATGACTTTGGCATTTGAATCCACAAAACCAAATCTGGACTAACCAGGCCTACAAAACAATGGAAGTAAATCTGCCTGTGAGTCCTAGAAATACTCACTCTGAGCCTCTGAGGCAGTTCTAGAGTTTACTCAGGTTAGAGATGAGCTCATGCCTTCAGGTGTTTAGCTGTGGCTCTCCTGGTCACTTTGGGGATCATCCAGCTGCCTGAGTGCTGCCTGCAGGAGATGTGCTCTGGCCTTACAGCTTGCCTTTCCTTGCCTTCCCTTTGTCTCCCTCTCCTGCCTGCCTTCCTCATCCCTGGCTCTCACCCGCTTCTCTGCCTGGTACCCTAGTGTGCGGCCTCTTAGTACCTCACAGAGAAACTGTTAGTCGGTATAAGCGAGTGGGGTTGAGGAGTTGTCCTCTTGGTGACACGTAAGCCCTTTTGTCTCCCCAAGGCTGGGCTGGCCCTGGAGACCCGTTTGCAGATAGCCCTAGATGTCGTGGAGGGAATCCGCTTCCTACACAGCCAGGGGCTTGTCCACCGTGATGTCAAACTGAAAAATGTGCTGGTAAGTAAGAGCTGTTTCGCCAAGATAACTCCCTGTCTCTGCATGTAAGTGACCTTTGGAAGGAAGTACACATAAATAAGGGCTTCCCTAGCGGCTCAGATAGTAAAGAATCTGCCTGCCATGGAGGAGACCTACGTTCGAGCCCTAGGTCGGGAAGACCCCCCCGAGGAGGGAATGGCTGTCCACTCCAGTATTCTTGCCTGGAGAATTCCACGGACAGAGGAGCCTGGCTAGCTACAGTCCATAGGGTCTCGAAGAGTCAGACACGACTGAGCGACTAATACTTTCACACATAAAATAAATCTGTTCACAGGAAGAGCCTGGGGTGAGAGTAGAGCAGTTCACAGCAGAATAGATGGACTTGCAGCTCAGGGAAGAATTGCGTCATAGGTCTAGCTTATATTGCTTAAGGTTTTTTCTCCTAACCCTGGTGAGAAAATTTAAACTTACAGAGAAGCTAAAAAAGTGGTGTGATGAAGACCCACATGCTGCTCATCCAGATCCATACTCTCTCTCCTAGTGTAGGCTCTCTTTGTTTCTGTCTCGCTCTCGTCACCTGCATGTGCACACACACTTTTTTACTGAACTATATGAGAGTAAGTTGCAGATAAAGGTCTGCTTCTAGGGAATTCCCTCGTGATCCCTGGCCAGGACTCCGTGCTCCCAATGCAGGAGGCCCAGGTTTGATCCCTGGTCAGGGAACTAGATTCACATAACTGCAACTAAGAGTTCTCACGTTGCAACTAAAGATCCTGCACAACAGGATCCAGCCACAACAAAGATTGAAGATCCCAAGTGCCGCAGCTAAGGCCTGGAGCAGCTAAATTAATTAAAAAAAAAAAAAAAAAAAACCAACTTTGCTCCCAAATACTTCAGCTTGTATCTTCTAAGGAAAAGACATTCTTCCACATAATTAAAATGCCATTATCGGGGCTTCCTTGGTGGCTCAGTGGTAAAGAATCCACCTGCCTATGCAGGAGACACAGAGGAGTGGATTTGATCCCTGGGTTGGGAAGATCCCCTGGAGGAGGAAATGGCAACCCACTCCAGTATTCTTGCCTGGGAAATTCCATGGACAGAGAAGCCTGGCAGGCTGAAGTTCATGGGGTCATAAAGAGTTGGACACGACTAAGCACAACACAGTTACAGTTACATAAAGATTTATAATATTGTGTTAGTTTCTGGTATATAGCAAGGTGATTCAGTTCTACATATCTGTATTCTTTTATCATATTCTTACCAATTTTATGCCATTACAAGATACTGAATATAGTTCCCTGTGCTATAAACATTGTTGATTATCTATTTTATAGTAGTAATTTATATCTGCCAATCCCAAACTCCTAATTTATCCCTCTGCCACCCCTTTCCCCTTTGGTGGCTGTAAGTTTGTTTTCCATGTCTATGAGTCTGCTTCTGTTTTGTAAATAAGTTCATTTGTATCATGTTTTAGATTCCACATAGAAGTGGTGTCATATATTTGTCTTTCTCTGACTTACTTCTCTTCTTTTGATAATCTTTAGGTCCATCCATGTCACTGCAAATGGCATCATTTCATTCTTTTTTATGGCTGAGTTATATTCCATTATATATACATACAGTTGCTTCTTTATTCCTCTGAGACATTGATTTATTGCCTTGGACCTTAGGAAAGGAAACTTGAGGGAGTCATAAAAGCCCTCAGCTGACCAGAGGAGCTCAACCTTCTTCCTTACCAACTTTCTGCCCTGGGTTCTGGAGGTCAGAGGAGAATAATCAGGAACTGAAATACTTTTCCTTAGTGTCCTTCATTTATTCATTCTTCCAACATTTGCTAAGCTCCTGATACGTGCTAAGCACTATGCTGTATGCTGGGGATACAAAGATGAAAAAGACGGTCCTGGCATCAGGTTGCTTACAGTCTGGGGAGAAGCAACGGGAGTGAGTCTGGAGACAGGGAGACGGGAGGCAGAGCTGATTAAGTACTGCTGTGAGGTGGGTGCCTGCTTCTGAGCTTGGGTATGCAGTTGAGTGCTGTGTGCAGGACGAGGCATAGGCTGACTGGCATCCTGCTTTGTTGGCAGTTGGACAAGCAGAACCGTGCCAAGATCACTGACTTAGGATTCTGCAAGCCAGAGGCCATGATGTCAGGCAGCATTGTGGGGACACCAATCCATATGGCCCCTGAACTTTTCACAGGTAAGCTGGAGGGTGGGGAGTGGGTTTGGGCAGAGCTCTGTATTTTAACCAAGTGCTACCCTTTGGACTAAGTAATACCCTCAAGTACTACTGGCAGTTCTGGTACAGGGGGAGAAACCAGAACAGGAGAAACACAAGACAAGTAGGGAGAAAAGTGAAGAGGTAAAGGAGCAAGAAAGACAGTTATAAATGGGAGTCACCAGCTACCTTGTGGCTGTCTCTCTGGGCTGTTAGTGCCATAATTGGCATAGTCAGCCAATTATTTAATCATAAAGCGTTGATAGAGTGAAGTCAGAAATACAGAAACAGATATTGTATATTAACACATATATTACAGAATCTGGAAAAACGATACTGATGAACCTGTTTGAAGGGCAGGAATGGAGATGCAGATGAGAGGATGGACTTGTGGACACAGCAGGGGAAGGAGAGGACGGAAGGAATTAAGGGAGTTGCACTGACATAAACGCTGCCACGTGTAACAGATAGCTAGTAGGAAGCTGCTCGGGCTCCCCTGGTGGCCAGTGGTGCAGAATCTGTCTCCCAGTGCACAAGAGTCCAGTTTGCTCCCTGGGTCGGGGAGATCCCCTGAAGAAGGACATGGCAACCCACTCCGGTATTCTTGCCTGGAGAGTCGCATGGAGCATGACGTGTTACAGTCCATGGGGTCGCAAAGGGTCAGACAAGACTGAGCGACAGCAACATAAGGATCAGGAGTTAGTTGGACAGCTGTAGTTTTACACACATCGAAAAGAAGTAGGCAGTCACCATTTTTCTTTCCCTGACTTTAAAAAATTTCTATTCCCACTTCTATTATTTGATCTTGGCCACTTCATATTTAAAGTCCTTTGATCGTTTCTACTGCAGTTCATCCTACTGTTGTAAAAGTAGTCTTTCTAAAATATTTTCTTCATGTTACCTCCTGCTCTAAAGCATAAATGACCCCTTCTCCCCACCGAATCCAGACTGTCTGACTTTAAATATGTTTAAAATGTGTAAAAATGTTCTGGTTCCAATCTGTTT
This sequence comes from Cervus canadensis, assembly GCF_019320065.1. Taxonomy (NCBI): domain Eukaryota; kingdom Metazoa; phylum Chordata; class Mammalia; order Artiodactyla; family Cervidae; genus Cervus; species Cervus canadensis. Next base: position 73,831,662 of record NC_057398.1, read on the forward strand.
ACCCACCTGTATTTTCCAGTTTTATTTCCCTAACATGACCTTTCAGGATTTATCTTTTTAACAGTCCCATTAAAATTAAAGGCCTATTTTCCTTCCCCTTTGTCAAGTTCTAGTCTTGGTTCTCTTCTTAATCTTTGGCCCTCCCAGTGCCGTAATTTTTCATACTATAAAATGGGCATTATAAATGTGTCCTTTCTAACAGGATTGTTATAAGAGATCATGGATAGTAAAGGCTCTAGAAACAGTGTGAAAAGGCCTCCACTGATGCAGGTGAGTGTGATGCTGTTGCTTCCCTCCCTGCTCACTACTTGTCACCCTTTCTTGCTGCAGGGAAGTATGATAATTCCGTGGATGTCTACGCCTTTGGCATTCTCTTCTGGTATATCTGCTCAGGCTCTGTCAAGCTCCCAGAGGCATTTGAGAGGTGTGCCAGCAAAGACCATCTCTGGAACAACGTCCGGAGAGGTAAGCACCACGAGCCCTGCTTCGCTGTCTCCCTTGGCGGGAGCACGCTGAAACCCCCGCTCTGGCCGCTCCACAGCAGGACCTCATACACGTTTTAAACCTCCGTGGAATCCAGAAAAGACGTTTAAGTCCAACCTTTCCTTCCAGGCAGCATGGTTTTGAATTCTCAGAAAGGCTTTTTTTCTTTAAAATGTCTAATTTTTCAACTTCCTATGCTGGTATATTCCACTTTTTCATCACTCTTACTATTAAGTTCTAACCTAGATAACTGCAGTTGAAGCCAAAGCCTCTTGCATCCTTTAACATCCTGAGCCCAGCTGGGTAATTGGCCTCGGAGCTGATCATGCCTCTTTGTTGTGTCGGTCCCTTCTCGCTGCCTCTGGTCTTATTTCGATGCTCCGTTCTCTAGGGGCCCGTCCAGAACGCCTTCCTGTGTTTGATGAGGAGTGCTGGCAGCTGATGGAAGCCTGCTGGGATGGTGACCCCTCTCAGAGACCTCTCCTGGGCATTGTCCAGCCCATGCTCCAGGGCATCATGGACCGGCTATGCAAGTCACATTCTGAGAGGCCAAACAGAGGGCTCGATGATTCTACTTGACAGCAGAGACCTTTCTCTTTCAGTCTTTTTTTTTTTTTTCCTTCCCCTCACCTTTTGGCTATGGGAAGAATTTGACATTTATTCGTTACAGAGCGCTCCCGAGGGGACTGATGCTTGCTGGGAAACTTGAGACCCTCCCAGGCAGAGATGACTCCCAGATAGTGAAGAGTCGGATGGCTATTTAAGCACATCCAGCAGTCCCCTGTGCCCAGGCTATTTCTTTAGCCAAAAAAAAAATCAGTATAAATCTCTTCTGTATGAAATTTCAAGAAAAGTCGTACACAGTTCCCTTTTCCAGACTGTCTTTTAGCTCCAGCTATAATCAGGACTCTGTGCTTCCATTGTAGAGCCCACATTCCCAACATTCTTTGAAGCCTTAGTAGTCCGTACTCCTGTTTACACATGGGAGGTTAGGTTTTTCTCTACCCAGAGCCGCTTTTCGGTTTATCCCCCTGTGGCCTAGTTTCTCAGACATTAGTTTCCTAGCAGATGCCCCATTTCGTTTGCCTGAGTAGGAAGAAGCAAGGGAGGGGCTAATGCTTAGTAAGGAGATAAGTGGTTACAGTTCATTTTTTAAAAAGTATTCCAAGAAAAGGTGCAAAATATTCCTGAAAGTCTCCAGGCCAGCCAAAGTCCAGATGTAGATATTTGGAAGTGTTATTTAAACACTCAGCAGGCTGAGTACGGGAATACATATGTGTAACATGTGTGTATACTTTGCTTTTGTTTAATAACAGTGTCCACTAATTTTGGGTTCTTTGTTCCTTGGCACCCATTATTTAAGTGATGGAATGCCATGAAATGTACTGTATTGTATATTACTTGGGAAGACACTAGATATTCAAAGAAGTCTGGAAGGACTTGGGCTGTAGAGGGCTTCACAAGACCAAAGTCTTGAAGATTTTACCTCCTAGTTTTGGTTGTCTGTGCTCCCACGTGATGAGGTGAGATTGTGGCTGGGGGAGGAGGAAGGGTGGGGAGAAGAATTACCCTTACTATGTTCCCTCCTTCTTACCGCCTGAATTAGGGAAATTCACCTCAGCCTGAAAATGATCACCTGGCCACTTTTAACGCGCTTGAAGTCTGGTCACTTCTGTTGCTTCAGAACTGACTGAGGAGCCTTCCTGCCAAGCAGTCAGGAGACACAGTGGGGCCTGGGGCTGCAGAGTAGCTGCTGTGGCCAGGGGAGCTGGCAGCAAGGTTGGTTTGGGCAGACTGAGGGATGCACGTTGGGGTGGAGTTCCCTAGACATGCCCCCTCGCTCCCTGGGTCCTCTGCAGAGAGGGGCTCATTGAGCAAAAGCCTTTCGCTTCTCTGGAAAGGAGGGCTGTGCTGGTTCTTCTCAGACCAAAGAAGTCATTTGTGACTCCATCAGTTTTAAAGGGACAGAGCCTGGGCAGCAGCTTCTCCTGATTTTTAACACTAAAAGAAGAGAGTGAAAGGGAAGGCTGTATTCCTGCCACAGATAGAAACACGGACTGTGCGACGCTCAGCCTCCTGCCTGTCAGCTCTCCATTGCTTTTTTTTTTTTTGCATTTTTGCTTGAGCTGCCAAAGAGGCATTGAGCAAGTTTCTCCCTGATGAGAGAAGTGCTTTGGGCAGCAGGGCTGCGAGTGGTACCCGCACTGAGTGACACTTTATTTTTGGCTTATTGTTTAGCACTGAGAAGCCAAGGGTTGCTGACTGTAATAGCACTTTGGGGGATAGACTCCCCCCGGCCTTGCTTTGGAGAGAAGGCATGGGTGGTATTCCATCTGACTAGTTAGGAAGTTCATACTGCATCAGAGTGGGATAAATAGCCCTCCAAGAGTCCACTGCCAAAAGAGTAGTTGCTTTCTTTGAGTTTTCAAAGCTTGATTTTTGGATTTGCTGGACCAAATAACCCACTTTTTCTTTAAAAGAAAAAAAGAGGGTTTATCCTTCTAAATATGAGGGTGGGGTGGGTTAGGGCTAGTGTGATGTTTAAGTGGGTTAGGTGCGAGTAACTTTGAGAAACTTGTATGACAAACTCCCTTGGGGATTTTAAATAGCACTACTGTTCTTAAAAGGGTTTTATTTTTAACTTTATTGCTTTGTTAACATCCAGTCCAGCTGAGCTGATGGAAAACAGGCTGTGTGTGAACACTTGACATTGGAAACCAGTCTGGATAGCTTGTTGTCTTTTGTCTTTAGGTAATGTTTTTGTTTGTTTGTTTTAAAGGACTAATGTTTATTATTACAGTGTTAAATAAAAGTGTAATATACTAAGTATGTAGAATAAAAGTGCAATAACGAGAAAATTACTCGGGCACAAACTCCAGTTCTTACACCCTCTCCCTTCCTGTGCTCCCCGTCTCTATCCATAATATTCTTACAGCAGGACAGTGTTAATTGTGTATGTTTTTAAGCCATGCAACTATGGGTTAAGTCTTCACTTAGTGTAATTTTGAATGGCTGGACTTGGTTTTATAGAGTGTACTTCTGGGATGCACACACACCAGATGTGCTGTATAATAAAGATCGCATTAACATTTTAGGTTTACATCTATTTGGCTTTTGTTTTCCCTTCCCTCGCTATATCTCCTGGATGCTCCCTATTCCATTCCATTTCCACTGGGCTCCTAGAGGTCTTTCAGTTTGCTGTAAAGATTGGCCGAACATGTCACTCTTCCGCATGGGTCACTCCCAGTCTCTGGGCACCTCACGTGATCAGAGGGTGGACCTGGGGAGCGGAGGTAGGACAGCAGAGGAGAAGGGGAAAGTGCAGAGAGAGCAGCTGACGTTTCAGAGCCTCTCCTGGGTTCACACCCTTTGCACCAGCCTCTCTTCAGCAGGAACTTGCAACATTCTAAACTCATGCACAAGCTTGGCTACTCTTGATTACACTCTGAGACATTTGCTGCATGGAATACAAATATGGGCCTATCTGCATTTGGAATATTTGAACTTTTTAGGCTCAAGCTGCTCTTCAGATTTGCTTTCTTGGCAGTGCCTAATGGACACCATCATAGGCCTCTACCAGCAGAGCAGCAACATCTGTAATGACCAGGGGCTGTCAGCATGGAGCATGCCTTCTCCCAGGGGCAGCTGTGTGTGCTGTTTTGGATTACAACATCAGACTCCATAGCTGCTTCGTTTTTTGCTGTAACTGCTTGTGATTTGTTGTTGTTCAGTCACTAAGTGATGTCCAACTCTTTGTAACCCCAAGAACTCCAACATGCCAGGCTCCTCTGTCCTCCACTGTCTCCTGGAGTTTGCTCAAATTCATGTCCACTGAGTCGGTGATGCTATCCAACTATCTCACCCTCTGCTCCCCCCTTTGCCTTTTCCTTCAATCTTTCCCAGCATCAGGGTCTTTTCCAGCGAGTTGGCTTTTTGCATCAGGTGGCCAAAGTATTGCAGCTTCAGCTTCAGCATCACTCCTTGCAGTCAGGGTTGATCTCCTTTAGGATTGACTTGTTTGCTCTCCTTGCTGTCCACGGGACTCTCAAGAGTCTTCTCCACCATCACAGTTCAGAAACATCAATGCTTCGGCACTCAGCCTTCTTTATGGTCCAACTCTTATATTCATACATGACCACTGGAAAAACCATAGCTTTGACTCTACAAACCTTTATTGGCAAGGTGATGTCTCTGCTTTTTAATACACTGCCTAGGTTTGTCACAGCTTTACTTCCCAGAAGCAAGCGTCTTTTAATTTCATGGCTGCAGTCACCATCTGCAGTGATTTTGGAGCCCAAGAGAATAGTCTTGTCACTGTTTCCATTGTTTCCCTATCTATTTGCCAGGAAGTGATGGAACCGAATGTCATGATCTTAGTTTTTTGAATGTCCAGTTTTAAACCAGCTTTTTTACTCCCCTCTTTCACCCTTATCAGGAGGCTCTTCAGCTCTTCTTTACTTTCTGCCATTAGAGTGTTACCATCTGCATGTCTGAGGTGGTGGTTATTTCTCCCAGCAATCTTGATCCCAGCATGTGACTCACCCAGCCGGCGTTTTGATTGATGTGCTCCACAGATAAGTTACATAAGCAGGTGACAATGTACAGCTTTGTCATACTCCTTTCCCAGTTTTTAACTAGTCGGTTGTACCATGTCTCATTCTAACTATTGCTTCTTGAACTGCAAACAGATTTCTCAGGAGACGGTAAAGTGGTCTGGTACTCCCATCTCTCTGAATATTCCACAGTTTGTTGTGATCCACACAGTCAAAGGCTTTAGCATAGTCAGTGATGCTGAAGCAGATGCTTTTCGGGAATTCCGTTCTTTTTCCATGATCCAGCAGATGTTGGGAATTTGATCTCTGGTTCTTCTACCTCTTCGAAACCCAGCTTATACATCTGGAAGTTCTTGGTTCACATACTGCTGAAGCCTAGCTTGAAGGATTTTAAGCATAAATTTACTAGCATGTGAAATGAACACAATTGTACAATAGTTTGAACATTCTTTGGCATTACTTTTCTTTGGGATTGGAATGAAAACTGACCTTTTCCAATCCTGTGGCCACTGCTGAGTTTTCCAAATTTGCTGACATATTGAGTGCAGCACTTTAACAGCATCATCTCTGAGGATTTTAAATAGCTCAGCTGGCATTCTGACACCTCCACTAGCTTTGTTTGTAGTGATGCTTCCTAAGGCCCACTTGACCTCATGCTCCAGGGTGCCCAACTCTAGGTGAATGACCTAGACCTTTTTTGTACAGTTCTTCTGTGTATTCTTGCCACCTTTTCTTGATCTGTTCTGCTTCTATTAGGTCCTTACTGTTTCTGTCCTTTATCATGCTCATCCTTGCATGAAATGTTCCCTTAATATCTCCCAATTTTCTTGGAGAGATCTCTAGTCTTTCCCATTCTATTGTTTTCCTGTTTCTTTGCATAGCTCCTTTAGGAAAACCTTCTTATCTCTCCTTGCTCTTCTCTGGAACTCTGCATTCAGTTGAGTATATCTTTCCCTTTCTCCCATGCCTTTTGCTTCTCTTCTTTCCTCAGCTATTTACAAAGCTTCCTCAGACAACCACTTTGCCTTTTTGCATTTATTTTTCTTTGGGATGGTTCTGGACCATAACATTGCCTCCTGTACAATGTTATGAACCTCTGTCCATAGTTCTTCAGGCACTCTGTCTACCAGATCTCATCCCTTGAATCTATCCATCATCTCCGCTGTATAATCATAAGGAATTTGATTTAGGTCGTACCTGAATGGCCTAATGGTTTTCCTTACTTTCTTCAGTTTAAGCCTGAATTTTTCAATAAGGATCTCATGATCTGAGCCACAGTCAGCTCCAGGTCTTGTTTTTGCTGATTATATAGAGCTTCTCCATCTTCAGCTGCAAAAAACGTAATCAATGTGATTTCAGATTGACCATTGACCATCTGGTGATGTCCATGTGTAGAGTCATCTCTTAAGTTGTTGGAAAAGGGTATTTGCTATGACCAGCATGTTCTGTTGACAAAACTCTGTTAGCGTTTGCTCTGCTTCATTTTTCTGTACTTCCAACATCAAACTTGCCTGTTATTCTGGGTATCTCTTGACTTCCTACTTTTGCATTCCAATCCAGTATAATGAAAAGGACATCTTTTTTTTGGTGTGTGTTCTACAAGTTCGTGTAGGTCTTCATAGAAGTGGTCAACTTCAGCTTTTTTGGCGTGACTGGTTGGGGCATAGACTTGGATTACTGTGATGTTGAATGGTTTGCCTTAGAAATGAGATCATTCTGTCATTTTTGAGGTTGCACCCAAGTATGTATTTTGGACTCTTGTTAACTGTGAAGGCTACTTCATTTCTTCTAAGGGATTCTTGCCCACAGTAGTAGATATGATGATCATCTGAATTAAGTTCGACCATCCTGTCCATTTTAGTTCACTGATTCCTAAGATGTCAGTGTTCAATCTTGCCTTCTCCTGTTTAACCAAGTCCAATTCACGGACCTAAAGTTTCAGGTTCCTATGCAATATTGTCCTTTACAGCATCCGGTTTTCCTTTCACCACCAGACACATCCACAACTGAGTGTTGTTTCTACTTTTGCCCAAACGCTTCATTCTTTCTGGAGCTATTAGTGTTTGCCCTCTGCTCTTCCTGAGTAGAGGCTTCCCTGGTGGCTCAGTTGGTAAAGAATCTGCCTATAATGCAGGAGACTGGGTTTGATCCCTGGGTCGAGAAAATCCCCTGGAGAAGGAAATGACAACCCACTCCAGTATCCTTGCCTAGGAAATCCATGGACAGCGGAGCCTAGCTGACTACAGTCCATGGGGTCCCAAGAGTTGGACACGACTTAGCAACTAAACCACCACCACCCACTTCCCCAGTTACATACTGTACACCTTCCAACCAGTGTGGGCGTGGGGGGAAGCTCATCTTCTGGTGTCATATCTTTTTGTCTTTTTATGCTGTTCATGGGGTTCTCGTGGCAAGAATACTGGAGTGGGTTGTCGTTTCCTTCTCCAGTGGATCACATGTTGTCAGAACTCTTCACTATGACCCATCCATCTGGGGTAGCCCCACACAGCACGGCTTATAGTGTCACTGAATTATGTAAGCCTCTTTGCCACGACAAGGCTGTGACCCATGAAGGGGTGTGTGAGTATAAGTATTTATTGCATCATTATTTGTAATACTAAAAAGTTGGAGGCAGTGTTAATGTATGACAACAGGGGATGATTAAATTCTGGTTCTTACACCATGAATTGCTATGCAGCCACTAAAAGGAATGGTGTAAATTTCTCTGTATTGACGAGGGAAGATTTTATACTATATCATCCTATAAAAAATATACATATATAAGAATATATTTAGTGTGACCTCTTTTTTTTGGTAAAACCTCCTCCATTCTCCCATAACTCCAAATTATCTAGAGATCTAGTCCATCTCTCTATATGTACACAGAGAAAAGTTTGTAAGGATATATATCAAAATGATAACAGTGGCTTTCCTAGGGAGAGAACGTCCAACTTCTAGTAGATTGAATTTCTGTTATTGTTAATCTACTACAAACATCTATTTTTATTGTAATTTTAGAAGATACATGAAATGGCTAATTTAGGAGAAAGGAAATATGTATTGGAAAGACATCAGAGGCTCACAAAATCAATAGGAAACTGTAAATTCAGGCTCATCGAATCAGCCGGTTGGAACCAGAGCAAATTTTCATGGTGGCTGTGAAGAACGGTCTCCATCCTGACGCGTCTGCTGTCAGGGAGGGTGTCCTCAGCTGGCCCAGCACAGCCCCAGGCCCATGTCCTCTCTACTGGCTCTGGGTTGGAAGGTTCTCTCCTCCAGATCCTACGGTGGGAGCCCGGTGCCTCGATCTGCCTGCTCACCAAAACCACATTCAGCAGAGAAGACGTAATTCCTGAAATGTAATCAAAGAACTGCTAGAAAAGGAACACAAACTCAGCACAGGCTCCAGGTGACAAGTGTCCACTGTAGTTCACCTCTCGGGCTGCTTGATGTTTACGTCCACCCTTCTGGCCCTCCTGGGCAGCAAGGTCATGGAAGGAGGTTTACAGATTAGAGCCTGAGCATGGAGTGGAAACAGCCAGGTTTCTGGGAAGTTCATTTTTCAACCTCTGGGCTTGCTTTCATTGTAAGAAGACCTCCTTGGTTTTTATTTCCTTTCTTCCCATTTCTTTGTTTTCTTAGCAAGTCTTCTCAATGAGATTAACCATAAAACACTCAAGCATCCAGCAATGTACTATACCAGAGGGTTTTAAAAAAATCGAAGTGTAGTTGATTGACAATGTTGCACTAGTTTCTGGTGTTGAGAAGTATTTCAGTTATACATATGCATATTCTTCTTTATATTCTTTTCCATTATAGTTGATTACAAGAGATGGGATATAGGGGACCTCACTGGTGGTCCAGTGGTGAAGGCTCCATGCTCCCCATGCCAGTGGCCTGGGTCTGATTGCTGCTTAGGGAGCTCAGATCCGGCATCCTGAAACTAAAGACCCTGCACACCATAGCAAAGACAAAATCCTGTGCTTCCAGTAAGACCAGCGTAGCCAAATAAGTGCATAAGTAAAAAAATAGTTCCAAAAGACATTAAATATAGCTCCCTACATTATACAGTAGGACCTTGTTTACCTATTTTATATACAGTAGTTTGTATCTGCTCAGATGGGCTCCAAAATCACTGTGGATGGTGACTGCAGCCACAAAATTAAAAGACATTTGCTTCTTGGAAGAAAAGCTATGACAAACCTAGACAGTGTATTAAAAGGCAGAGACATCACTTTGCCAACAAAGGTCTATATAGTCAAAGTTATAGTTTTTCCAGTAAGTCATGTACAGATGTGAAAGTTGAACCATAAAGAAGGCCTAGCATCAAAGAGTTGATGCTTTTGAACCGTGGTGTTGGAGAAGGCTCTTGAGAGTCCCTTGGACTGCAAGGAAATCAAACCAGTCAACCATAAAGGAAATCAACCCTGAATATTCAATGGAAAGACTGATGCTGAAGCTGAAGCTCCAGTTCTTTGGCCACCTGATGGTAAAGAGCCATCTCATTGGAAAAGACCCTGATGCTGGGAAAGACTGAAGGCAAAAGGAGAAGAGGACGGCAGATGATGAGAAGGTTCCAAACTGACATGTGGAGAAATGATGCAGTTAGTCTGAGGCATTCTACTGAGCAGGATGCTTACAGTTTTAAAAAATTATTACTTATCATTTGATGCCTGCAAAAAATCATATTTACAAGCATCCTTGTAAATTTGTGGACCAGAACATTTCCATGGTCTTGAGGCCCCTCTGGGCTCTTCCCAGTCGCCAGTCCTGATTGTGCATATCATTCTCTTGCTTTAAAAAGATTTTTTCCCAGATACACCCTGAATAATACATAACTTGGTTTTACATGTTCTTTAGCTTTACAAAAATGGTATTACCTGTTTTTAACCTTCTGTAACGTTTTATTTTCACTCACAAGTCTCTGATTTTATCCAGGCTAATCTGTTGTCACTGTAGTACATAGGTTTTTACTGCAGTATGTTATTCTGATGTGCACATGTATTGCAGTTGAGCTATTCGCTTTTTCTCAGAGAGCCAACTTTTGGTTTGGTTGTTTCCCCATTGTACCTCTGTTTTCTGTTTCATTAATTTCTGCTCGTCTTAATTGTCTTCTTTGTTCTCCTTTTTAGGGTTTTTCTATTATCCATCCCCCCATCTTCTTAAGTTGGATGCTTAGCTTATGAATTTTCAACCTTTCTTCTTTTCTAATGTAAGCATTTATGTTCAGAATCGCCCTTTAAATACAAACTATTGCTGTATCCCATACATTTTAATCTGAAACATTTTTGTCATCATTCAGTTTTAACTGTTTTCTAATTGCCATTGTGATTTCTTCTTTGCCCCAAGTTTTACAGAGGCATGTTTTTAAAATTCTGACCATGAGGATAAATTCCTTCTTTGTTAATGATTTATAGTAATTACATTGTAGGCAGAGAGCATGGCCATATGATGCCAGTTTTTATCGGTATTTTTGTTACTTCTTAGCGACCTGCTGATGGCGGCCGTTCCCCTCTGAGACCGTGCACAGCCCGAGGGTACTGCTGCCCTGTGTTCGTTGGTGTCGGGCACGGCAGGGAGCGCGCTGAGTGCTTCCTCATCCTCCAAATCCACTCTTCCCTCTCCCCCCAGCTCTGTGGGCCACCTTTTTCTCTGGGGTCTCCCACTGGGTTCAGCCATACCAGCGGGAGTTTGAAGGGTGGCAGGGGAGAGGTTGGGGGACTTTTCACCCTAGCTCACTTCCAGCTGGTCTGGGTTGGCAAAGGCTGTCCACTTCCCGAGAGTCACAGCTCCTGTGTGAGGGCTCTCGTCTGGAGCTACAGCTCTGGCAGTGTAGCTTCCACTAGCCACGCTTCCCGTTTCCCCATCCAGCTAGGCGCTTCCCACTGCTGTTAATCTTAGGATGCTTTGCTAATTTCGCCAAATCCTGCTTACATCTTTTAAATAGCCTCTTCATTAAACTTCTTCAGTTCCCCCTTTTGAGTATGCCATCTCTTTCCTGATGGCATCATGACTGATTAGTAGCATAATGAATATTTGCTGAATAAATTATGTGAAAACATGCACAAATTTGCATAATGCAAGAGAGAACTTGGTTTGGGGGAACTGAGAGTTCAATGAGGCTGAAGAATAGAGTGCAAAGGTGGGCACTGGAAGGAAATAAGACTAGAAAGATTGGCAGAGACCAGATCACAAAGGACCCTCTAGGCCATGAGTCATGTTCCTATAGGTCTAGTTCCCTGGGACCTCTGGGATCAATATTAACATATAGGAAGCTACTGGGGAGATCTCTAGACCCCTTAGGATCAATACCTTAAAGACGCAAAGGAAGCAAAAGCAAGCAGAGGAGAGTGTAAGTTCAATGAAGCTGCAAAGGCGGCCAGCCTATCCATGGGAGCTGTGGACCTTAGAATACTTCAGAAGTGTCTACCTAGAGAGTGCGGGGCAGAAGCCCGCAGCCTCTGCCACTTTAAATGTCCCAGCACTCAGGCTGGAGCTGTGAGCTGGCTTCGGAAGTGTCTACCTAGAGAGTGCGGGGCAGAAGCCCACAGCCTCTGCCACTTTAAATGTCCCGGCACTCAGGCTGGAGCCGTGAGCTGGCTTCGGAAGTGCCTACCTAGAGAGTGCGGGGCAGAAGCCCGCAGCCTCTGCCACTTTAAATGTCCTGGCACTCAGGCTGGAGCCATGAGCTGGCGGACCTCGGGGCCTGTGTTCTCAGCAGAGTCACACCTTTCTCTTCTTCAGCTTCTGGTGCCAGAACCAGGTCTGGGCATGCCTTATCATTTAGCATCATGAAGACCTAGGAAGCTGGGAGAAGAGAAGCTGAGAAAAAGATCTCTGCTATTTCCTCTCTTCTTTCCTAAGAGAGGTGATCCCTGAGCAGTAGCCCAGGAGGCTTTACCCCATTTAAGGCCCTCTCTTACAGTAGAGGACGCTGCAATCCCAAGAGGAAAGGGTGCCACACAGCTAGTTAGAGACTAGTACAAGACTAACACCCATGTCCCTGACCCCCAGGCCAATTTTCCTTTCTTAATTATTCCCAGTGGCCCTCTGAGCTGAAAGGAGGCTGGGAGATGGGCTCCTTCATCTCTTCCAGCCATGCGGTCTGGCATAACCCCACGTATGGGGCCCCCATCCAATGTCTGGTACTAAGCAGGTGTCTGTGGTATGTGATATCATCAACCCCATGGGCCTGGGATGCTAGGATGTGAGAATAACTTAAGAAAAAACTTGCTGATCCAGATGCTGAGACGAGGGGTGCAGGCCAGGGCAGGTAAGGATGGAGGCAGCCTAAGGACGTCATCAAGCACTCACGAGCTGTGGGTTGGGGCGTGAGGCACCAGCTGGGCCGGGGTTTCCCTGAGGGGTAACTTCTCCCCTCCCCAGACAGGGGAGGAGGACCTCTGGCTGGACAACACTGCAAGCTAGATCCAGAAGAACCAGCAACAGCAGGAAGAGCAGGGCCTGGCAGAGCAGAGAAGGGCAGCTGGAGAAGGTATCCATTTGTCTTCGGTGGGCCTGGCGAGCTAAGCAAGGCTGGAGGCCATCTCAGAAGGTAAAGCTGACCCAAGGAGCTGGAAGATTTTTGCCATTTGTTGCTTTCAATTGTCAGCTTTTGGCTCCAGGTCCTGGACTTCTTGAGCTTATTATATTCAGGAGAACTCTGCGTGTTGTCTTGGTGTGTGTGGTCCTAACAGATGTTTCTGAGTAATGCAGAAGGACCTATCAGTCATAGATAGGCCCTGTTCGATGGGCCAAACCGCTGGATGAGAGGGACAAAGATTTTCATGGCAGCTTCCCAACAGAGGAAAAGTGTGGGCAGAGGCTAGGTGGATGCTGTCCCTGGTGCTGGAATGCTGGGGGGAAGAGATTGGGATAGCCATGCACCTACCGGTCAAGCCCGTGACTGCCTTCCCTCCCTCGTGAACCTGTACTATTTCCAGACTTGCAGGGCCTGACCGCGGAACCTACCAGTATGTCCTTTGAAAACAGGAGCCTGATCCTCCTGCTCAAGGCCAAGGTGGGGGAGGGGGGCCTGGTGTAGCACTGTGATTAAGCGGAAAGCCCGAGTGGTCACTACCTCTTTCCCTTCCCTAGACTGTGAAGCTGGTGGGCAGAAAGGGCAGACCACCAACACCAGGGAAAATGAGAGCATGGGTGACCGAGCTCTGACACTGCAGGCAGGGGTGGGCAGGTGGGCAGGGAGCTCGAGCCAGTCACCCTCAGCAGGCCCAGCGGGACGGTAAGGCACAGGCTTTCTGAGAGATGCCCCGTCTCACCCTCCCTGGGCACACACAAGGAACTCGAGCAAGAGGACCGCACTCTCCACAGGTCCAGGCCGAGGGGCCCACTTGCCCCAGCGTGTCCTCAAGTGTCTTACCGTCCAGAAAACGTGCACTTCCTGGTGAGGAGCCCCCAGCGGCCCGCCCACATCCTGGAATTGGGAGGATATACCCATCTTGGGGCTTCCCAGGTGGCGCTAGTGGTAAAGAACCCGCCTGCCAATGCAGAAGATATGAGACATGGGTTTGATCCCCGAGTTGGGAAGATCCCCTGGAGGAGAGAACGGCAACCCACTCCAGTGTTCTTTCCTGGAGAATCCCCATGGACAGAGGAGCCTGGCGGGCTATAGTCCATAGGGCCGCACAGAGTCAGACTTGACTGAAGCGACCTAGCACGCATGCATGCACCCATCTCCTCAGGGTGAAGCGCTGTTCAGCTGAAAGAGGTCCAGTGTCGTCACAGTGCTGGGGGCACGGTGGAGTCAGCTGCAGCCCCGTTTAGTCTCTAGTTTACAGAAGAGCATGGCCTTGGGGCTGGACACGCCAAATTCAGACTCTGCCCCTTGGCCAGTCCATGTAGCTGGTCATTTCCCTTCTGAGAGCCTTAGCAGCTCGTGTGAAAACAGTGATGTCAGTTATTTTCATCATGTTTGCAGAGTTATTGTAAAGTTGTGAGCACTGGTGATATAATACATGAAGAGTTGTTTGTGTGTGTGTGTGTGTGTGTGTGTGTGTGTGTGTGTAGGGAATATATTTATATAAATATATAGAGAAAAAGCCAGAGAGAAATCAAGCAAACCTGTAGCCGGCCCTGCTCACCTTTTTTACCCTCCTCATCTTTTCTTTCTTCACTCTTTTCTCTCTGGTCTCTTCTCTCCTTCTACTTCAAGTGATCCTTCAAGAAGCCAAAGTAGGAGAAGAAAAATCACCAGGAGAAGGAAAAGTGATCTAGACTGACAACCTGCTGCCTTTTGATGACTACAGTCAAGGAGGGGTTGGCTCCAAGGAGCAGAAGCCGCTGTGATGAAAGTGGGCCTGTTACAGAAAGAACTATTCAGTGACACTTGTTAAAGATCTTATTCTGGACCACTGTGATAGGCCCAGGGACCACCGCAGTGGAATCTTTTCAGTAGGGGAGAGAGGTCAGGTTCAGCTCCAAATACAGCATGGCCAAATGGGAGCACAGCCATGGGGCCAAGTGGGAGCACACCCACGGAACCAAGTGGGCGTCAGTGGGCGGAAAATTAACCAACGGGAAACGAGGTGAGAGGAATCCTGGCTAAACTGACCCAACAGGGTTCTTGCTGAAGACAAAGCCAAGGTGATCAGACATCGCCTGGGGGGTGAGGAACCTGATCAGATATCAAGGGTGATCAGATATCGAGAATGGGGATTCTAGTTCAACTAACTCAGCTGGTTTCTTGTTAAAACTAGATGTTACAAGGAAGTGCACAGATGAGCCTAGAAAAAGGTACAGGAGCCTGACTACTGTTTGGTCAAGCAGAGAATCTTTGTCAGGCCCCATTCAGGTAGATTTGAGGACTATCTGTTGAGAGGTGGCAGCTTTCCTGGGGAGGTCTCTGTCCCTCACCCTGAGGCTGGGGACGTCGGTGAGTTCTTTGGGCTAAAGAGAAGTCCCTGTGAGGGAGAAAAGGAGCCTCCTCCTCAGCCCTGCCTTCCTCCCATCAGAAGTTTGCTTCACAGAGACCATGAACATCTGAAAAAGGGGAGCATGGCTGGAAGAAACCAGTGAGGGCAGCTGAAGAGATGGGAGGAGGGAGCTGAGGGCACTGTGTGTAGGAGGGGTGTTAACAGGCATTGCTGCTGCCCCCTCAGTCCTGTGTGGAGACAGACCCTGGAGCAAATCTTCCCACTTCAACATAGCTGAAGAGGAGCCAGAGCTGCAGGGACTGTTGGAAAAGGCCTGCAGGCTACAGCAGCTGCTGCAGCTCAGAGACAATGGTAAGAAGGTGAGGAAGTGTCTCATGGCTGGATACTGCGCTGGACAAGGGTTGGAACACTGATGGCTAGAAGCTTTGTTCCAAAGCATATTTGCAATCTCCACAATATACAAACAGTTCATGCAGCTCAAAAAAAAAAAATAAAAATAAAAATAAAAAAATGGGTAGAAGATCTAAATAAACATTTTTTCAAAGAAGACATACAGATGGCCAAGAGGCACATGAAAAGATGCTCGACATCACTAATTAATTATTAGAGAAATGCAAATCAAAACTACAATAAGGTACCACCTCACACCAGTCTGAATGGCCACCAGCAAAAAATCCACAAACAGTGCTAGAGAGGGTACAGAAAAAAGAGAACCCTCTTACATTGTTGGAGGGAATGTAAATTGATACAGTCACTTTGGAGAATAGTATGGAGGTTCCTTAAAAAACTAAAAATAGAACTACTATATAATCCAGCAATCCTACTCTTGGACATATACACAGAGAAAACCATTATTCCAAAAAATACATGTACCCCAATGTTCATTGCAGCAGTATATACAATAGCCAGGACATGGAAGCAACCTAGATGTCCATCGACAGATGAACAGATAAAGAAGACGCAGTCCATATATACAGTGGACTCAGCTTTGTGCCATTTGCAGAGGATGGGCCTAGAAACTGTCATACATAGTGAGATGAGTCAGAGAAACAAACATCACATATTAACACATGTGGAATCTAGAAAAATGGTACTGATGAACCTATTTGCAGAGCAAAAATAGAGACACAGATGTAGAGAAAGCATGTAAAGACACCAAGGGGGAAGTGGGGGTGGGATACCTTGGGAGGCTGGGACTGATATATATACACTACTATATATAGCAGATAACCTGCGAGAACTTACCGTATAGCACAGGGCTTCCCTGGTGGCCCAGTGGTAAAGAACCCTCCTGCCAATGCAGGAGACGTGGGACCGATCCCTGGCTGGGGAAGATTCCCTGAGGAAGGAAATGGCAACCCACTCCAGTGTTCTTGCCTGGGAAATCCCATGGACCGAGGAGCCTGGCAGGCTATAGTCCATGGGGTCGCAAGAGTTGGACACGACTTAGTGACTAAACAACAACAACTGTGTAGCACAGGGAAAAGAAAAAAAAGGTACCAGAAAAGTATATCTGTGGTAACTTTCAGTATTTGTGCCCACATAGGGCTCATTTGTAATTTGGATTATTTTTCATTGATTTTATTGATGTCTTGTGGCTTTTGTTTTCTTCATATCACCATAGCAACAGATTTCCAGGTTTCTATAGCACCTTCACAGTTGAAGTCTTAATGTGACCTCTGCTCCCTCCCCCTCTCTTCCTCCCCTCCCTCTTTCTCTCCCTCTCTCCATCCAACCCCACCTCTTTTCTTTCCTTCCTTCCTTCTTTCTTTTCTCCTATATTAGTGAGTTGTTGCTACTGTCAGGCCCTGTTCTTGATGCTGGGGATACAATGGTGAATAAGAAAGTCTCTCTTGGAACTGATTTTCCAATGGCAGTTGATATAAAATAACATATAAAAACATAAAAGCATAACTTAATGCCAGAAAGAGGTAAGTGCGTGAAAAACAAGATGGAAGGCAATAAAACGAGAGGTGGCATTTTAAATTAGGTGTTAAGGAAATAACTCTGTGAAGAAGAACTCAATGACATTTGAGAAGAAAAATGAATAATAAAGATTTATAAACTACATACAAAGTTGGAGGGCTAGCAGAAAGGCAAGGGAGAGTGGATGTCCTAGGCAGTAGGAGCACCAAAAGCTCTGAATGGAAACAAACTTGGCATGTTTATGAAATTAGACAATCAAGGTGGGAGAAGCCCAGAAAGCAAGGGAGAGAGTTCGGGGTTAGGTAGGAGAGGCAGTTAGGATCATTTTATAATCTGCTATGATGGCCAGGGTTAAGGGTTGTAGATTGTTGGTGCAGTGAGGAAACACTGAAGCAGTGTCTGCTGGGTGGACAGTGGGTCAGAGGGGAGCCAGAGAAGAAGCAGAGAGATGTACTGAAGGATGGTGGGAATATAACAGAGGTGGAGCAGAATAAACGGATTCTAACGAGTGCAGAGATTGAGCTAACACAGTTTGCTTGTAATTTGAATATGGATCTGCTGAGGAAGGGAGCATTGAGGATTCCCAGGTTTTGGCTTAGGTAACTGGGTCCATGATGATGCCATTTACTGAGATGAGAGAGACGAGATAGAAACAAGTTTGACAAGAATTCAAGACTGCTGGTTTCTAGTCTGGTTTGTAAGGAACTTGCAAATTGCCACTTCATCCAAACAACAAGTAAAACACGGAACAGACTGAAAAGTCAATAGATCCATCAGAGAAGCTAGGTCACAGGGCCAAGCACCGCCCCTAGAATTGGAGAGACCGATAAGCCAATACAGAGAATCACAACTTTCTGGAGCCAAAACCTGCAGGAACCAGTGCCAGGGAATGAAGATCTCAACTGTAATTAATAAATTACTGGAGGGTCAGTGTGCATAAAGAGCTTGAAATTCCAGGGGGACCGAGTCATAGGCAACTCCCACAATTTTATGCGTTTTACCTCCAGTAACTTGGCCATTTTTCACAGTAAATATTGAAGAAAAATTCCCTCTTGCTTCCAGAAGGGGCAGCCTGCTGGAAAAGGAACCATTTTGAACTATGCCAGAACATTCTCCCCTTAAGAAGACTTGCCCTCAAGAGAAATTGTTTCACCAGGGTCTAAACTATTGGAGTTTGTCTTTCGGAGCCCAGCCAACCTGGGGGAAGGAAGTATCCAGCTCCAGCCCAACCTCACCATCTTTTGCCACCTAAGGGGCGGCTAGGGGAGGACTGAGAAGGACTTGCAAATTTCACAGTCCAGAGGCGAGGCCCATGAGAAGACGGACACGAATCACAGGTCTGTGGGACACGCCCTCTCCCCACACCTCACCATCACACCACTACAGGCAGGCCTGCTTACCATGCTTCCTTTTACCAAGTACATCAGGTCTTTAGCAGACAAAAAGTGAGGGTTTGTTGCCATTGTGCACGCACATGTTCTTTGTGCCAACTCTTTGTGACCCCATGGACTGTAGCCCACCAGACTCCTCTGTCTATGGGATTTTCCAGAGGAGAATACTGGGGTGGGTTGTCATTTCCTCCTTCAGGGGATCTTCCCAACCCAGGGATTGAACTCGTGTCTCCTGTGTTTCCTACATTGCAGGTGGATTCTTTACCCCTGGGCCATTGGGGAAGCCCCTGTTGCCAGTAGACCTGACTTTCAAGAAATGTTAAAAAAGAAAGTTCTTCAGAAAGAAGGAAAATGATGCCAGTCTAAAACTTAGATCTATAGTATAAAATACAAAGAGCACCAAAAAAAGAAATAGTGAAGTTAAATAAAAAGTTTTATTTGTCCTATTCTTAATTGACCTCACAATAACAGTTTCTTCAAAATAATGAGAATAATAATTTATTCAACTATATATTCTTATGTTTGTATAAATATTTAGACCACAAAGAAGTCTGAGCACTAAAGAATTGATGTTTTTGAACTGTGGTGCTAAAGAAGACTCTTTGGAGTCCCTTGGACTATCAAACCAGTCCATCCTAAAGAAAATCAAGCCTGAATATTCATTGGAAGGGCTGCTCCTGAAGCTGAAGTTTCAATACTTTGACCATTTGATGCAAAGAGCCCGACTCATTGGAAAAGACCCTGATGCTGGAAAAGACTGAAGGCAGGAGGAGAAGAGGGTGGCAGAGGATGAGATGGTTGGATAGCATCACCAACTCAATGGACACAAATTTGAGGAAACTCTGAGAGACAGTGAAGGACAGAGGACCCTGGCATGCTGGAGTTCATGTGGTCTCAGAGTCGGACACAACTTAGTAACTGAACAACAGTATGTATATATAATTCATATGTTTATGTATAATTGCAATAAATGACAGCAATGATACAGGGAATGAGAAGAAAGAGGAAGGATTCTTCTGCAAACAGGTACTTGTATTACCCATGAAGCAGTGCAGATCCCAAGGGCTGGGAATGCTGATCCTCCACACAGTTGGAAATCTGCATGTAACTCTAGAGTCTGCGCTTCATATAGACACAGATCAGGATCCATGGATTCAACCACTGTGGATCATACAGAACTATAGGATTTATTGAAAAAAAAATTCGCATATAAATGGACCCATGCAGTTCAAACCCGTGTTGTTCAAAGGCCAACTGAACAGTTTTATTTGAAGGTAGACATAGAGTGCTGCAGTCCATTGGGTCACAAAGAGTTGGACACAACTGAGCAACTTATAAGATTAGTTATAAACACATATTGCAAACTCTGGGAAAACCACGAATTTTTTTTAAAGAAATATAACTTATATGCTAAAAAAAGGGAAGAAATGGAATAACATGAAATGTTCATTTAAAACCATAAAAAGCAGAAAAAGAGAAGACAAACATAGGGACAAAGAACAAGGGCAACAAACAGAAACCTGTAATAGATTAGGTAGATATTAACCAACTACACCAATAATCACTTTAAGTATCAGTGATCAAACAATGAAGGAGACAGGAGACACAGGTTCAGTCCCTGGGTCAGGACGATCCCTTGGAGAAGGAAATAGCAACCCATTCCGGTGTTCCTGCCTTGAGAATCCCACGGACAGAGAAGCCTGGCAGACCACAGTCCATGGGATCACAGAGTCCGACATGACTGAGCACATATGCATGCACAAAGCCACATACAAAGACACATGTAGTGTAAAAGCAAATGGAGAGAGAAAGACTTACCACGCTAATACTAATCAAGGAAAGCCAGAGTAGTGGTTTTAATGTCAAACACACAGATCTCAGAGCAAAGGGGGTTAGCAGATATAAAGAGGAGCATTCCATAATGACAATAGGGTCAATTCTCCAAGAAGACATAATAGTCTTTAGTGTGTATCTGCCCAAGAGTAGAGTGTAAAAGTTCACTAGGCAAAACCAGATATAACTGCCCGAGGAGAAACAGACGAATCTGCTATTATAGTTGCAGACTTCAACACCCCTCTGTCAGAAATAGACAGACTCAGCGGGCAGAAAATCAGCAAGAACACAGTTTAACTCAATAGCATATCAATCAACTAGACGTAATTGACATCTGTAGACTGCTTCATCCAAGAGCAGCAGAATAAATATTCTTCTCAAGCTCACAGGAAACATTTGTCAAGATAGATCATGTTCTGGGCCATAAAACACATCTTAACAGGATGAAAAGAACAGAAATCATATGTTTGCTCTTAGATCATGACAGAATTAAACTAGAAATCAATAAGAGAAAGGTAGGTAAAAAACCCTCAAATACTTAGAAATTAAACAGTGCACTTCTAAATAACACATGGGTCCAAGATGAAATCTCAAGGGAAATTTTTAAAATATTTTGAACTGAAAAAACATGATTTACCAAAATTTGTGGGATACAGCAATAGCAATTGTCATGGTTAATGTCATATGTCAGGCTGACTGGGTTAAGGGATGCCCAGATAGCTGGTTAAACACCAGTTCTGGATGTGTCTGCGAGGGTGTCTCTGGGGTAGATCAGCATTTGAACTCGTGAACTGAGTAACGCAGATGGACCTCCCCAAAGTGGGTGAGCAGCATCCAACCTACGGAGGGCCTGAACAGCACAAAAGCGCAGAAGAAGGGCGACCCCATCTTCTCCTGCCCTCAGGTGTGGGAGCTTCTGGCTCTGAGCCCTACTGGCTTAGACTAGGGCTTTACTCATGGCCGCTTGGTTCTCAGGGCTTCGGACTTAGACCGAATTATACCACCAGCTTTCCTGGTTCTTTAGCTTGCAGGTAGCAGACTGTCGGACTTCTTGGTCTCCACAATCACGTGAGCCAATTTCTATAACAAATCTCTCTAAAAATATATGTTCTGTTTTCCTGGAGAACCCTGACTAGTACATCAGTGCTTGGAAGAAAATTTGTAGCATTGAATGCATAAGTCAGAAAAGAAAAAAGTCTGAAATCAGTCATCTAAGCCACCCTAACCAGCTCGAAAAAGAAGAGCAAATTAAATCCAAAGTAAGGAAAGAAATACTAAAAGAATCATAAATACATTACATTGAAAACAGGAAATCAACAAAACCAAAAGCTGGTTCTTTGAGAAAAAAATTTTTTTTGTCAAATCTATAAGCTTCTAGCCAGGCTAGCTAAGAAAAGAAGAGAGAAGACACAACTTACTAATATCAGAAATGAAACAGGGGACATGACTACTATCACATGGACAGTAAAAGGATAATACATATTATGAACAGCTCTAGGCCCACAAATCTGATAACCTTGATGAAATGGACCAATGCCTTGAAAGACACACTTTGCCAAAACTCACACAAGAAAAAACAGATAATCTGAGTTGGCCTATATCTAGTAAAGAAATTGAATCAATAATTAAATACCTTTCAAAACGGTTCCCTGATGAATTCTGCTAAACATTTAAGGAAGATATTGTATCAATTTTCTACAATCTTTTCCAAGAGACGGAAGCAGACAGAGTACTTCTCAACTCAGGGAATTTCCCTAATACCAAAGCCAGACAAAGATATTAGAAGAAAATAAGACTACAGATCAGTATCTCTCATGAACATAGATGCAAAAAATTGCCAAGAAAATATTAGCACCAACAATGTCTATGAAGAATTATAAAACTATACCATGATTTAGTGGGATTTATCCCAGATATTCCTCCAGTACTCTTGCCTGGAGAATTTCATGGACAGGGGAGAGTGGTGGGCTACGGTCCATGGGATCAGAAAGAGTCGGGCACGAGCACACAGCACATCCCAGATAGTCAAGGCTGGTTCAACACTGAAAAATCAATTACTGTACAGTCATCCCTCAGCATCCATCAGATATTGATCCTAGGACCTCCACTGGCACAAAAACCCTTGGTTGCTCAAATCCCATAGTCAACCCTCTGTATCCACGGGTTCACATCTGTGGAGTTCATTAATCACACATGGTTGTATTAAGTTTTCAATCTGCCTCAAATGCAGAACCCACAGATATCAAGGGCCAACTACATATTTATTGAAAAAAATCCGTGTACAAGTGGACCCATGCAATTTGAACCCATGTTGTTCAGGGGTCAACTGCAATCTATTACATCAACAGGCTAATGAAGAAAAATCACATAATCATATCAACAGATATAGGAAAAACATTTGACAAAACCCAACATCCATTTCTGATAAAAACTCTGAGACTGAAAATAGGAACTTGCTCAACTTGATACAGAATATCTACAAAAATCCTACATTCAACATCATTCTTAATGGCAATAAAATGGAAGCTTTCTCCTTAAGATCAGGAACAAGGCAAGGCAGAGCCCGCTCACCATTCCTTTCCAACATCATACTGGAAGTCCTAGCTCATGCAGTAGGAGAAGAATGGGAAGGAAGAAATAACACTGTTTCCAAAGACCTCCTGGCACTGGGAAGTGATTGCAGCAAGGCTGCAGGCTACAAGGTTAAAACACAAAAATCAAATGCTTTCCTAAACACTAGCAATGAACGGTGGAAAATGAAATACATATATCTAACAAAATATGTATAAATTCTATAGGAGAAAAACTACAAAACTCTGATGAAAGAAGTCAAAGCAGAACTAAGTAAATGGAAAGATACTCCATCCTGTTGGGTGCTGTGCTGTGCTTAGTCACTCAGTTGTGTCAGACTCTTTGCGATCCCATGGACCACAGCCCACCAGGCCCCTCTGTCTACGGGGATTCTCTAGGCAAGAATACTAGAGTGGGTTGCCATGCCCTCCTCCAGGGGATCTACCCAACCCAGGGGTCGAACCCAGGTCTCCCACACTGCAGGCGGATTCTTTACCATCTGAGCCCACCAGGGAAGCCCAGTAGGAAGACTCAATATTATCAAGACGTCAGTTCTTCCCAGCATAATTCTACAAAGTCAGTGCATTTCCAATCAAAATCCCAGCAACTTACTTTGTGGATATGGACCAACTGATTCTAAAGTTTATAAAGAGAGGCAAAAGCCCAGAACAGCCAACACAATACTGAAGGAAAAGAACCAAGTCAGAGGACTGACACTAACTGATTTCAAGATATACTGTAAGGGTGCACTAATCGAGACAGTGTGATACTGTTAGCCAAAGTGGGATCCAGCTGCTCGTTGCTCAAAATCATTAAAGAATCCAGGTTGATGGAAAGGAAAGTTTGCATTATTTTGGATGCCAGCAATGCCAGGGGTTGGGGTGGGGGTCGGCGAGGGAGACGGAGTGGAGTGGAAGTGGACGTTTGTCAAAGGCCGACTCCCCCTGCTGACAATCAGGGAATAAGAGCTTTTATTCTTATTCCCTGGGAGAGGGCTACATGCAGAAACAACATAGTCAGTTCTGACAATCATCTTCAGATTGGTCATCAGTGGTCTGACCAGTGTCATCTTGGTTACTTTAAATACAGTTTATCTTCAGTTCCAGGGGCAGTGTGTTACCATTGCTTTGAGGCCAATTCTCGGAATTGTTGCAGCTTAAGTCACGGGTACAGTCTGGTCATCAGTAGTTAACTTCTTCTACCAGGTGGGAGTTTCAGTATCTATGAGACAACTCAAGGATATGGCTCAGAATATTATCTATAACCCTTGAGAAGGAACTAAAGGTCCTTGACTATGCTTAATGTGTACATTATTATTACTTGGTCTCATGTCACTTTTCCTTTGTTTCTGCATTTTCTCACTTCTCTGATGAAATCTATTCTTTGGCTAAAGGTTTCCCACAGACAAAAGGCAGGCTAAGGACACAGCAGGGCTAGGATCCTGCTCAGTTACACTGTTAGTGGAAGAACAGACAAATAGGACCACATGAATATAGGCACCTGATCTTTGAAAAGGAGTAAAGGCAATACAGTGGAGAAAAGACAGTCTTCAACAAATGGTACTGGATCAGCTAGATATCCACATGCAAAGAAATGAACTTAGATTCAGACTTTATACCTTCATAAAATTTAACTCAAAATGGATCACAGAACTAAATGTAAAATGCAAAATTATAAAATTCCTGGAATATAACATTTTTCTAGGAGAAAAAGCTGGCTTAAAACTCAACATTCAAAAACTAAGATCATGGCTTCCAATCCCATCACTTCATGGCAAATAGAAAGGGGAAAAGTTGAAGCAGTGACAGATTTTATTTTCTTGGGCTCCAGAATCACTGCAGATGTTGACTGCAGCCATGAAATTAAAAGATGCTTGCTACTTGGAAGGAAAGCTATGAAAAACCTAGACAGCATATTAAAAAGCAAAGATATCACTTTGCCGACAAAGGTTATAGTCAAGGCTATGGTTTTTCCAGTAGTCGTGTATGGATGTGAGAGTTGGACCATAAAGAAGGCTGGGACTTAAGAATTGATGTTTTTGAATTGTGGTGCTGGAGAAGACTCTTGAGAGTCCCTTGGACAGCAAGGAGATCCAACCAGTCCATCCTAAAGGAAATCTGTCCTGAATATTCACTGGAAGGACTGATGCTGAAGCTGAAACTCCAATACTTTGGCCCTATGATGTGAAGAGCCAACTCGTTGGAAAAGACCCTGATGCTGGGAAAGATTAAAGGCCAAAGGAGAAGGGGGTGACAGAGGATGAGATGGTTTGATAGCATCACTGACTCAACGAACATGTATCTGAGCAAACTCCAGGAGATAGCAAAGGACAGGGAAGCCTGGAGTGCTTCAGTCCATGGGGTCACGACTTAGCTACTAAACAACGGCAGGAGAAAATTTAGATGACTTTGTGTATGGTGATGGCTTTTAGATATAATACCAAAGGAAAAGAAGGAAAACAACTCTTAAAACTCAATCTGATTTAAAAATGGGCAAAGTTCTGAACAGACCTCATGGAAGATATACAGATAGCAAATAAGCATATGAAATGATGCACCACATCACATGTCATCAGGGAAGAGCAAATTAAAACAATGAGATACCATTGCACACAATAAAACTGACAACGCTGAACGCTAACGAGGCTATGAAGCAACAAGAACTCTCATTCATTGCTGGTGGGAATGAAAAATGGTACAGTCACTTGGGAAAACAGTTTGGTGGTTTCTTACAAAACTAAACATATTCTTACATACATGCCCTTAGTATTTATCCAAAGGAACTGAGAACTTATGTTCACACAAAAACCTGCACACAGATATTTATAGATGACTCACGGGTAACTGCCAAAACTTGAAAGCAACCAAGATGTCCTTCAGCAGGTAAGTGGACAAACACTGTCTGATACATTCAGACAACGGAATTTAGTGCTAAAATGAAATCAGCTATCAAGCCATGAAAAGACATGGAAGGGACCTAAACACATATTACTAAATAAAAGAAGCCAATGTGAAAAGACTATGCACTGTACAATTCCAACTTTATGAAATTCTAGAAAAGGCGCAACTATGGAGGCAGTTCAAAGATCAATGTTTGCCAGGGGTTGAAAGGAAGGCAAGATGAAAGGAGCACAGAGGATTTTTTAAGCAATAAAACTACCCCTATACTACAATGACAGGTACATGACATTATAGATGTGTCAAAACCCACAGGATATATAATCTAGGAGTGAACCCTAGGTAAACTATGATAACGATGTACCATTGTATGTCTACCAGTTGTAACAAAATTACAACTCTGGGTAGGGATGTTGATAATGGGGGAGGAGATGTATGTGTGGGGCCAAGAGGCATACGGGAAATTCCGGTACCTTTTGTTCAATATTGCTGTGAACCTAAAACTGCTTTTCTAAAAGTGTATTAAAAATTAATAAAGATATTCACTTCTGACTTAAAAAGAGACTAGATTCTGGCATGAGGTGGACTTCAGGTTCCATTTACAGAGAACTGAGGGTGAAGACACCGGGAAATAAGTTTCTTTTTCCTTCTATAAAGGTTTATTGCCAAACGGAGCAATTTTTCTCTTTTTTGGAGCACCCATAGCCTGAACTCTGACTTCTATAACAAGTTATATAACTTTCTTTGAAAAAAAAAAAAGGCCCTATTAGACTAGGGGTACAAAGGTAAATGGGGGAAAAAACTGCATTGAAAATCCCATCAGGTTTTGTCTAATGTTCTTGAAGGGCTTTAATTTGAACTTCAAGTATATTAGCATCCAGTCCACAAAAGATGATGGAAATAATCACAGTGAATTGGAGAGCCAGAGAACTGAGGGGAAACCAACCAAGGGTTTATGTGTTGCTTTTTCCTTTATGCAATGTTTTCCTGTCTTTAAAGAGGAGCAACTGTGGATTTTCTCTTGTAAAGTGATTTTGAATGTCTGGGTTTGGTTTTAGAAATAGTTTTGTAAGTCTTTGCAGTTTGAAATGATACTTCCTTCCTTAAAACCTTTCCAACACAACATGGGGTTTGAACACTCTCCATTGCTGGGGAGCAGAATTAGTTAGCATTCTTGCCCATCAATAAAAATGTTTTGGGATAGCACAAACCAAAAGGCTGTCTTTGGGGCTTCTCTGGCAGTTTAATGGTTAAGACTCAGACCTTCCAATGCAGGGGGCCTGGTTGGGGCAGTAAGATCCTGAATGCCATGTGGTGCCCACCCCCCAAAAAAAGAACCCCAAAAGGTTATCTTTTACAAAGGTCCAAGATATTTAACAGAATGAGAGGAAATTAACACAGTATCTTCTTGGAAACAAACTGGGCGCAGAAAGTATCATCTTTGACTTGTTTCTGAAACTATTATTCAATCTGAGGCCAACTATCATGGTTTAGGAGCAAATGGCCCTCTAATATGTCTCTTCTCTTCACTAGAAGTGTCAGACTATGGAGGCCAATTAGAAGTGAGACGTGAAGTCACTCAGTCATGTGCAGTTCCTTGCAATCCCATAGACTGCAGCCCACCAGGCTCCTCCGTCCATGGAATTTTCCAGGCAAGAGTCCTGGAGTGGGTTGCCATTTCCTTCTCCAGCGGAACTTCCCGACCTGGGGATCGAACCCAGGTCTCCCACATGGCAGGCAGACGCTTTACCCACTGAGCCACCAGGGAAGCTCAGAGGCCAATTAGCTCCTCCTTCAAATTCTCGGGTAAGAAGTCTCCTCGAGTGCAGTTTGAATTAGGGTCTTACCCACAGAGCAGTCAACTGTGGCAGGGGATACTGAGCACCATGTGCCCAAGGTCCTCCTTCTGCACACTTGTGGCTAACAAGCGGAGACAGACTGAACAAGCTACGTGATCTGCACGGCCCTGTGCAAAATGAAAAGGCAGCACTTCCTTGTTCAAAAATTAAGACTTTCAAGATGGCAACAGCAGAACATTAAACCAAGTGTGTGGCCCTTCTAAGTGTGGGGTCTTATGTGACTATACAGGTCTCATGCCCTGAAGCTGCTTCACCCGATGGACCTGGATGAACAGCCTCCAAAAGGAATTTCTAGACTCTGTGTGCTAGAGTTGGAACCAGTGTTTCCTGTTTTTTTTTAATTTATCACTTTAGATTGACATGTTTTACACCATTATTGGGCTCTCTTATCCCCTCTTCCGATCCAGTAATTTATGTGGAATTGCCTGAATTATTTACATTAATTATCACTGAGCCACCCATTTATTTCTAAGTTTTTGTGCCTTCATTTTATTGTTAGGCAAAATAGATTTGCATGAACCACTCTCATGAGAAGAGCTGGAGGAGAAGATAATGTCTTTCTCTTCTTCGGTGGTGCCGAGCACCCTGCAGGACCTGAGTTTCCCCACCACAGATCAAACCCATGTACCCTGCAGTGGAAACATGGAGTATTTCTTTTGGGCTGCATTGATTTTTTGTTGCAGCACACGAGGTCTTCTTTGAGGCGCATGGGCTTCTCTCTAGTTATGGCGCTTGGGTTTAGTTGCCCCATGGCATGTGGGATCTTAGTTTCTGGACCAGGGATCGAATCCATGTTCCCTACTCTGGAAGGCCAATTCTTGATCACTGAACCACCAGGAAAGCCCCTGTCCTTTTTAACTTGAATTAATTTTAGACTTATAGAAATAAGTTGCAAAGATAGGCTTACCAGTTCCCATATATCCCTCCTCCATTTTCCCCTAATGTCACCATCTGTACCTTAACTCCAGTACAGTTATCAGAACCTCCAAAATTAACATTGTTGCAATACTACTAACTAAAGACCTAATAGTGAGCAGTGAAGGGACTCAGCCATACATATACATGTATCCATTCTCCCCCAAACCCCTGCCTCCCATCTAGGCTGAAACCTAACTTTGAGCAGAGCTCCATGTGCTATACAATAGGTTTTTGTCCATTATCCATTTTAAATATAGCAGTGTGTACATGACCTTCCCCAAATCCTTAACTATCCCTCCCCTCCACACACACCCTGCAACCATGACTTTGTTTTCTAAGTCTGTGAGTACTTTTGTTTTGTAAGAAAGTTCATTTGTATTGTTTCTTTTCAGGTTCCACATATAAAGGACGTCTGACTCCATATGACCCTCTCTGGGTCCAGCCCTGATGTCTCTCTACTTTAGGATCTTGTCCAGGACCGCACATTGTACTTGGTTCTCTCCCTGTGTAGTCTTGTGCAGTCTGTAAAAGCTCCTTAGTCTTTCCTTATTTCTCATGATTGACTTTTTTTTTTTTCAGCTTCAGTAATAAAAATTTATTGAGAATTCCTGGGGTGGTGGTTATCGCCTCCGGACCACCAGGGAGGAATCAACACAGTAGCAAATCACTGAGAAATCACACTGTCCCAACACCCCTGGCCAACACAGGGAGGAAAGTCATTGCCCCAGAAGTGGTCAGTCTTTGTTCATCAGAAGGGTTGGGAGGAGCGATGCAGAGGGACCATCTCATGATAGGGGGGTGAGGGTGGGGTGGGGGTGGGGTGGGCCCCAAGGTGACTCCTCAAACACCAGGGCAGAAACAGATCCACTTCCTCCCTGGAAGCAGAGTTCTTGGTCACCAGGCTCATTTCTTACCCGTGATGAGACTGTCACTTCCCCGGGTGAAACTTTCACCCTGTAGGTTGAGGATGAGGTTGTCAGCAGTGAGAGATACGATTCTGTGAGGTGGCGATCGTCTTGGAGATGTTCTGGGTTGCCCGGATCTTGCGCAGCTTGATATAACCTGGGTTCTTGCTCAGGGCCTCTCCCAGCACCCGTGCTGCCTCGGCCTCACCCTCCGCCTGCACGATCTCCCGCCACTGTTCCTGCTTCGCTTTCTCCGCCAGGAACTGGGAGCGCTGGGCCTCCTGCTGGGCCACTTGTTTGGCTTCCATAGCAGCCATGTACTCTCGGCTGAAGCTCAGCTGGGTAATGGCTACGTCGTCCAGAATGGGGCTGAAGTCCTTGACCCTCTCTGTCAGCTCCCGTCGGATCAGCAAGGACACCTGGGCCCGCTGGGTGATCAGCTGGGAGGCGTTGAACTGGGCCACCACGCTCTTGAGCATCTCGTTGACAATGGACGGCAACACCCGCTCCTTGCAGTCCAGCCCCAGGCGCTGGTACATGCTGGGCAGCTCCGTGGCACTGGGTTGGGACAGCACCCGCAGGGAGATGTTCCCCACCTGCAGGTCTTTGGAGCCTGTGGGGGAGGAAATTTTTCGGGGTCTGGCCCGAATGTCATAGATGATGGGGTATTGGAACCAGGGGATCCTGAAGTGAAGGCCCTCGGCCAGAATGGTGTCCTGCTGCACGCCTTCAATCCGATTAAAGAAAATGGCTCTGTGCCCTCCTTCCACGGTGAACACCGATTTGTGGATGCCGTAGGCCACGGCGCTGGCCCCCAGCAGTAGCTTCAGCGCTGTGCCCATACCCAGGGCCTGGAGGGCAGCCATCCTGCTAAGTCCTTCAAGTTCTGGGCCATGCTCGGTCTTGAGGCCGGCGGCACCAGTGGTAAGAAGGGGGTGTTGGCCCACCTCTACCATGCTCCCCGCTTAGGGATGTCACCCTTCACACGAGGGTCCAGGCCCCAGGTGCTCGCGGGCTGATTGACTTTTTTGAAGAGTACTAGTCAGTCATTTTGTCAAAGGCTCCTCAATTTGAGTTTGATGTTTTAGCATAAGTAGACTGAATATTACAGGTATGATGTGCATCCTCAGTGAATTATATCACAGGTTCCTGATGTTATGCAGCTTATTATTGGTGATGTTGACATTTATCACTTAAAGTGACTTCTATTGAGCTTCTCAATAAGTATCTTATGGTAGACATTTTGAGAGTATGCAAATGCTGTTTCTTCTCAAACTTCTGCCCTTATCACTCATTAAAGGAACTTGTCTGCACCAACTACCAGTGTCTACCTAGTGGTGATACTTTCTTTAGTTCTTTTTAAAATTTATTGGCTGCACTGGGTCTTTGTTGCTTCATGGGCTTTCCCTAGACGTGGCGAGCAAGGGCCACTCCAGCTGCAGTGCTCGGGCCTCTTATTTAGGCGGCTTCTCTTGTGGAGGAGCTGGCGATCAGTGGTTTCGGTGCATGAGCTGAGTTGCCCCCAGGCATGTGGAACCTTCCTGGACCAGGGCCAGGGATCGAACCCATGCCCCTGCATTGGCAGGCTGATTCTTAACCACTGGGTCACCAGGAAGTTCTATAGTTCTTTTTGTCTTCAGGCTTATGGTATCCAATCAAGATGCTGTTTCCCAGTTCACATTAGTTCTTTCCTCCCCATCCTTTTCAGTGTGGCTATGTGACTGCTTTATAATAGGGTCACTGTTGGTACTTTTATTCCACTTGGTTCTCTCCACAGCCTAGTTGGTTTTACTTTATTTGGGGGTATGTGGTACGCCACCACGGCTCTGAGGGTCAGTCACCACTTCCTCATCTCCATCACCCCACTCACGTTTACCTCCCCCAACTTCTGCCCTTCTCTTCATACCCGTTCCCTATAGGGGACCAGTCCCCTTATATTCTGCTGTATCTTTTCTGCATTTCTTTTACACAAACGGGCAAACACAGTATGTTTCCTCAAATTCCTTTCTTACTTAGAGCAGCATTCTAAAGATAAATCTTTGTGCTTTGTGTTTCTCTCTTGGCAGCGTTTTGGCAACTGTGTTGTGTGTGTGCGTGAGTGCTTAGTCGCTCAGTCCTGTCTGACTCTGTGCGACCCCACAGACTGTAGCCCACCAGGCTCCTCTGTCCATGGGGATTCTCCAGGCAAGAATACTGGAGTGAGTTGCCATGCCCTCCTTCAGGGGATCTTCCCAACCCAGGGATCAAACCCAGATTTCCTGCAGAGCAGGCAGATTCTTTACCAGCTGAGCTACCAGGGAAGCCCATTTTGGTGACCACTTTATATCAGTTCACAGAGCTCTTTCTCAATCTTTAAAGTGTGTTATTTACTTATTCTTGTCTGTGCTGGGTCTTCACCGCTGCGGGGGCTCTTCTCTGGCTGCGGCAGTTGGGGGCTTCCCCCGCGCTGGCTCCTCTTGCTGCTGAGCACCCTCTCCAGCTGGGTCTTCTCGACCCAGGGATCAAACCCAGGTCTCCTGTATTGCAGGTGGATTCTTTACCATCTGAGTTATCAGGGAAGCCCATGAAGACTTAGGTGGTTTCCAATATTTTGCAATTACAAACAGCAGGTGTATGTGTATTTTTCCATAGCTGGAGGTATATATTCAAGTGATTGTCACAGATCATTCTCCTCTGCCAATCCTGCCTTTCTTTAGGAACTGGGAGCTGTGCTAATGTTACTGTCCATAAAATGTTTTCTTTCTTCGCTCTCCCTTTGAAGTCTGTAATCTCTGACAATAAGCGTAGACTGTGGTCAGGGGTATTTCTGAGACTTTCTGAGAAAGTCTTCACTCTGTTTCAGCCAATAATTTGGGTGGCACCCCAGTCCTGTACTACAGTAGTGGGTCTCAACTTTGTCTGAACATTAAAATCACCCAGGAGTTTTTTAATATAACATGCCTAGGAATGCTCTAGGTAGATTCTGTAATGAATGCCAAGATCTCTGGTGTGGGGCTCAGGCACCTATGTTATTTTGAAATGCCCAAGAAATTCCAGTGAGAAGAAATTTAGTGTGGCTAAAGCTGAGAACCACTGGTTATATCCTTGACATGTTACAATAATCTCCTGGCCCTCACCATAGTCCCTGTGATTTGAACCAGCTGTAGAACAAACTCTGGCTGATCAGGAGGTGCTCCACTCAGAGAATTCCTGAATTTTACCTGGAAAAGAGGTAAATACCTGCTGGCCTAATTTCAGGAGGATCTGTCAAAGCCTTTAATGAGGGCCTAGCTTAAAAAAAGTTCTTTCTTACAAACAATCTGAATGACTGGTACAAGCTGCTTCAGGGTGAGAAGGAAGAATATTAAATTTCCCTTTCTCTCCTTCAACATGCAAATCTGGGTACCTTCCTTTGCAGTTGGTAGTATTAATAAGACTTTGTAGACAATTTCCTGGCAGTCTAGTGGTTGGGACTTTGCACTTACACTGCAGGGGGGGCAAGGGTGTGATTCCTGGCAAGGGAATTGGGATTTTGCATGCTGTACAACTTGTTTGGGGAAAAAAAAAAGACTTTTGTAAAGTAGAAGTCTACCAATAACAAACTACCAGTAACACTTTTTCATCAAAGATACTACAAGTATAAGACACCTGACTATCCTATCTTAGTTATTCTTAGTGCTAAGAAACAAACCCACTGCTAGATAATTATGAGATACAATCAAATGTAAGAAATATTTCTATTTCAGAGATTTTTAAATGTGGGAAAGTATACACAGTAGAATTCGTGAAATACAGAAGATCTTTAGCTTAGACTTCTCTGAACTTCACATCTATAGGAGCACTTGAATTTCTCACAGGCTCCTCAAGCCTAACATGCCCCATTGGGGTCCTCTTCACCTACATTACCAAAGCTATTTCTTTCCCTACATTCTCTATTTTGGCAAAACAGGAACATGGAAGTCATACTGATCTTGGCGCCCAGTGAAAAATGCATTTTATTATGGAGGCCGAAAGTGTAAATGCAGGTACAAATTTATCACTAGAGACAGAGCACAAGTGGGACAGCACTCAGAGAAACGTTTTAACGTGGTGACCCAAGGGACCCAAGGACGAAGGAGCAGATGAAACTGAGGAGGGTCCTGGAATGCAGGAACAGAAAAACCAGACCCTTATCATCCTTCCCTCCCCCATGCTGTAACTGTTAATGGATTTCAGGTCCTCCTGAGCAGTATAACCTGTCTCCGCGCCACCCCACAGGGAGGAGGTATCTGCCTTACTCTTCCCCCACCCAGTATACGAGCCGCATCCAATCAGCAAATGACCTGCAAGACCCCTATCCCACTCCCTGGACCCTGGCTATAAAAGTGGACCAACGTCGGTTCTCCCTTTAACTAACAGCATCTCCCACTCTAATAAACTATATTTCCCTCTCATTCTGTCTCATGTCTGGAAATTCTTTTCCAACCCAAGCCCATCCCACAACAGTTAAGACAGAAGCAAGGCAGAGACGCACCCCCAGAGAGAAAAGGTTTGGGCGTCTCCCCTAGTGGGGAGGGGCACGGTAAAGAGGCAGTTCTGCCGGGCCTTTGTCTTCCTTCTGGGCAATCGTCTGCTTTCTCTTCCCACACCTGACCTACCTGGGAGCCTCCCCTGGGTACACACGCACCCCTCAGCCAACATGGATCTCGAAGTGCAGGCTTCTGAGAGGAGCAAGGTTCATTATGGCCTGGCAGTATCTCTTGACTTTTGATCCACAAGGAGCCTTTCTGCAAAAGTATACTGTCTCCCTTGTCCAAAAAGAAGGGGGAGTGGAGATCCCTTAATTCTTTACTCTTAACAGGGTTTCACCCCTCTGGGTCCTTGTCATGACTGTTACCTTAAGGTATTTGTAAGAGACCAACACTGGCTCTTTACCCTGTTTCTGTTGTCACTTCCATTTCGGAGGGCAAACAGAAGGCTGACTGTAAATGCCTTAGCTGGAGCCCACCTATCTCTCGGCTCAAGAAATGCTAAGTTTTAAGTACCCAGCCTGGAGCCCACTTCTTCATGCCCCATGAAATGTAAACAGGAGGCTAGCTGTAAATGCCTAACCTGGAGCCCATCTACCTCCTACAGCAACACCAGCCCACTGACCTCCTGTTCCTTTCCGCGTGCAACATGTCCTTCCCTTTTGGTCAGCTCTGTCTGGTACCTCTCTCCTGAACGCATTGCCTTCTCTTTCCTCCACTGTGACTCTGAGTTAAGTAAGTCTTCCTCATTTCTACAAAATTACTACAGTAATCTCCTGACTACTCTCCACCCCTCTAATCAATCCCTACTCCACACTGTCCTTATTTTCTTTCTTAAACATCAATCTGATCAGATTATTCCTTGCCTAAAAATCCTACAAGATGAATACTCCATCCAAAAAATAGGTGAAGGATATGCACAGATCACCTCACAGAAGAGGAAAACACACATTTGTACATGTGAAAAACTGATGATCATCCTCATTAAGAAATAAATGTAACCATGACATTTTTTCACCTATCCCCAACTGAGAGTTTCAGAGGACAGATTAATAATGAATGATCACAAGGGTGTGCAGAAATACTCCTACAGTCATTGTTAATAGTAAAATATTTTGGATGACATTTTGGCAATGTTTTGGATATGTGAAGGAATGCAATTTGCCTGTTAAAAACCAAAATCCAACCCACTAAATTTGAAGATCTAATTGGCATTATTAAACTAGATCGGTAACATCCCATCTAGTAAACAGAAGGGCACTCCGGGAGAATGTACAAAACAGAAAGAAAGTGAAGTCGCTCAGTCGTGTCCTACTCTTTGCAACCCCATGGACTGTAGCCCATCAGGCTCCTCCACCCATGGGATTTTCCAGAAAAGAGTACTGGAGTGGATTGCCATTTCAGAAGCTTCTTATAGGAAGAAGGGTGGGGTAAGGGAGCTATTAGCAGAAGAAAAGAAAGGATAATTTTTAGGCCAAGAAACCTTCTTTCAGGGAGGAAGGAAATGGCAGGGGTTTTATCATGCAGATTGCTCCTTCAGGGGGAGTTTGGGGTGGAGGCTGGAGTGGAGAGGGCCCAGGAGAGAATTACCTCGTTGGTGCTGACCAGAAAACTTCAGATGAGCCGATAAAGACTACGTTTCTGGGGAAGGCTGAGAGAGCACTTAGGTCAGGTATTAGATCTAGATTCAGTTATCTGCGGCTTTAGTACTTTTAAGTACTTTTGTACTTAGTACAAGTGATGCCGTTTTGGGCCTTTGATGGTTTTTTCTTTAACATGCCTAGTTTCTCTGGGCCTCAATTACTGCACTTGGTGAAATGGAGCCACCAGCTACCTTAACAGTCTCAAGGAAGTGAAATAATTTAGGGGGGAAAGTAGTAATAGTTAACATTTAGTAGGCATTTGCTGTTCTAAGTATTTTATATGTGTTAACTCAATCTTCACAATAACCCTGTAAGCACCACCCTCATTTTACATATAACAAGACTGAGGCACGGAGGACAAAATACTGCCCAAAGGGTAAGTTAGTACTAAGAGTGAAGCTGGGATGACTGGTTTTAAATCTAGATAAGAGGATCTAGCTTCAGTCCTTTTTTTTTTCTTGCAGCCACTTATGCCTGTCTTTGCTTTTTTTTTTTTTTTTATGATTGCCCACAGCACCCATACTCAAAGCTCGTTTATATAGAATTTGCCCGTTCGCTAATTACATCAACCGTTCTGTCGTTGCTTTGGGCATCTCATCACAGCCCCGCCTGGTTGAGCTCCAGGGAACGCAGTCACCTCTCGTTCCCATTCACTTTCGGCGTCCTGGCGAACGCTGGGTACAGGGTAGATCCTTGTATAAATGCCACTGGACGTTTCCGTGGGATCGACACATACCTTTACAAACGTGAAATAACTTTCCCAGACTAAGACAGGTACCCGACAAGCAGCGCGCGCACGGGCTGAGTACCGCCCTGACCGCCGTGAGACCCGCCGCAAGCTCTGGGACCGACCTGTCCCGCGGGCCCCTTTACTTAAGCGGCACCCAGCCGGAACCTTTCAGTCGCGGCCGAGGCACCCCGCCGGGACGGCGCGCGGAGCACACAGCAAGGGCGGGTGAGTCGTCTAAGTCTGTGCCTGAACCGTCTAACTCACTTACCTCGCGCCTCGCGGGGACAGCCCCAAACTCTGGCACGTGGGAAAAACCGAGTGACGACAGCATTTTCGTTCCTTAAAAAATACCACATTCAAGTGGTTCCGAGGGTGGTCCGTCTTCTTTTTGGTTAGGCATATTTGTGGACAGCCCCCCGGAAACGAAGGCGGAAGCGAGGGCAGGCGGCGGAAGCCGCGGGGTCCTCTGAAGCAGGGAGTCTCCGGGGCCTGCGCCGGCGCTCTGCGGCGCCCCCGACTCGGACGCGGGCTTCGCGGGCGGGCGCGGGCGCGGGTGTCGTCGCTGAGCCGAGGCCGGGCGGCCGGAGTCCTCAGGCATGAACCTCGAGTTGCTGGGTGAGGAGGGCTGTGGCTGCGTCCGGGGGAAGCTTCGGTCCTGGAAAGGAGGGGCCCAGGCGGAGGGGACGCGCCTGCAGCCTCAGGGACCCGGCTCTGGACGGATCTGTGGGCGCCTCGGTCTGGAGCGGCGACTGGGGCGGGAAGCCGGGCATCTGCCCGAGCGGAGTTTGTCGCTCTCTTCGGGCGTGCTTTGCAGTTCAGTTGTGGAACGACAGGGACAGGTAGTTTGCGAGTTACTTTCGAATACAGGTGCTGCAGGAGCCCAGAGCAGGACCAGAGTTACGCTGGGGCGGGAACCTAGGAAGTGAGGTGAGGCTCTGAGCACTTGTCAGGGTTTGGTGAAACATGGGTGCCTAAGGAGGGGAACTTGTGTGTTTTGTAGTAGCAGTGCCTCATTGAGTAAATGAAAAACTCAGAGGCTGCTGACCTGAAGGCACTAAGCAAGTAAATGGTACAGTTGGCGCTGGAATCCAGTTGCCTTGACTTTATGTTACTTAGCAGGGACGCTGTGTCAAACACTGAACAGTGAGCTGGAAGGCCGTTTTCTCTTGTCACACACTCTGATTCATTTCTTCCCCACCCTTTACTCAATCTCTTTATAAACTGTAGGTCTTTCTGGGTTTTCATCAGGTAACGTTTAGCATCATAGCCTAAGGATGTCAGGTTTTCAAGAACTTCTAAGTGACTTAATATGTTTGTTTATGTTTTTAAAAAAATTAAATTCAGAAGATATGCTGACGCTCCTAAGGACTATAAAGCTTTTTAAGGAGTGGTTTTTGCTTTTAAGGGCTTCCCTGGTGGCTGAGCGGTAGAGAGAGAATCCGCCTGCAATGCAGAAGACTCAGGTTCGATCCCTGGGTAGGGAAGATCCCCTGGAGAAGGACATGGCAACTCACTTCAGTATTCTTGCCTGGGAAATGCCAGTCCATGGGATCACGAAAGAGTCAGACAGACTGGCCACTAAACAACAACAGCAAAGGGCTAAGAACATCTAAAAGAAAAGAGGGAGTGAATATCTTTGGGGCAGAGCAAGAAAGGTAATCCAGAAAGAAAAACAAAACCTGTGGAGGATTTGCAGTTTTGAGTGGATATCTAAGACTGGCAAAATGTTGAAAATATTGGGAGGAATGCTTCTTAGGAATATGTTTGCGCTAAGGTGTCAGTGAAATGAATCCTAAAGATACTTTCCCGCTTGGCCGGGTTGTGGGTACTGTGAATAACCTGAGAAGGTGAAGAGACAGGGTTGTTGCTGTCTGGTCTGTGGGGGCTCTTAAATGCCCAGCTGAGAAGTGTTGCTTTTTAAGGAAAGTAGAGCAGATGCGTAAAAGGTTTTGACCTGTTAAGTAACTCAGTCAGAGCTATGATTTTTTTAAAAAAAGGTTTATCTGACAACAGTGTGGGGTGGAGTCTTGGAAGCTGTGAAACAAGCTTGGAGGGCTAGGGTAGATGAGGGATACAGAAGATCTGAACTAGAAAATGGGAAGAAAAGACAGAGAGAATGTAGAGTTGACAGTTTGAAAATTGATTGCTTATCGTGGTGGTGGTGGTGGCGGTGCTGGTGGTGAGGAAGAGAGGGGAGTGAAAAATGATGGGACTCAATCGTGGTGCTATTCATAAACATTTAAGAACATCTGGAAAAGACAATTAACATTGGGTATGTCAAGTGTTGACCTGGGATTTAGGAGAGAGGTTTGTTTTTATGAGAGATTTATAATACTCCTACAGGTAAGCTAATCAAAACCTTGTGGGTAGATGATAAGACCCAGGGAGAAAGTGGGAGGCGAAGAAAAGGTAACCGGTGAGGACAGAATCTTGGATAGTAATCGCTCTCTCAAGGATAAGAGGAGGAATGAGTGATAACATACCAGCTAACGGTTACATGCTGCTTACTGTGAGCTAGGCCTGATTTCAAGTGCTTTTCATAAATGTATTCATTAGAGGTGAAAGAGCATACAGGTTAGTGTGCTGTCTTCCAAAGAAGCAATTGTAGAGCAGTTGAGGCTCAGAACTGAGAAAGGGCTACTCACTTTTTGGGCAACTTGGGACTCCTTAGCAACTTGAACAGAAGCTAATTACAGTTTGGGGAGATGTGGGAGATGGAATGGAGGCAGAGTTGATTCTTGTTTTAAAAAACTTGGGGATGGAGGAGAAGTAATAGGCTCATACCTTGAAAGAGAGCAGAGTCATAGGACGGAGTTTTCTTGTATGGTACAGAATTTTCATGCAGGTAAAACTTAGGAAGGAACATTAGCATTGGAAGGTTAGACAGTTTAAAAGACTGACGGGATTCAAAGGCTATAATCTTCTATGGCAGTGACTGAATTTTCCCAGTGAGAAGGTTGATTATTGAAGAGGAGACAGGGACAGAAGTGACGTGACTGTGGGGGCACACTAAAGCGTGTCTGGCTGTAAGGAGAGGGTGGTAATGTGTTCTCAGTGTGGACTCTCACATACTTTACCTCTGCAACCACTTTCTCTTTTAAAAAAAAATTTATTTATTTATTGGGCTCTGCCGGGTCTTAGTTGCAGCGTGTGGAATCTAGTTTCCTGGCCAGGGTTCAAACCCAGACCCCCTGCGTTGGGAGCACTGAGTCTTAGCCACCGAGGCCTTGCTGTGTATTAGGCAGTATGCACTGGAGATAAAAGTTAAGTAAGTTTTTCAAACTTAACTTCAACTCACAGTAAGAAATGTATTTTGTCATAACCCATTGTATATACATGTAACTAAGTTTCTCAAAATGATACTAATTGTTGTTTTGCTCAGTGGCCTCTGATATCTTCTGTTCTAATCTATTAAAGAACTTGTGTGGCTCACTGAATGATTTATCCCTTTGTGGTGGATTGGGTCCTAATGTTTGGTAAACACTGAAGTAAGTACAGTTTTTGCCCCAGATAGATACGTAGAACTAGGAGAGGACCTCCCTGTAGCTCAAATGGTAAGGAATCAGCCTGTGACGCAGGAGACCAGGGCTCAGTCCCTGGTCTGAGGGGACTTCAGGGCTAGGAAGTTCCTCTGGAGAAGGGAGTGGCAATCCACCCCAGTGTTCTTGCCTGGAGAATTCTATGGACAGAGAAGCCTAGTGGGCCACAGTCCATAGGGATCGCAAACAGTTGGACACACTGAGCGACTAATGCACACACAGGAGGAGAGGGGTGTGAACAAATGACGGTATGATGTGGAACCACAATAAATGGTAGGAATCCATTATGGGAGTCCAGCTGAAAGAGCAGTTAATTCTGCGTTGTTGGGGCGGCAGTAGAATTTGGGGATGATTTTATAGCAGAAGCGTCATTTAAGTCAGACAGTAAAGATGGAGTAGGATTTTTCCAAAGGGAAGAGATGATGAAGGTGATTACCAGTGCAGAGAACAGTAGGGGCAAACTTGAGGCATGGACATGATAGTAGCTTACAGCTGGTGCTTAGGGGGGATTATGCAAGATTCTGTCCCAGGTGCTAATGGGGATTTAGTCAAAGATAAAATAGTAAACACTGGTTGGGGCCAGATTATTGCTTTCTAAAACTGTGCCTAGGATTTTAGTATATAGTTTATTTTAGCAGGGGAGATTTTTGAGCAGGTAAGTGATGTGATGAGATTTGGGGCCTAGAAAACAGGCTGTAGCAGCTTTGTTAAGGATTGATAATGGAGGCCAGAGTGGAGCCAGGGAAATGTAGTAATTACAGCAGCCGTGGCATCAGATTAGGTTGCGGTAAGATCAGTTACTTAGCCACTTGCAGGTTGCATTTCTCTAAAAAGAAATGGTGCTGACTCTTGTCATCACCTGTTAGATTGAGGAAGTGGAATGGAAACTGCTACCTGGACCTAACTGTTACAGTAGGAAATAATTAGTTGGCAAGTCCAAAATACTTCCACTGGGAGAAAAGGACCTTGAAATTTTAAGAGTTCCTGATACCAAGTTTTTAAGGAGGAAGATGTTCAGCAGTTTAGGGAATAGGTTCCATGTCATCAGACTGGGAGAAAGAAGTCTCTAAAAACCTAGAAAGCCAAAAGGCAGTTTGGAGAAGGGATTGTAACTAGAAAAAAAGAGGAGGCCCCTGCAGGAACTGGCGTGCTCCCACTGAAAGCAGTCTAAACTCAGATTCTCAAAAAGAGAAGGGTGCGTTGCTGAAAGTATATGAGGGTGACACCAGCTTTATTTGTTTTTAAATCATTGGCATATAGTTGCTTGGCACCAGCTTTTAAGAATCAGG
Source organism: Cervus canadensis (assembly GCF_019320065.1). NCBI lineage: Eukaryota > Metazoa > Chordata > Mammalia > Artiodactyla > Cervidae > Cervus > Cervus canadensis. Next base: position 73,872,579 of record NC_057398.1, read on the forward strand.
CCAGGAGGGCCTTCCTTGGTCATCCAGTGGCTAAGACATCACCTTCCAGCGCAGGGGTTACAGGTTCAATCCCTGGTCGGGGAGCGAAGATTCCACATGCCTCTCACCCGAAAACCCAAACAGAAACAAGGGTCCACATTAAAAAAAAAAAAAGAACTGTAGGTAATAATTAAAAAAAAAAAAGTTTCAGGAAAGCTAATGTGATCAAAGGTCAATCCTGTAAGAATGAGGTGGCTTCATTACGTGGAGTGTGAAGGCAAGGAGGAGGGGGCAGCGGGGCAAATAGAGTGACCAGTGGGCATTGCAAAGGGAAGTCCTTCATAGAGAGAGGGTTAGATGGGTCATTTAGCTCACTTCTCTTGCTTGAATTATGTTCCTTGGGCTGGAAGGAACTTGCATGTGAAAGTGTTGAGGATCTTTGTGTCTTGGGGAGAGAAAAGACATGCAGAAATAAAGGAGATGGGCAAGATTTTGACTTTTTAATAAAGGACAGGTGAGTTTTGTAAATCATAGACTAGTAACCTTGAGGTCAAATTTGGGCAAGTTTATAGATTATAGTGCATGTATACTTAAGAGTACGGTTTCTTGGTCAGGTTCCAGTTTTGCCAGTTTTTCACTGTTAGTTTGGGAAATGACTTGACTTAATCTAACTGTGAAATGAATTATGATAGTACTCCCTTAATAGTGAATGGAGAGGATTGAATGAGACAGCATACAGAAAATCTTAGTACAGTTTGACACACAAGCATTTAGTAAGGGTAGCTGCTAATGATAAATGCAAGTTTGAGTACTTGAAAGAATTGATAAGCCAGCATGAGTTCAAGTTTAGAAAACTCATTAAATTTCTTTATGTGTTTCAAATTAACCTATACAGTAAATATTTATCACAGCAGTGGAAACAATGCAAGTGTTGTTTAGTCACTAAATTGTGTCTGGCTCTGAGACCCCATGGACTGTAGCCAACCAGGCTCCTCTGTCCATGGAATTCTCCAGGCCAGAATACTAGAAGGGGTTGCCATTTCCTTCTCTGGGGGAGCTTTCCAACCCAGGGATCAAACACACGTCTCCTGCATTTGCAGGCAGACTCTTTAATGCTGACCAACCTGGGAAGCCTATTCCTACACATTAGGAGATGACAGAGCTAATGATTTTTAATGCATTCATGTTAGGTACACACACACAGTATAGAATTTTAACTATAAGTGCTTATTTATTTGTTTATGTCTTTATTTGCCATGGCACGTGGGATCTTCATCCCCGACCAGGGATTGAGCTTCTGTCCTCTGCGTGAAGTGTGGAGTCCTAACCGCTGAGCCACCAGAGAATTTGCTATAAATGTTTATTTTTTTTAAAGTCATCTTTTTTTCCCCCTCCCTCCTCCTTTCTTTGTTGATAATCCCATGTATCTCCTTCCATATTTTTCTCTCTGCGTATTTGTATGTGTGTATATACACATGTTAACAAAAAAATGAGATTGGATTATATATACTTTGTGTCTTTTTTTCACTTAAGTAGTACACATAAAAATTCTCAAGAGAATGAGTGTAATTTATCCATATTTGCCTGGGAAGTCCCATGGACCAAGGAGCCTGGCGGGTCACAAAAGAGTTGGACACAACTTAGTGACTACACGACCACAGTCCATCTTTGAATACAGCAGTTCATTCATTCCACTAATAGGCGTTTACTTTGTTTCCAGTTCGGGGGCAGGAGTTTTTTTTTTTTTTTTTGCAATCAAGAGCAATACTTTAAAAACCCTTGTCCTTACGTACCATTGTTCTGTTTAGGTTTCCAGTTGTAGGGTTATTGAGATGAGGGATATTTTTGCTTTTAATAGATGCTGTCAGATTCCTTTTCCAAACTGCTGTAAAAATTCCCATTTTTATAGACAGTGACTGAAAATATTCCTTTATTCACATTCTGCCCCCAGCAGGTGCGCTGTCTCTAAATTTTCCTGTCTGATGGATGAAAGTGGCATCTCATGTTTCATTTGATTTACATTTCTCTGAATTTGATGTTTTCCTTTGTTTAGAGGCCATCTTATTTCTTCTTGTTTATTCATATTCTTTAGCCTTTCTTTTTGATTGGTTTTCCTTATTGTTATATAGACTTGCTTTATAGTATAGATACCAACTCTCATCCGTCATCTACATTGCCAGTTTTTGTAAATCTTTTGTTTATGGGACCTTGTGCCATGCAAAATGTTCCAGTTTTTATATAATCAGATGTATTTCTCTTCTTTTGGTTTTCTAATTTCGTTAAAGTCTTCCCCACTGTATATTATACATGGAATCTCTCAAATTTTTTTCTAAAATTTTTGATTTTAAAAATCACTAATTTACCTGAAATTTGTTTTTATATGTGATATGGGAGAGGAATCAGAGCTGTTTTTTCTTTCAGATGGATAGTTAGTTGTCCATCCATATAAAATAAATTCTCCACTAAATTGAAATGTCATTTTTATCATATATCAGCAGCCTTGCAGTTCATTTAGAATTGCTTGTACATTTGTCTTTAATCCATCTGGAATTGCATAAGATTTATCAGTTTTTGGAGAAAACCATTAAGCTTTTCTATCCCAGAATGCATTGTAGATTGCCTTTTCACTTATTCGTATTTTACGGTCTTAAATAAGATTTTATAGCTTTCTTCTTTATACATGGCATGTCTTATTACATTTTTCCTTAAATATTTGTTTGTAACCACTGTGAATGGAATTTTCCCCTTCATTTTCATTTCGGGATATTAATTGCCAATGTAGAGAAAAGCTATTAATGTTAGAATGTTTTCCTGATATAAAACCACCTTGCCTTATTTTCTTACTAATTTGGTGGTGGTTTTTTAAATTAAAATTTCTTCTGTTTTCTAGATAGTGATACCAGAAAAGAAAAATAGTGTTATTTCCTATGTTAATGTTTAAACCAATAGTTTCATTTTCTCATTTCATTGGCTATTATTAGAATGAGCTATTGAGTTTTAGCAAATATTTTTCAGTATCTACTCACAGGATTGTATGACTTAAACATTCTTGATCAAGGATATACATTCGAATGCATTGTGCTATTTGTTCCTTTGGAACGAGTTTGGAGTGGGCCTGTTCTTCCCCCTCCCTCCCCTTGCTGTATACCATTATGCCTTCTTATATGGTAGAATAATAAGCTCTTAAGATTTTTTGTGTTTGGAATTTGATTATAGTTATTTACATTGCTAGAAATTACTTTTCTGTAGAATTTATAGCTGATTCATAAACCTTGTACCATTTATGTTCTTAAGTGAAAGAGACTTGTTTTCTTTTTCACCCATCTGTATCAGGTTTTGTTATTGTCTGTGTTGGTTTTGTAAGACACTACTCTGTGTATTTTTTCTGCTTAGAAATAGCTTGAATAACATTATAATTATTTTTGTGCCCTGAGATTTAGAGGAATAAACCATTAAAAAAAAACCATATGGCTCATAAACGATCCATATGCTGTCATTTTTTAATATTAAACATTAAAAAAATTTTTATTTTAATGACAGGTCTTTAACAACTTTTAGGTGTGTTCTTTCCTCATTGACACAGTCAAGAATTTTTCTTCGGTAATCAGTTTTGGAAATATGTCTTTTGTTGCAAGAGTCATTCATGTTTTTTGAATTATCAAGTGAAGTTAAATCCAACTAGGGTTTATTTCTCCTTGGCAACTGTATTTGGGCTTTTTTCCTCCACTCCGTGGTCTTTAAAACCGAGCCCAAGAATCTGATTGTAACAGAATATTAAATGTTAGATGGTGGGAGATGGAGAATGTAAAAATGGCCTTGAACCTCTGGGGGAAGTGGCTTTGTGCTACCATAACCCTATTTGACAGCATTCTTGCTTGAGTTCCTCAACCAAAGTGGCTCAGATGAACTTAGTCTTTTTGTGTATCACTTTCTCTTGTATTCCTTTAGATTCTTTGTTACCATCCTATTAACTAGGATGACCTTCAAAAAGGCTTCCCAGGTAGCGCTAGTAGTAGAGAACCTGCCTGCCAGTGCAGTTGGGTCCCTGGGCTGGGAAGATCCCCTGGAGAAGGATCCAGTCTTCTTGCCTGGAGAATCCCGTGGATGAGAGGAGCATCGCGGTCAGTGGTCAGTGGGGTTGCGAAGAGTTGGAAACGACTGAAGTGACTTAGCGCACAGCACGCAGACCTTCAGAAAAAGGGAAAAAACCCATCCACTGCATAAAACCAAAGTACAAAATCAGGAGTAGTCTGTGTTGAAGCATAATCATACATTAAAATGGTCCAAGGATTCTGGATTCTCTCAGAATCTTTTTTGTTGTTGTTTTTGACCACGCTGCAAGGCTTGCAGGATTTCAGTTCCCAGACCAGGGGATGGAACCCATGCCCCCTGCAGTGGAAGCACTTAGTCAGAATCACTGGGACCCCCAGGGAAGTCCTTTCAGAATCTTAAATACAGCTTTCCTTTCTCTGAACACACCAAGTCATGCTCTGCTCCTTCCTGAGTACTTCATCTTTTTAGATTGTGGTTTTTTGTTTTGTTTCTAATTTTTAAGTGAATATTCCTTTTTTCTCTTTTTTTTTTTTTTGGTATATGAAAATTTATTACTACCGTGCTTTCATCATCAAAATTTATGATCTTGGTCTTTCCTTCTTGCCTTTGTATAAAGCCAAAAGAGAGACATTGGCTACTTTGACAACCTTAAAGTGGACTCCAGGAATGTCACCAACAGCATGACCTTTGCGACCAAATCTAGCAACCAGAACGTCATCATTTTCCTCAAAAAAATTCAAGCAACCATCATTGGGTACAAAAGCAGTGATTTTTTTTACCATTCTTGGTTGGCTGAACCCTGACACACTTCCTGATGGCAGAATTTGGCTGTTTGGCTTCAACTCCTACTTTTCCAGCACAATTCCCTTGGCGTGAGAAGCGCCACCAGAAGGGCTGGCCTTCAGGGCTGTGCCCAAACGGGCTTTCTTGTCCTGTTTATCATGCCACCTCTGGGCTCGTCGCTGGCTACGGGGCTTCCTGGCAGCACGAAGGCCGCAACGTCTGCCCATCCTGCCGCACCACGGGCCTGAGTGAGAGAGAGAGGAAGCGCAGGAAGGTCCTTTTTTCTCTTAATCATGTGAATATAGATCTTGGTTATTGCTTTGGAAAGATATATAGGATATTTTGTTCATCAATTCAGTTGCTCAGTCGTGGCTGACTCTTTGCGACCCTATGAGCTGCAGCACGCCAGGCTTTCCTGTCCATCACCAACTCCCGGAGCCCACCCAAACTCATGTCCCTTGAGTCGGTGATGCCATCCAACCATCTCATCCTCTGTTGTCCCCTTCTTCTCCTGCCCTCAATCTTTCCCAGCATCAGGGTCTTTTCAAGTGAGTCAGCTCTTCGCATCAGGTGGCCGAAGTACTGGAGTTTCAGCTTCAGCATCGACCTTCCAATGAACACCCAGGACTGATCTCCTTTAGGATGGACTGGTTGGATCTCCTTGCAGTCCAAGGGACTCTTAACAGTCTTCTCTAGCACCACAGTTCAAAAGCACCAATTCTTTGGTGCTCAGCTTTCTTCACCGTCCAACTCTCACATCCATACATGACTACTGGAAAAACCATAGCCTTGACCTGACGGACCTTTGTTGGCAAAGTAATGTCTCTGCTTTTTAATGTGCTATCTAGGTTGGTCATAACTTTCCTTCCAAGGAGTAAGCGTCTTTTAATTTCATGGCTGCAGTCACCATCTGCAGTGATTTTGGAGCCCCCCAAAATAAACTCTGACACTGTTTCCACTGTTTCCCCATCTATTTGCCATGAACTGATGGGACCAGATGCCATGATCTTAGTTTTCTGAATGTTGAGCTTTAAGCCAACTTTTTCACTTTCCTCTTTCACTTTCATCAAGAGGCTGTTTAGTTCTTCTTTACTTTCTGCCATCAGGGTGGTGTCATCTGCCTATCTGAGGTTATTGATATTTTTCCCGGCAATCTTGATTCCAGCTTGGGCTTCCTCCAGCCCAGCGTTTCTCATGATGTACTCTGCATATAAGTTAAAAAAGCAGGGTGACAGTATACAGCCTTGACATACTCCTTTTCCTATTTGGAACCAGTCTGTTGTTCCATGTCCAGTTCTAACTGTTGCTTCCTGATCTGCATACAGGTTTTTCAAGAGGCAGGTCAGGTGGTCTGGTATTCCCATCTCTTTCAGAATTTTCCACAGTTTGTTGTGATCACCCAGTCAAAGGCTTTGGCATAGTCAATAAAGCAGAAATAGATGGTTTTCTGGAACTCTCTTGCTTTTTCAATGATCCAGCAGATGTTGGCAATTTGATTTCTGGTTCCTCTGCCTTTTCTAAAACCAGCTTGAACATCTGGAAGTTCATGGTTCACATATTGCTGAAGCCTGGCTTGGAGAATTTTGAGCATTATCTTACTAGCGTGTGAGATGAGTGCAATTGTGTGGTAGTTTGAGCATTCTTTGGCATTTCCTTTCTTTGGAATTGGAATGAAAACTGATCTTTTCCAGTCCTGTGGCCACTGCTGAGTTTTCCAAATTTGCTGGCATATTGAATGCAGCACTTTCACAGCATCATCATTTACCATTTGAAAGAGCTCAACTGGAATTCCATCACCTCCACTAGCTTTGTTTGTAGTGATGCTTCCTAAGGCCCACTTCACATTCCAGGATGTCTGGCTCTAGGTGAATAATCACACCATCGTGATTAACTGGGTTGTGAAGATCTTTTTTGTGCAGTTCTTCTGTGTATTCTTGCCACCTGTTCTTAATATCTTCTGCTTCTATCAGGTCCATACCATTTCTGCCCTTTATTGAGCCCATCTTTGCATGAAATGTTCCCTTGGTATCTCTAATTTTCTTGAAGAGATCTCTAGTCTTTCCCATTCTACTGTTTTCCTCTACTTCTTTGCATTGATCGCTGAGAAAGGCTTTCTTATCTCTCCTTGCTATTCTTTGGAACTCTGCATTCAAATTGGTATATATTCCTTTTCTTTGCTTTTCGCTTCTCTTCTTTTCTCAGCTATTTGTAATGCCTCTCAGACAGCCATTTTGCTTTTTTGCATTTCTTTTTCCTGGGGATGGTCTTGATTCCTGTCTCCTGTACAGTGTCACGAACCTCTGTCCATAGTTGATCAGGCAGTCTGTCTATCAGATCTAGTCCCCTAAATCTATTTGTCATTTCCACTGTATAATCATAAGGGATTTGATTTAGGTCATACCTGAATGGTTTAGTGGTTTTCCCCACTTTCTTCAATTTGAGTCTGAATTTGGCAATAAGGAGTTCATGGTCTGAGCCACAGTCAGCTCCCGGTCTTGTTTTTGCTGACTGTATAGAGCTGCTCCATCTTTGACAGCAAAGAATGTAATCAGTCTGATTTCTGTGTTGGCCATCTGGTGATGTTCAAGTGTAAAGTCTTCTCTTGTTCATAATGCATATTAATTCAATACATATATTATGTGTATTAGGTTCATACAAATGTAACTGTGGTTTCAGACCATGAATTTTAAATCATTATAACTAGGCTCAAATACATCTTTATTAATCAAAATAGGAACCATTACAATCACACAGTTTTGCCAATGAGAAATAAGTTTGTTTATTCCTGTAGCGTAAAAATCCATGCTTTGGTATTTGATGGACTCTTGAAAAGCTTTTTCTGCCTCCTGCTGGTTGTGGAAGTGTTTTCCCTGCAAAAAGTTGTTGAGATACTTGAAGAAGTGGTAGTGGGTTGGTGGGAGGTAAGGTGAATATGACTGATGAGGCAAAACTTTGTAGCCCAATTCATTCAACGTTTTAAGCGTTGGTTGTGTGATGTGTGATCAAGCGTTGTCACGGAGAAGAATTGGGCCCTTTATGTTGACCAGTGCCAGCTGCAGGCTTGGAGATTTTGGTGCATCTCATCGATTTGCTGAGCATACTTCTCAGATGTAATGGTTTCACCAGGATTCAGAAAGCTGTAGTGGGTCAGATGGGCAGGAGACCACCAAACAGTGACCATGACCTTTCCTGGGTGCAAGTAGGCTTTGGCAAGTGCTTTGGAGCTTCTTAGTCCAGCCACTGAGCTGGTCGTTGCCCCTTGTCCTATGAAATCCACTTTTTATCGCACATCACAATTCGAGAAATGGTTTGTTGTTGTGTAGAGGAAGGGAAGACGGTTCAAAATGATTGGGTTTTATTTGCGTTCCCCTTATGAGGCTGCAAAAAGCTTGTCAAGCTTTTTTATCTTTGCTATTCGCTTCAAATGCTGGACGACTGTTGTCGTTGAGCTCTTTGGCAACTTCAGCTTCGATGATCTTCTAAGTTGGTGCTTGTCAGCTTCCGATGGCCCGCCACTGTGCTCCTCGTCTTCAAGGCTCTCATCTTCCTTTGCAGAACTTCTTGAACCACCGCTGGCCTTGTATGTCCACCAGTAGTTCCTGGGCCAAATGGACTGTTGATGTTGTGAGTTGTCTTTGCTGCTTTACGAACTTGAATGAGAAAATTGCTAGAATTTACTTTTTGTCTAGCATCATTTCCCAAGTTTAAAATAAATATGAAATAAACAGTAAGTAATAAGTCATTAGCAACAAACAAAGCAAGAAATGTGCATTAAAATGATGTATAACATAACCATATTTAAGAATGTATTCCAGTATCAAATGCAAAGTTCAGCAATTCTAAACTGCAGTTACTTTTGCACCAACCTAATAGTATTTTATTTAGGAAACAAACCTTAAGTATGTTAATGTTTCTATAAGCATACAGGAGTATATGGAAGCTTTTACCTTGGTGAGTGGGAGTGAAAGTTGCTCAGTTGTGTCCGACTCTTTGTGACCCCATGGACTATACAGTCCATGGAGTTCTCCAGGCCAGAATACTGGCGTGGGTAGCCATTCCCTTCTGCAGGGGATCTTCCCAACCCAGAGATCGAACCCAGGTCTCCCGCATTGCAGATGGATTCTTTACCAGCTGAGCCACAAGGGAAGCCCAAGAATACTGGAGTGGGTAGCCTATCCCTTCTCCAGGGGATCTTCCTGAACCAGGAATTGAATTGGGGGGTTGCAGGGGGGAAACCATCATTTTTTAATTATACATATTTGTATTACTTACATGTATTACTTTAGTAATTTTTAAAAGGTTCTTTAAAAAAAAAAAGCCTATCTTGATCTGGTTTCAGCTTTTCATTTCCTTCTTGTCTTTAATATTTGAATGCAATCACACTAAAGTTTGGTACACATTAGATAAATCAAAATGATTGCCTGTCTTGGGGGCTGGGCAGTTGTTCAGCTTTGTACTCGTCTTTTAGTTTTCTTAATTTTAAGGCCTGATTTCTTTTGACTAGTTTTAATGTTCTCACTGTTTAGATTTCTATTAATTTTTATAAAAGATAAAATTAATAAAATTTATTTTCAGATTTTAAAAAATCAGATGTCTTTTTAAAAAAATTCAAAGTACAGTTGATTTACAGCATTAGTTAGTTTCAGGTATACGACACAGCGATTCAATGTTTTTATAGATTATGCTCCATTTAAAGTTACTATGAAGTATTGGTTATATTCCTCATGCTGTACAATATATCCTTAGAGTTTGTTTATTTTATGCATAATAGTTTGTACCTCTCTGCCTGTCCTCTGTCCCTCTCTCCACTGGTAACAAATGGCAGCATTTTATTCTTCTTTATGACTGAGAAATATATTATTACTTATATAAATATATATGTGTACATACACACACATATACGTCCATATGCACACTTTCCATAACTTCTTTACACATTCATCTGTTGATGGGCACTTAAGTTGCTTTTGTTATCTTGGCTGTTGTAAAGAGTGCTGCAATGAATGTTAGATTGTGTGAATCTTTTTGAGTTAGTGTTTTCATTTTCTTCAAATATATACCCAGGAGTGAAATTGCTTTATCATATGATCAAAAACTAAAAATAGTAGTCTTATTTTTTTAAATGGAATCTTATTTGGATATCCTAAATGTAAACAGCTTTCTTGGAACTGTAGTTCTAAGAGTATAGTTTAAGTATCACTGTAATAAAATATTTAGGTAATAACATAAGTAAATATTGATAAAGATGATTGCTGCATTAAACAAACTTCTGATAAGCAGGCAGTATCTTCATACTGTAGCTCAAAAAGTTTATTCAGTTCAGTTCAGTCACTCAGTTGTGTCTGGCTCTTTGCGACCCCATGGACCGCAGCACGCCAGGCTTCCCTGTCCATCACCAACTCCCAGAGTTTACTCAGACTTAGGTCGATTGAGTTGGTGATGCCATCCAACCATCCTCTGTTGTCCCCTTCTCCTCCCACCTTCAATCTTTTCCAGCATCAGGGTCTTTTCAAATGAGTCCATTCTTCGCTTCAGGTGTCCAAAGTATTGGAGTTTTAGCTTCAGCATCAGTCTTTCCAATGAATATTCAGGGTTGATTTCCTTTCAGATGGACTGGTTTGACCTGTTTCAGTTTCAGTCCAAGGGACTCTCGAGAGTCTTCTCCAACACCACAGTTCAAAAGCGTCAGTTCTTTGATGCTCAGCTTTCCTTATAGTGCAACTTTCACATCCCTTCATGACTACTGGAAAAACCATACATAGCAAATGTAATTTTGACATTTACACAGTAGTAATAAACATTTTTTAGAAAAAATTTACACTAATGTGTAAATGCCTAATTTAATATAGGAAAGACGTTCAGAGGTGTGTGTATCAAAATGTTATTTGCTGAAGAAGTTAATATAGAGAATTAGGTGTTTAACCAGCTACCAAATTATGTTATAGCCGAAGTCCTATCTGTTGTTTAGACTGGAGATGACTCCTGTTGGTTGACTGCTGTTAATGAGGGTTTAAGAGAGTAGTTGGGATTTAAGGTAACTTGACTGATTTGAGCTTTTAAAGTTTGTTACATAAAAGTAAGTGTAAAATACACCATTACATGCTTACGTTAAGAACGTTTTAATGAAAAATAACTATTTTCAAAACAAAAAATACTCAGTGAGAAGAGAGGTATTGTTTTGCATTTTTACAAACCTGTTTAATGTTTGCCTAGATAGAAGTTGGCTGGATTCTGTATTCACAGTGTTTCTCAGCTTGAATAGCATCAGTAGAACTTACCTGTAAACTTATGAGATAATGAGAGTAAGAAGGCAAGTGCCATCTTGGTGTGATAATGAAAATCAGTGTGACCTCATGGGGTCCCTGCACAAGCCCCAGTTCCGCACCTACACTTTGCAGGCCACTCTGTACATGGTGTGCTGTAGGATTCCTGGTATGTTGCACATGTTCCATCAACTCTCTTTCTTTGTTTTGTTGCAGAGTCCTTTGGGCAGAATTATCCAGAGGTAAGAGTATAATATTGTGATTTTAGAAACATGGCAACTTGCTAGCTTTTATGTTTGAGTAGAGTGAAAACTACATTTTCATCTTTTTTTTTCTTTGATAATAGAAGCATTAAGTGTGATGATCTTTTGCTATAAAAGTAACTAAAGTTTAATTTTGAACAGGCTGGGAAGTAGACAGGCCATATTGGTTGGAAATCTCAATGTTGAAAATCTTATGGTTCATTTCCGTTTAAATTTAAAAAAGACTTTGATTAAAGCATTTTTCACAAACAGTACTATCACCTGTATCAAAATGTTTTTTTCTGTGTGTTTTTATAGTTTTGATCAGTGTTTTTACATAATAATAATATATGTATACTGTAATGTGCTTTACTTTTTAAAATGTAAAAATATTTTGTAATACTTGGGGTGTTTAAATGGCTTGATATTAATACAAATTTATTTGATTTTCCTACGGGTTTTGTTTTATTAATAGCTTATCTTTCTTGGAATAAATTTCAAGAACTATGATTGCTTGATCAGTGAGATGACTCCTAGTGAAACCTGGTTTATTTTGCCTAATTGCCTTCTGGAGAATTTGTATAAAGTCATAGTAGTAATATAAAGGATTGGTCACATCTGTTTCTAAAAATTCTCTGTTAGTTTTTATAAATCTTTCTTCATTTTGGTTAGTTTGAGAAATACAAGAACACTCATAGATTATTTTGATATGTTTCCTAGTTTAAATTCAAAAGAAGTATCATAGATGTTAGAGAAACTTTTAAGAAATGATTTGGATATCTGGGTATTAATTTCTGTATTCTTGCCTTCACTTTAATTTTTAGGAAGCTGATGGAACTTTGGATTGTATCAGCATGGCCCTGACTTGCACCTTTAACAGGTGGGGCACGCTGCTTGCAGTTGGCTGTAATGATGGCCGAATCGTCATCTGGGATTTCCTGACAAGAGGCATTGCTAAAATAATTAGTGCACACATTCATCCAGTCTGTTCTTTATGGTAAGGAGTTTTAAAGTTAATGTATTAAATATGAATTAAATTGGGATGAGTGGTAACTGTATAATTGCCAGTCTCATTAGATAAATTTTAATATTTAAAGTCTAAGTATTTGGCCATTAGTAACATAATTTCTCATAGCTTGTGGAAAGGTTGAACTCATTCTGATATTGAACACTTTTGTGGGGAGAAATTCATTGTAATGTGGATCAGTGTCAGGCTCTGTCTGAGAATACTGCAGTACTGAAATGAGACATTTGCAGATTGCAGCTGTAATCTTATTTGTGATACTGACCTTTTCATTTAGAATAAAAAAATCTTGGTTAGGAGGGCAGCTTGAAAGTTAAAGTGTCCAGCCTTGTCCTGTTTTTGAATTGCAGCAGTTGTTGTGATCACAAACATGCCTGTTCCTTCATTGAATTGTAGTTATTAAGGCTTTCTATCAAATATATTGAGCTGAAATCTGGGATTAAATAAATTCCCTTTGATTTCATTCTTATTCTCAGGGACTGTTTCTTTCCAAAAATTTTATTTTGGGGCAACACTTCGAACACCTTACCAGGTCTAGATTTATTACACTAACACAGCTCCTTTGGCCTGAGTATGAGCAGCAGTGGTTCTGGGAGGAGGCCTGAATCCCAGTCTCGGATTGGCCACTAATGAGGTAGCAGCTTTGGCCAGAACTTTTCTCTAAATTGCAAAATGAGAGAACTGGCCTGTATAATTTCTTAGGCCTTTTCTGGTTCTTCTGCATTTTATTTCTTTTTTATTATTGTGCTTTTGCAATAAAGGTTTAAGTAGATATGTACATTTTTATCAGCTTTATTAAGATATGTATAATTCGCATGCTATGATATCCACCCAACTAAAATGTACAGTTCACTTTTTTGTATTTTCAGAGTTGTGCAGCTATATCACAATCTAATTTTACAAGTGCTACCACTTAAATTATTCATATTTTTTATTATAAAATAATAATATTTAGAAAATTAAAATACAAATACGATACAAAGGAGAAAGACTATCTTCCATTGTCTTACCACTCAGATATAACTACTATAAATATTTTGATTTGGTACTATGTATTTTTTAAAAGCAAAGTTTGTGTGCCATGTTTTCTATTTTGCTTTTTTCCTCTTTAACACCAGACATTTTCCTGCTTGTGTAACCTTTAAAAACTTTTTTTAATGGCTATGTGTCTTCTGTTAGATAAACCATAATTTGCTTAATCATTTTTTGTTTCTCTGCTGTGTAGTGTTTAGTCAGTGTCCTTGTACATAAAAGTTTTTCCTCTCATACAATCATTTCTTCAGCAAACATTGAACATGAATTACGTGCCAGATATTGTTTTAGGCATTTAGGGTAAAGGTTAGGGTTTTGGGGAGACAAAAACAAGTACTAAAGGTTTGTAGGTCCTACATAAGAACTACATTTGAAGTTTAGTGGAGGCAAGGTGCAAAGGCGGAAATGATCAATTGTATTGGAGAAGAATAGTGGTCAGAAAAGGCTTCAAAGACAAGGTGATTTCTAACCTCAGACTTGTAAGATGAGTAGGTGTTTCCAGTTCTGTTCCAAGCAGACGGCTCTGCACAGACAAAAGCCCGTCAGCTTCATACGAGCAGCTGCAGTGGCTCAGATTCGCTGGGCTGTGCTGTGGAAGATGTGGTGGGGCAGTAGCCACGGTAACCTGTGCTCCGAGGAGCACGTCACGTGCCGCCCTGTGAACCGAAGTCTCATCCTGTTGGCACGGTGCAGCCGTTGAAGCACTGTCGGAAGAAAGGTGACACGACGCGCTTTTCATTTTAGAAGGATCTCTCGAGCAGCGTGTGGGAAGGAGGGTGGCAGATGAAAACAGGAGTGCAGTGGTCTCGGTTAGAGAGGGTGAGGATGGCTGCAGTAGGAATGCAGCTGAATGGGACAGGGGTGAGAGAGCGTAGAAATTAGAGGGCGTAGGTGTTGATTAGATACAGGGTGTAAGTGATGTAGAGAAGTTAAGATGACCCTTAGGTTTCCTGCTTGGATGATGTTAATGTAAGATTTGAGGGAAATACAGTGAATCACAGTTGTGCGTCTCCTGTTGTACTTTATTGCACATAGCTGTTTTATGAGTATCTGCCCTGGAATATGGTAAGGGATGTGGATACAAGAATCTTGTCTGCCATTTTACTGCTATAGTCCCAGCTTCTAGCACTATACCTGGTATACGGTAGACACATAGGTACTTGTTGGATGAGTAGGGTATCTTAGTGAAGATGCCCAGTAGGCATTTGATCTGTGTTTCTTCATTAGTGTAGACTTGCAGAAGTATATTACTGCTAGGTCAGAAGGCTTGAACAGTGAGAGATTTCTCCATCTGTCCCCCGTTTTAAGGTTTTTTATCACAAAACTTGATTATTAAGAACTTTATTTTTTTTATTAAGAACTTTAAAAACATTCAAACAATATATGAATATATAGAGTAAAAAATGAAAGCCCCTTGTCTACTCCTTGAGGTATCCCCAGGCAAGAATACTGGAGTGGATTGCCATGGTCTCCTCCAGGGCATCTCCCCAACCCAAGAGTCAAACCCAGGTTTCCCGCATTGCAGGCAGATTCTTTACCATCTGAGCCACCAGGGAAGCCCAAATTAGAGTATGAAATGTATCTTTTATCTGTAAGATCTATCTGTATCTCTCACATATGTAAAAATGTACATACACAAGTAAATGTGTATTTTTTTTAATGGAAACATTGTTTTATTGCTTCCTCTTGCACTTAATACGTAGTAAATGTTTTTCTGTACTGATATATATGTGTATGTGTACACATGTATAGTATTACTTGGTTTGTGTGCATTGTAACTGTTCCCTGATTTTTGTTATATATATTTATACATGAGAGTTAGGGTCAGTAACTACACACATTTTGCTTTTTCTTTGATCCAGCCTCATTTAGAATATGACTTTATGTATTAATTGTTGTATAATATTTGAATATATTAAAGACTAAGAAAATTTCACCAAGAGGCGTTTTGGATAGGTATAATAGCTGTCTTCAACTATTAAAGAACATATGCAACACAGAAAAATTGACCTAAGGAGAAGCAGCAAGACTTGTAGACAGTGAGTGGAATTTATGGGGAAACAAATGTTAGCTTAGAATAGAGAAGAGCTCCCGAGCAGAGTGCCCATGGATGGGATGGACTGCCCAGGGAAGAACTTACCAGTGGGACTGGCCCTTCTTAGTTAGACTTGCTGTCTCTTCTTAGAATTGCTGCAGAAGATATTCAAGCACTGGGTGGGGGCCACTGGATAGGTAGAAAAAATGATATTTAAGACTCCAAGACCTATCTGTCTTTTGGAAAGAAACAGTATTGTCAGATGTGAGAATGTATGAGAATCCCTCATTCTTTTTTTTTTTTTTTGAGAATCCCTCATTCTTGAACTTAGGGAATTTGGAGCTGACAATGGATTGTTAATTCCCTCTATTATAACAGAAACACAAGCCTGCTGTGAAACAGAAAGTCATTCAATGCTGAGGGCTTAAAGGGGAGGTGGAGTCGTAGGTAACACTGTTGTGTAGTCAGAGCGTCCTGCAGTGCTTAGGAGAAGTGCTGCGGAAGCTGCCCCTCGTTCCTGCCCGTTCCCAGTGCACTTCTGTTCTTCCGGTTGGTTTCTCTTGGTTATTTGTCTCAATATTTCTAAAGCACTTACGCATATTACTTCTTAGTTTAATTTAGAGAACTTACTTGTGACTTCTGACTACAGTGTATGTGAGTCTTGGCTCACTCTCATCTCCCACTGAAGCTGGGTGGACCATTGACCTTTCTGTTACCAGCCCTCAAGGTACAGCGTGTGTAGGCATCTTCCTTTTTAGGCTCATGTTCCCCAGAAAGATGCTCTTGTTGACTGGGAGTGTTGTAGAGGTGGTGGGAGGGGCGACCGAGTCCTCTGTGCAGACTGGAGCTCAGCCCCACCACGGGCACTTCCTCAGCTTGCTCCTGCCTCTCTCTGCGTGAGTTTCAAGTCGGGAATACATTTATCTTGTCTCTGGTACGATAATGGTTTGTGAGCACTTACTGTTCCGGACTAAGAGTTTGATGTGCATTAATTTTAATTTTCTCGTCTGCAGATACTGTTATTATTTCCATGTTATAAATGAAAAAGTTGAAGTTCAGAAAGATTATATAACTTGCCCAAGACCACACAGCTAGAAGGTCATAATGTCTAGGCGTGAGCATAAATCTGACTTGAGCCTGTGTTCTTAACCGTGGAACTGTGTTGCCTCCTCTAAGTCCCTAAGTAGCAAATCCTATTCATTGCAAAATTTGAATAAAGACTCATTTAGGGTTTCTTTTTGTTTGTTTGTTCTGGTTTTTGTTTCTCTGTTTTCTTTTTTTTTTTGGCTTTCTGTAGGTTACTGAACTATTTTTAGAACTTCACCTTGACTTATCTGTAGTTTGAGTTTCTTTATTTGTCTAGCTTGTATAGCTTTTTATATACATAACTTATCACAGTCTACTCGCGTTGACGTTTCACTAGTTGAAGCGAAGCATAGAAACTTCCCCTTTACCTCCCTTCCCTTCCTTGTTTATAATGTAATTGTCTTAAACGTTTCCTCTGTGTATATTGATAACCTACCTAGGACAGTGTTAGGATTTTCGTTTGAAACAGCAGACCTTGAGAAAGCGTATTTAATTTTTTAAACACTTTTCCTTATTTTTCTTCCTGATGTTCTAAGATTTCTTCTTTCCTGATGATCTAATATTTCTTTCCTGCTTAGAGAACCTCCATGAGCCATTCTCTTAGGGTAGGTCTGCTGGTGACAAGAGGTCTTGATTTACCTCTTTGTTTCTGAAGGTTACTCTCTGGATGTAGAATTGGTGATGACAGGTCTTTTCTTCCAGCGCTTGAAACATGTCACTTCCTTTTGGTCTCCATGGTTTCTGATGCAAAATTTGCTGTCATGTGAATTGTTCCCCATAGGTAAGATGTCATTCCTCTTGATGCTTTCAAGATCTTTTTTCTTTGTCTTTAGTTTTCAAAAATTTATATCTGGGAGTGGATTTCTTTGAATTCATCTTCTTTGAGGTTTGCTTAGCTTCTTGAATCTGTATGTTTTATATCTTTTGTCAAATTTGAAAAAATTTCAGTCATTATTTCTTCAAATACTTTTAAGCCTTACTCTCTTTATTTTCTCCTTTCAGAACTCTGATGCCATGGATATTAGATACTAGATCTTTTGTTATAGTCCCACAGGTCCTTGAGGCTCTGTTTATTTTTTTCATTGCATTTTTTTCCGTTTTGCTCAGATTGGGGATTTTATATTCTGTCTTACAGTTTACTGATTCTTTCCTCTTTTCCACTGGCTGCTGAACCCATCTTTTGAGTTTTGTTTTTTTTTTCCAGTTTTTATATTTTTCAGTTCTGAGATTCACATTTGGTCATCTGTTTCTTTGCTGAGACTTCTTTTTCCCCCATTTGTTCCAAGCATGTTTGTAGTTGCTTGCTGAAGCATTTTAATGATGGCTGCATTGAAATGTTGGTTAGGTTCTAATACCTGTGTTATCTCTGTGGTGGTGTCTGCTGATTGTCCTTTGGCTTTACGGAAGGGTGTGTGCTCATTGTGTGTACCCATTGACGCTACTCCGTTGTTGACATCTCCATCACCTGGTCCAGGATATGTGAGGCTGTGTTGTTCTGCAGATCCTACAGTACCTAGCCAGTCTGGCTCTTCTTAACCTTTTAGTTTTCTGTATGATGTCCAGGATGTTTAACTATACTTAGCAGGAGGAATTAATTTCTTTCTTAATTCTTTTAAATAACAGATACATATCTGTATTGTTTAGTGTGTACTATGATGGTGCTACTGCAGGGCCAAATTCAGAAAATTCAACTGCTCCTCCTTCTCCCTTCAGGGGGAAGAAAACCTGTTTTTTGTTAAATCAGCACTTAAGGGCCTGCTGATTTTTACACTCTTCTAAAATGTCGAGTCTCTTTTTTCACTTAGCCAGTTGAATTGTTATCTTGAACTGTTAAGAGCTTCTATTGCTATATACAAAGATGTCATGAAAACATTCTTATTTATTGCTTAATGTTAGGAAAGCTTATAGATTTGAGTATATGTTTAAAAAATGAAGAAGAAGAAACATTGGTGACCCATATAGTTAGGGCAATAAGTGTGACTCATGCATTTTTATCTGTAAGGGTGATATGGTGTTTTTTTTTTTGTGATATGGTTTTTTTAACTTAGAATATGTGCTAAGTTCTAAGTTACCCTTTTTTCCTCCTCAGCTGGAGTCGAGATGGTCATAAGCTCGTGAGCGCCTCCACTGACAACATAGTGTCCCAGTGGGATGTCCTTTCAGGCGACTGTGACCAGAGGTTTCGATTTCCTTCACCCATCTTAAAAGTCCAGTATCATCCGCGAGATCAGTATGTTTTCTCTGAGCTTTTCTTTCCTGGGGTGGGTCTCATTCTGTCTAAATTATCTCTAAGCTCATGATAATTTCAGTTTAAGGTTTCAGGAGGCAAAAGCACACATCTCTTCAAACCTCTTCTACATGAATTAATTTTTCTGTCTGGGTTGGTTCTGAACAGATTTTAAAGATACTGTTGTAGTAGTTTACAATTAAAAACTGGCCTATAATAAAACTTTGAAATGGGCAAAGGTAGAAAAAGTATAATTGTTCTTGACCTGGGGTTTTCCCCCAATTTGAATTTCCTTAGTACCGGAAACAGTTCAGGATGAAAACTACATTTAAGGAACTTCCCTGGAAATCCAGTGGCTAGTCCTCTGCCCTCCCGATGCCGGGTCCTGGATTCGGGGAGCTGGATCCCACACGCAGCAGCCAAGACCCAGCACAGCCAAATAAATAAAATAGTTTTAAAAACTATATTTATGTAGAGTTACCCACCATTCAGTTACTTCTATATAACTATTTTCATTTCTCTAGGTTCTCTTTTAGTTAAGTTCTCATTAAGTTTAAAAGCTTATTATATAGTACTTCATAGCTCACAAAGCACTTATTAGCTCACAAAGCATTTCTCTCTCTTAGGTGTACACAAATATGTATTTTTATATAGTTTAACTGATGTTTTGCTTTTTCATTTTCATACATATTTTACCAGTTTGCTACATCTTCATATTTATTTTTAATGATTACATTTTGTTTTGTCAAGGTAGGATCCCATAACTTTACTCAGCCATTTCCCTATTATTAGAAATTTAGAGTTTAGTCTTTTTGAACTATTTTAAATATCCTTGGGCTGGATAGGGTGATGAGGGTAGTAGATAGGAGTTAAGAGGAAAAGGGCAGAGAGTCAGCTTTCTGATACCATAGCAACTGCCAATGTACTATTCATATTTTTAAACAGGAACAAGGTTCTCGTGTGTCCCATGAAATCTGCTCCTGTCATGTTGACCCTTTCAGATTCCAAACATGTCGTTCTGCCTGTAGACGATGACTCCGATTTGAACGTGGTTGCATCTTTTGATAGGCGAGGAGAATATATCTATACAGGAAATGCAAAAGGCAAGGTAAGCCTGGAAGCTTAGGAGCTGGTGAAATAAGTAAGCATCAGTCATCCTGTGTGTTGGCTCATTTCACTTTCACTTGTTCTCTTTTCTTTGAAATTTCTTTTATCCCTGGACTGAGTGTGCTTCCTGCCTGTGGCAAATACAGCCTGTTCTCCCATGCCTTAATAATTTCTATTGTTTGGATTGAGAGGGGTCAGAGAGAATTGATCTACAAGAGGATGGAGGGCCTTTACTGGATGCTAGTAATAGAGGGCCATTACTAAATTATAAAAGTCAAATATCATTAATGGAATATTGCTAACAAATGTCTGATATCTTGGTCTGAAAATATTGTATAATTTAGGCCACTTTAATCTATTGTGTAGTAAAAAGTTAGGTTAAAAAAAAGTACGTTTTAGGATCCTTTTCAAACTTTTTAGAATTTGAGTTCTGTTGCCTTTTTATTTTTATTTTTTTCATTTTGACTGGATCATGTGGGTTAGTATGGCTACTTAAGAGAGTGGCAGTGTTTGGGTCCTTTTGTGTTTTTTTGTGTTAAAATGCACTTAGAGTTTACTGCCTTAACCGTTCATAAGTGTGCAGCTCAGTAGTATAACGCACATCGATATTGTGCAGTCACCACCATCATGCATCTCCAGAGCTCTTTTCATCTCGCACTTACCTTGTGCTTATTAAATGACTTGCTATTCCGTACTCCCTTTCAGCCCCTGGAAACCATCATTCTACTTTCTGTTTATATGAATTTGGAAGTCATCTGGTATTTTTTCCATGTGACTGGGGCTTATTTCACTTAGCATAATGTCCTTAAAGATTCATTCATGTTGTAGCACATGTCGTCAAAATTTCTTTCCTTTTCAAATCCAAATAATATTCCGTTGTATGTATATGTCACATTCTGTTTAGCTGTTGATGGGTACTTGGGTTGCTTCCACTTTCTCTTGTGGATAATGTTAAACACCATCTTTTAAGGATAGGCTAAGACATTGTCTTTAACTGAAGAGGTAAAAGCAAGCTGAATAGAGATACTTAGGTTTTCACGCAGTCTTTGCCCAGTTTTAAAAACAAGCCGTATCTAATTACTGTAAATTATCAGAGTATTTACTTACTTTTTTCTCTATTAAACTTTAGATTTTGGTCCTAAAAACCGATTCTCAGGATCTTGTTGCTTCCTTCAGAGTAACAACTGGAACAAGCAATACAACAGCCATTAAGTCAATAGAGTTTGCCCGGAAGGGGAGGTAAGTAAGACCTGTCTTTTTAGAGACAATTTTAAAAGTGAGTAGAATGCAAAAATACATTTAGATTCATAGTTTTTGTGTATATTGTACTTAAATTTCTTGACTTTATTTTAAAAATATTTATAGAAACTGTTACTGCCTGGTTCTTAAGTTTGTAAAATTTACTGCATTAAGGCAGCAGTCACATCTTCCTGGAGGTTCACAGGCAGTTCCTTTACAGAAAAGATGTCCGAGTGGTCTGTGCATAGGACCAGAATGCCTGGCACATGGTAAGCCCTGGGCAGAGATGAGGTGTTTATTATACTGTAATCCGAATTGATACCACAGAGTTCACATAGTAACTGAATATGCAGTTTACTTTGGTGAAACTTATTTATCCTCTTACTTTCAGATGTTTTTCTAGTAAGTTTGATTACCCAACTAGAAGTAGGTATCAACAGAAACAAGAAGAAAATAGGTTGTCAATAAGAGAAGTTGTCATTAAGAGAAGTGACAGTCACTTTAGTTTGTATAGAAATCACCGTACACACTTAGAAGACATTCATGTTCAATTTCTCTTGAATTAAGAAAAAGTTAGTGAAGTCTGTAAGGAATTGGTAAAATAACCAATGTTTAAAAATGGGGCTATCCAAATGATATATTCATTAACTCATTAAGAAGAATATATTGTACTATAACTAAAATAGGCCAGAGAAATGAAGTATTTATATATATTTAACTGTAAGCTTGTACATATGGGAAACTGGTTTCAATATACACGTTTTGGATTTCAGTCAAATACTGGTGCATATAGGGTGCAGGGTCACACAGAAGTACTGATATAAAGCATTTTCTCACTTCACGTTATATTTTAGCTTGAAAGGTGACAGGTAGTCTTGTCCATATAAGTAGTCTAGTCCGTTGTTTAGATTTTCACTCACTCTCTTCCTTGTTTGTTAGCTGTCTTGTGGTATTCTCCTCAGTAACTGGCAGTCATGGAAAATGTTAACAGGAACGATTTCTGACCTGTGGTGTTGATATTTTTATCCTTTCTGTAGTTGCTTTTTAATTAACACAGCAGATCGAATCATCAGAGTTTATGATGGTAGAGAAATCTTAACCTGTGGAAGAGATGGAGAGCCTGAACCCATGCAGAAACTGCAGGACTTGGTGAATAGGTATGTGTCATAACCTGGATGAGTGTGTGCTCGCTCATTGCCTGGGCTCAGGTTCCGGTTCTCCTTGGGTGCTTTCTTTGTCCTTAGGACCCCGTGGAAGAAGTGTTGTTTCTCTGGGGATGGGGAGTACATAGTGGCAGGGTCCGCCCGGCAGCACGCCCTGTACATCTGGGAGAAGAGCATTGGCAACCTGGTGAAGATCCTCCACGGGACCAGAGGAGAGCTCCTCCTGGACGTAGCTGTAAGTAGGGGGAGAGGTTGCTGCTGCTACTTACGTAACACAGAGAATCTTGGATTCATTCTTAGAACTGACTTTTCTTTGCTTCATTAAAATTTAGTGGCATCCTGTTCGACCCATCATAGCGTCCATTTCTAGTGGAGTCGTATCTATCTGGGCACAAAATCAAGTAGTAAGTATTTTTCTGGTTTAACTGCTTTGAAACTAGATACTCTATCTATATCAGTGAGCCTTGCAAATAGTAAGACAAAAGTTACTTTATTTACTTTCTTTTCCACAGGATTCTTCTAACCTGATTAAATAGCTCCATGCATCTAATTTTGCTTTAACAGGAGGGTCTTGGTCCAAAGCCAGTTTACTAGCTCTGTTTTCAGGGAGGAAGTCTAGGGTACTTCTGGTATATTTTTCTGTTGTTTATCTCAGATAGAGCTTTCTTGTGCTTTTCCTATGTTCAGCTCAGTTAGATTCTGTTTTGCATCTGGTTTTATTTTGAAAACTTTAATTATATTTTTAATCCGTGTACTCATAAGAAAACTTAACATTTTACCTCAGAATTACATCTTAAAAAGATTAAGAACGTCCCTGGTGGTCCGGTGATTAAGAATCCACCTGCTAACGCAGGGGCCACTGGTTCGATCCCTGGTCCGGGAAGATCCCGTATGCCGTGGGACAGCTGAGCCCCTGTGCCACGACTCTGAGCCCGAGCTCTAGAGCCGGCACTCCGCGTCAGGAGGAGCCAGGACGTTGAGAAGGCCATGCACAGCAGTGAAGAGTAGCCCCCAGGTGCCACAACCAGAGAAAGCCTATGTGCAGCAGTGAGGATCCAGCAGAGCCAAATAAAGAAGTAAAATCATTTTTAAAATCCTTAAAAATGTTTTAAAGAAGACAGTTGTTCATGAAAGAACTGCAGTTAATAATATGGCATGTTTAAGATAGGAAATGCCTTAAGATAGTAAAACCTATAGATACCTAATTTTTATTACCTGCCAAATTTGATCTCAGAATTTTGAGTCTCTCATGCCCAAGCCTTTCAATTATGTCATTAATGTCTAGATTACAGACTGTTGCTTTCTCATATGGTTAAGTAGTATATTTTGTTTGTGGCATAGGAAAACTGGAGTGCATTTGCGCCAGACTTCAAAGAATTGGATGAAAATGTAGAATATGAAGAAAGGGAATCAGAGTTTGATATTGAAGATGAAGATAAGAGTGAGCCTGAACAGACAGGTAATATTTCTCAATTGCAGATAGTATTTCCAAAAGGAAAAATGATTGTTTTAACTCAGTACTCATTCTTAATTTGTGCTGAAAACTCATTTCAGCACTTAGTCTAATGTTTTTTTTTTTTAAGCTTGCACTTTTAATAGTGCTTTTAGAATCCTTATTTGTAAGGCATTGACTCAGAGCTTATATGGGCTTTACTAGGGCTTGAGCAGCTCTCTTAACATTTCACTTTGTATTTCCTGACTGATGACGATTAAATGAGGATTTGCATACAGCACCTTGCGAAGCCACCCATACGTGCTAGGTGCTGAGCTGCTGTTGGGTATTCTCATTTCTTTGTCAGTAACACGAAGGTAAAGAGCATGGACTCGTCAGACTGCCTTGGACAGAGTACTTATTCTTTAAATCTGGACTTCCTTATCTGTAAAAATTGTGCCTTTTAGGGTTGTGGGGTAGAGGGCTCACAATAGTGTCTAGGTCGTAGTGAGCATTCAGATATTCTCTTCTAATAGATCGTGATCATTGTTATTTTCATCTCATGGCTTCTGAACTTCTAAATAGGAAACACCTTGAGAATAAACATGTCACTTTATAGCCCCTAGTGTATGAGCACCGGGCTTTGCGTCTGGCGGGGGTTTATGTGTGTGGAAGCGTGGCGTGCCCATTTGGCACTGTCGCTGACTGCTGGGCTTCTTGATGGTGCCAGGAATCAAGGGATTGGGATTGAGGTTAGTTCTCTCCAGCGTGAAGGTGCAGGTCCTCACTTCAGTGACATTAGATAATGTGTATGCCTCAGGTGTCTTAGGAAGACTGTCAGGACCATGGGATATTTTGGGTTGTATTGGTGTGATTGGATTGTGTTGCATGGAAAAATTCCCAGACTTCTGCATAAGTTGTTTCTTCCTCCCATCTCCTGGGCACATTGCACATGCCTTTATTGTAGCACTCACTTTGTGGAACCAAAATTATCCGTTTCTGTCCATCTCCTCAGTTAGATTGCTGGGGCTTTTTACAAAAAAACTGTTCCCAACTTTCTGGGGCAGTGCTGTATTCCCAGCGTCTAGCATATGGTGGAAGTTCCGCACGTATTTGCTAAACGACTAACTTAAATGCCTGATTTTCCTCCTCTGTTTCTCCTGGATTTCAGTTTATGAAAATCGTAAGTGGCATGTAAAAAGCAGCTTCTCACAGCTTTCCGCTTCTCACAGCTCTACTGTGCTTCTGCCCTGCAGGGGCTGACGCTGCGGAGGACGAGGAGGTGGATGTCACCAGCGTGGACCCCATCGCAGCCTTCTGCAGCAGGTGAGCTGCCATGGAGGCCAGGCCTCAGGGTGCGCCTGCTCCTCAGTCTCTGGTTGTGCTGCTCAGCCCCCACTGTCCTTCAGTCCCGTCTGCCTTTAGGCTCAGAGTTAACGCCTTTGATGTGCAAGAAATCCCTTCCGTTCTCCCATGATAGAAGATCTTAAGGAAGTGAAATAATTAATTTTATACCGTTTACTTTTACTACTGATTGTATCATATTGTTTGATTTTCTTTTATCCATCCTTGGCTTTCATGAAATTTTAGGTCCGTACCTGTTGCTTATGGTTAGATGATTTTGCCCTAGAGGAAGGGTTCATGGTTTAAGCAACTTTCTCCTCTTTTTTCCTATCCCTTTTCTGATCCTGTTCCAAATAGTGATGAAGAACTGGAAGATTCAAAGGCTCTATTATATTTACCCATTGCCCCTGAGGTAGAAGACCCAGAAGAAAATCCTTATGGCCCCCCACCGGATGCAGTCCAAACCTCCTTGATGGACGAAGGGGCTAGTTCAGAGAAGAAGAGGCAGTCTTCAGCAGATGGGTCCCAGCCACCTAAGAAGAAACCCAAAACTACCAATATTGAACTGCAAGGAGTACCAAATGATGGTAAGGGCCGCATTTCCTCTCTCCCACCTGATTGACCCCCTCTCCAGAACAGCCTGGTAAATTTCCTTTCTGGGTGATATTCCCTTAAAGGAATTTTTCCCTGAGTCTTTTTTGTAGTGTTTCACAACTTGGTAACAATTTATCTGCTTTCACTTCTCTTTTAAAATGGGGAGATTCTGCCCTCAATATTTTTCCTAAGATAACAGGCTTTAAGTCATCTGACATCTGAATCAGTTTGTTTAAATATCAGTCTTCCTCTACCTCTCCTCCCAAATTCTCATTAGGTGGTAAAGTATCAATACTGGTCAGACCTGGACAGTCTTAATTCTAGAAGCCTTTTTAATCACATGGTAGAGTGGATTCTTACCTTGCTCTACTGAGTTCCAAAGCCCATTCACTTTCTGCTTTCATGTGCCAGTGCGAACATGTGCATTCCTGTTCTGACTGTGTGACAAAGTGTCAGTGGGTCTTTGATCTCCCTTTTCTATTTAGAGCTGCTTTAGCTTGGTGTGAACCACATAGGCTATGTGTGCTTTTTGGCCAAGCAACTGTTTCTCATGTAATGGCTGCTCTTTTGTAGTATTATAATTGATAAACAAAACAAACTTTTCTTCTTGTGTTAGTGGACTTGGGACACAAGAGCAAAACTCTCTGCTCGTGGGTAGGCAGCACACGTGCTCGGTTGGGGTGACGTGTGGGTTCCTTTCCATGCCTATCTGTCCTTTTACAGAAGTCCATCCACTACTGGGTGTGAAGGGGGATGGCAAATCCAAGAAGAAGCAAGCAGGCCGGCCTAAAGGATCAAAAGGTAAAGAGAAAGATTCTCCATTTAAACCGAAACTCTACAAAGGGGACAGAGGTTTACCTCTGGAAGGATCAGCGAAGGGTAAAGTGCAGGCGGAGCTCAGCCAGCCCTTGACAGGTAAGGACACATTGGGAGCACTGTCTGGCTTTCTTCGTGGCCTTGCTTTGTACAGCCCCTGACTCCGTTTAACTGCAACATTTTTTCCTTCCTTCCCTCCTTTTCCCCAGTGGCAGATAATTCTGAGTTTTAAGCTGCTGCCAAGGGCAGCTCAACCAGATTTGGCTTCATTCAGTGGCTGTTAACCTTGGGTCCATAACTAGGTTTCAGGCATCTGCATTCCCTTGATCTTCTTTTTCCCTGTCAAAAATTCTTTTTAACAGCATTAACTACCTGCTACACTTGAATAATTTCTAAATGTTAATGCCTGGTCTAGCTCTCTCTTATATCCCAAAGTCGTGCTGTGCCTAACTACTTCCCAGACATCTTCCCTCCTTTTCCCCAGAGGCAGAAGATCTTTGAGTTTTAAGCTGCTGCCAAGGGCAGGCTAAATCAGATTTGGCTTAATTCAGTGGCTCTTAACCTTGGGTCTGCAGCTATATTTCAGGGGCTGTCCATTCCCTTGATCTTATGTGCAAAATATTATGTGAATATTTTTGTGGTGGAGATGCTTGTACATTTCACAGGATTCCTTTAGGAATCCATGACCCCAAAAAGGGTAGGAACCCTTGGTTTAATTAATATTTTCATCTGTGTTTGCTCCTAGGTTTTTTGTTTTGTCTCAAGTGAAAGATCCAGGCAGATAACCAGAAAAATGAGCTGCTTTATACAGCCCCTGACTGTTTTAACTGTATCATCTTTTTTCTCTCTCTTCAAATTGTTCAAATTCCAGAGGTGGTGTTTTTCTCTCTCTCAGTATTCTAGAAACAATGATGGAGTTGTTAGTAGTACTGTCATGTTAAGGAAGAAGATGAGGTTTTTTTTTTTTTTAAAAAAAAAGATTATACAAAAGACAAACTTTGTAGCTTCTTAATACCTAAGCTTCTTGATACTTACTGAGTTTTCTCACTTTCATAGGTTTGAGGGATTGTTATTGGAGGATGGAGAACAGTTTCAGTTTCCTATCAAATACTTGTGAATCTAGGCTAAAGGGTATTTTGTTTGGAAAATAGTAATCAACTTAGGATTTAATTCTACTCAAACATTGTTAGGTTTTGGAAACTTTTTTTTAGGCATTGCTTTAGTTGACACAGTATTCTCAATTTTCTGTGGCTAGGTCTATAAATTCAGAGGCAGGACTAACAATAATCAGTGGTTATATTTGAGGGGATTTTTCCACCATATTAAAAATTTTAATTGTGTTAATCCAAATGTGATGATATGTACTAGAATGCAAACCAGAATTCCTTAAGCCAGTTTATCATTGTGAACATGAATTCTCTTTTACAGAGAAGCTGAAACAGACTCAGTGACTCATCATTTTGGGTATCCCCCCTCAAATTCACTAGATTTTCACAGTCCTACACCATCCCACTAGGGCACTAGCATTTTCCCCCCAACAACAGTATTTATGGTACTCAACTGATTATCACCTCCACATTCAGTTCATTTAGGGCCATGTCTATATATTTTAAACAATAGCTGAGAACAAGTTATATGGGTATTACTAACAAAGATTGCAGGTCAGTAATTGACTAATGTAAATAAAAATGATCCTTCCATAACCCATTTTTTGCATAAGCTGATGCTACTACAGAGGAAACTATTGAAAGTTTAAATCAATTTCCCTGGCCCCAAAAGCTAAATTGCTTCAGGATGATTTAAAATGTTGGCAAACATGTTGAATTAATTGAAATACTCTGACACAGTTTCCCAGCATCTTCAGAATCTGTATGTAATTAACCATTTGCTCTTTAGTACTAAGTATATGGTAAATAAACTATTTAAAGTTTTTAAAAATCAGATTTTTCTTATGGTCATTAATAGTAACTAAATATTTTTGGCATTTTCCAACTTGGGCTTTTGTCAAAGGTCCCATGAAGTACTCTATGTGTTATAGCGCAGCGTATTAGAGCAGTGGTGTTTTTCAGCTATGCTTCAAAAACATCTAAATAACACTGAAAATCAGAATGTTGCAAAGTTTATTTAGCCCTAAATGCTAAAATACTTCACTGAATACTAAAAATACTGCATTGAAATTTTGAGCCAGGTGTAAAATACTTAGTGTTTGCACATGTCAGTATTTCAGAGCTCCTTCTAGCAAGAGTGGTTATCATTATCAAGGGCCTGGTAGGAGTTTATTCCCATTCAGCTGACAAGGTTAAAAGAGGGTTAAAACCTCGTTAAAGGCTAAAACTTGTGTCTTGAAATAGCAGGGTGCTTCAGACTGTATTTTTATTTTCTACATCATTGTTATTAGGCACTTGATTGGTCAGCCTTAAATAGAGGCAGCTATTTTAATGACTTCATCCTTTCAAAGGACTAGGGGAGACTTGTACATGACAAGGCCAGAGTGAAGATGTGCTTTCTTGTAACACAGACCAAAGAACTGCCTAGATTACTGCAAACATTTTACCAGCTTCTCACGATCATACTGTTTGGGGTTCTCAAGGAAAGAATGCTGAAGTGGTTTGCCATTCCCTTCTCCAGTGCACCAGGTTTCGTCAGAACTCTCCACCCTGACCCATCCATCTTGGGTGGCTCATAGCTTTACTGAGTTACACAAGGTTGTGGTCCAGGTGATCATTTTGGTTAGTTTTCTGTGATGGTGGTTCTGTGGGCCATGGTATTAAAGTTCTTATTTTTTCTGTCTGCCCTCTGATGAGTGAGGATAAGAGACTTGTGCAGGATTCCTGATGGGAGGGACTGACTGTGGGGAAAACTGGATCTTGCTTGGTGGGCACTTGAGAGTGAAAAAACTGGCTTTTAAAACTCAACTTTCAAAAAACTAAGATCATGGCATCTGATCCTATCACTTCATGGCAAACAGATGGGGAAACAATGGAAACAGTGACAGACTTTATTTTTGGGGGCTCCAAAATCAATGCAGACAGTGAATGCAGCCATGAAATTAAAAGATTCTTGCTCCTTGGAAGAAAAACTGTAACAAACCTAGGCAGTATATTAAAAAGCAGAGACATCACTTTGCAGACAAAGGTCTATATAGTCAAAGCTATGGTTTTTCCAGCAGTCACATACAGATTTGAACCATAAAGAAGGCTGAATGCCAAAGAATTGATGCTTTCAAACTGTGGTGCTGGAGAAGACTCTTGAGAGTCCCTTGGACTGCAAGGAGATCAAACCAGTCAATGCTAAAGGAAATCAGTCCTGAATATTCATTGGAAGGACTGATGCTGAAGCTCCAATACTTTTGCCACCTGGTGTGAAGAGCCGACTGATTGGAAAAGATCCTGATGCTGGGAACGATTGAGGGCAAGAGAAAAAGGGGATGACAGGATGCAATGGTTGGGTGGCATCATTGACTCAGTGGACAAGAGCAAACTCTGGGAGATAGTGAAGGACAAGGAAGCCTGGCATGCTGCAGTCCGTGGGGTTGTAAAGAGTCGGACAGGACTGAGCAACTGAAGAACAACATGATTGTGTACATTGCATACTTGCTTGAATAATCTATACTTCCTTCTTCCCATCTTCTTCTCTTGCCTTGGTTCCTTGGCCTTTTCCTATATGGAAATCTCTGAAATGGCCAGATAAAACCCCAGAGTATGCTGAGGAACAGGATCATTAAAAAGCCTCAAAGGGGCATTGTGGTTTAGTGCCAGCCCTTCCTAAGAGGGCCTTAGCCACTAGCTGCCGTGTGGATCTTTGTGAAAACGGTGACTCTGGGGGAGAGTGCTGACATTGAATATCGTAGTGGGCCATCAGAGGTCTCAGTTTCAAGACAACCTGTCGTATCTTTTATGTGGATTTCGTTGGGTGGGGCTTCATCCAGTACCATTTTGGAGGGCCCAGAGGCTGGCTGACACATGCTGTTGATTTTCGCGGGGCTCCCCATGGCCTTTGAGGTAATAAAAACTCATGTCTCACATTCTTCCACACCTTGGAGGTTTTCATTAAAGAAGCAGCATGCTGTCATTGTGGATTTTCTACCAGATACTAAGAAATGAATCCTGATCCTCAGTGGCTGAGGCAGAACCATCCTTAAAGATCAGTTCATTCTGATGGGTGTACAGTATTTGCATATTCAGTGCTTTGTGGACTTTCCTTCCCCACAAATGCCCTAGTTTTGCATTAGAGCCAAATTGTTTGAAGGCAGGATTATAAGTGTAGGCTACCGCTCAAGTTGGATAAATGTCAGCTGTTTGTTACTATCTATGATTGATCAGTTAACTGAAGAAACCGTCCAGTGAGCCCTGATTAGTCCTGACAAAGCTGCTGTAGTCTGTTGCATGTTGTAACAGGAGATTATGCATTTCAGGGGACACTTGGAAGACTAATAGAGCGCCAGTAGACGTAACTAGCCATCTGGAATCTGGGGCTCAAAAATTCTTCCCTGTCAAACAGCTCATCAGTGTTGGATAGGACCAGTGGACCCACACCCATGACAACACACCTTCTGTGGTAGGGCCCGTCAGTGAAGCTTGAGGGAAACCCTGAACTGGGAACTCACAGAAAGTCTGTACCAACATTGCTCCATCTGTCAGATTTCCTCCTAGTTACCTTACACTCTCCAGAGGACAGTCTTCAGGATCAAAAGTTGAGATGTGAGCAGAACCACCAGAGTCCCTGTTGCCCCGTGACCACTCAGGGGCTGCCCAAGAAGTAGGGCTCCTTGGCAGTGAGCACCATCAGCAGTGACGGTGACAAAGCTGTGGTCTGTCATGCACGGGGCCTAAAGGCCTTGTGGGACGGCGGGCCTGAAGGGCGTGGGATGGTGCTTGCTCTCGAGGGAGGCAGAGGCCAGGCTGAGTGGAGGGTCACCTCTGAGGCCCCTAGGCCCCCTCAGGTTCCCCTGCCTGTGGTTCTGGCCCCACAGCCTGGGCCTCTGAACCATGTCTTGGTCATTTAGTGAGTCTGATGGTTTTAAATGGTTGGGAGGGGCTTTCCCCCAGCCCTTTTCCTTTATAAACTTGATAGTCTCTCAAAGACTAATCTATGAATTCCTGCTAGGATCAGAGTTTTAGATGGCTAGTTGGGTATTCTTTCTGTGTGGTCTTACTATCTGACTAAGGTAATGCTTGAAAATTAATATCCAGTGTTTTCTAGGCTACCCTGGCTTGGCTGCTTTGGGGAGGTACCAATAGCAGCTGTTCACTATGAGCTGAATTTTTGTTAATTTTTTATCACTGGAGATTTCTGTTGTGTTGCAGCTAAATAACACTTGGGGCAAATTTTGATTCACCTGGGGGTCTGCTTTTTTGCTGCTCTGTGTGTCTTACCTTCCTCATAGATGTGCTGCTCTACGTTTGTTGCCTGATGCCTCAACAAGCTTTGTTTTTGGTCTGTTCACAGGAAAGAGGGCAATAAGAAAAAATATTAACTGACCTCAGATAAGCAGTATAATGTAGCTTATTGATCATCTTGAGTGCCCGTTATAAAATACCCAACACTTTTTCCTCTCATGATTTAGGCTTAAAATGTCAATGTTGTGTCTTGTTTTTAAACTTAAAATTAGATTGGTCAGAGTACCTGTGGGAATGATCAGGAAAGCTAACCTTAAAGTATTTAAAGTCCTGTGGAGTAGATTCTTTAATCTCAGATTATTTAAAAAATCAAGAGGTTAATCACTACATTTTATGTTGAAAGATCTGAAAAGCTTAAATATACTTCTGGGGCTTCCCAGGTGGCTCAGTGATAACAGTCGACTTGCCAATGCAGAAGACATGGGTTCCATCCCAGATGTGGAAAGGTCCCTTGGAGAGGGAAATGGCGGCCCATTCCGGTATTCCTGCCTGGAGATATTTTTAACACGTGGCACCCAGGAGAGGTTTAGTCTGTTCTCAGGCAAAGTGGAATTTATTTTTATTGCCAGTTTTCATATGTGCTTGCACTTTAAAAATCAGGTTAAAAGCAAATTATAAGTGGGTACTCTTATTTTTATTTTTTTAATAGCTTGGGCAATTATTTTAAACCATTTTCTCTTCAAGTAGCATGTTCTGCATTCCAGATGACACTGGGAGGACTTTCTTCACCTTGTTCTCTTTTTCCACTTCTTAGTTAATATTTCACAACAGCCCATTTAAGGATGTCCTTCAGAGATTGAACAGCTTCTGTGGAGTGACCAGGGAAGTGTTCATTTCACTATTTAGGGTTTTATTTATTGATCAGTTGTTGGTGCACAGAAATGCCAGTAGTGGTTTTCATTAACATTTCACCATATTCTGCATTCTGAGGAGCTGAGAGTGTCACTTAAGGATCAGGGGTGTTTGAAAAAGGATGTTTTGCTCATCGTTAATCATTTAATGGTGAATTAGTCTAATGTGTGAAAGATTGAAAGATGCAGTACCCTAGAATTTCCTTTCCTTTGCTTACTTCTCTTTTTGAAATATGAAGCATTATTAACACCTTGGAGAATGGTTAGCAGCTTGAAATGTGTAGAAGTCTGATCATTTTGCCCTTTTTTCTCCCTCCGGGGGCAACACTGAGAAAAGTCCTGGGGGCATGGTTTGGGATATGAATTATTTGTTGCTTCAGTAAAGGGTAATTGGGAGTTGCAGTTGGTTTTAACTTAAAGTGGAGGGGTGGGGAGTTCTTAGCTCATGTTTGCTTGGAATGCATCTTCTAGCATCCATCAGTATTTCTGTTCTTGAAAGTAACTGGTCTAAGTTGATACTAAAGAAATCTTTTTATTTCTAATCTCTTTAGCAGGAGGAGCAATCTCAGAACTGTTATGAAGACCTTGAAGTTCTTCATTCTTCCCTGCTTTGCCATCATGTGGCCTCTGGACACTGTGGTCAGTCATCTGAGATTGACTTTAATTTAAAACAAAGGCCTGTGTCTTCCACCCAGGAGGTGGAAGGAGTGAATTTTATGTTTGAATGAAGAAGTGAATTATGGAAGAAGAGTATATGTCCCTTCCCTTTCAAGCCTAAGTCCAAATAGACTCTCAGGAATGAGGATTTGTGAAGACATCACGCAGGAGTTTGGCTCCTGAAATCTGAGTGCTCGTTCTGTTGCTGGAGGAGGTTGCCGGTCTGCTCGTCTGTCTGCCCTGTGCCTGGCATCGTTGCGGCTTCTCACGTCCTCTCTCCTGCTTGCCTTCGCTCCTCAGTGCATGTCCTTGAGTGACTTATTTTTACCTGAAATTTTGCTGCCTGTATCCTAGAAAAAACTTCTGTTTGCACATTCTTTCTTCCATTTTTAAAGTTACCTACTCACCAGATACCTCCTATATTTCCATATTCTGTTACAAAGGATGGGCAGAAAAGAAGGTGCTTGAAAGATTTCAGATTTTCTGAGAGAGAGATAAGAAAGGGACCCTCTTTTTAACATCCTGTAACATTTTGCTCAAGAAGCTGGGCTGTGAGAGGGTCAGGGTTTTTCTTGGTTTTCTTTTCATTGCATGTTTCTCTGCAGTTCGTTCAATCATGGTTTATGAAGATAGCTAGTTTCATTTGTCTCCAGCAAAGAATCATTAGTAGTTTATATTGCTTTACCTATACTGGCTTCCAGAGACAAAAACAAACCGGGGTGTCTCTCAACAAGCTTATTTTATACTGGGGTGGGGGAATCTATGCAAGGACTAAAATAAAACCATCCATAATCAAAGCAGCAACACCACAAATAAAAAATCAAGGAACATTTTTTTATCGGTGCTTGTGGACATCTGTCCTTCCCACCAGTCATCATGTTTCCCCTCCTTATGTCCATGCTCCTTTTCCTTCCTACATGTTTCCAGTCACTTCCTTTCTGTGAAAGGTTGCTTAGCTTTTAAAAATTTTTTAATTTTTGCTTCTGCTGTTCTTTGTATAAAAAGTAGCAAATTGGATGGATGTGTCCACCAGGTGTTTGAAATTCTCTGAAAACCCAGAGTGAAGAAACCAGGTGTGGAGAAGGTTGTCCAGCTCCTCTGAGTAGAGCTTTGAGCTGACTGGAAGTACTCAATCTGGATCATCATTTTCACGGTATTTTCAAAGGAGAGTTAAACACTGCTTATTGGGAAATCTCTGTTGGTTGGTGGTTGCTTCAATAGGTAGCCAAACAAGTTGATTGCTTTTTGGATTTTAGCGTAGCAATCAGAGTAGAACACATCAGCAAGAGCCTCTTCCATTCCGTCTCTAGAACCAAAATGTTCAGTAGTTGAAGAGCTCTCCCTGAACCAGTGGCCAAATGTCTATATTTTTAGATGCCACTGCCTTTTCCTCAGATGCTCCTTTTGTGAATTTCATTTCCTATTTCATATCAGACCAGTGGTTGAGATTGGTAGGTGGGTCACTAGGCATGTTTTTGTTTTGTAGACATTATTTCCATTTCGTTTCTCGCTACACTGTACACGGCAGCAGTATGCAAACTGTGATACAGGTGGCCTCTGCCTTACTTCTGCAAAGTAGCTGGTGTCCTCTGCCTGAGCATTTGGATGTTCGGGCTCTGTCCACCTCCTGAGAAAAATCAACGTCAGCCCTGCCAGAGCGTCTGGTAGCAGCTCCTAATAATTATTTATGCTTCTGGAATTGTTTTCGGCTCCTGAAACCTTGTGTCCATTTCAGTTTGATTCTCTGGATTTGTACAATATATGCATATTCTTTTTTCCCTTCTGTCACCTCCCATCCCCTCAGCGTTTTGTAATGTCCTGTAGTTTTGTATGAGAGGAGACTTAGCCTCGGGTACTTCTTGCTGAAGCTTTAATGCTTTGTAAATAAAATCGGATGTTTATTAAAGAACAGGTGTAGGTGTTTGCTTGTAGACAACTGATCACTTCTGAAAGTCACCAGCCTCTTCACTGTGTGCAACAGAAAATACAGCTTACTTGGTTGATGTTATTAATAGATCTCTATATGGAAATAGAGAACTGGAAGGGCTGAGAGGCGGCCTGGTAGTCTAGATATCTGCCTCTGGACAATATTATATTAAATAAGCAAAGTACATTAGTGTCAGATCCTTTAGGAGTGACCTCTCTTCAGATTCTTTTGCTCAGTAAGTGTGTGACTACACTACAGAGGCCACAGTGCTAGGAGACATTCCAGAGCTTACGAACAACACTTGTAAAGAAGCTCCTGCCTTCCAGGGATCTTAAAGTAACTGCAGATAAATTCCTTTTCATTAGCACTCTTTCTGCCTAAATTAAACAGCTTTGAAATCCACTGACTACTTACTGTCTCCAAAAGAGTAAGAATATGTAAGTCTTTGATTCTAATCATCTCTAAATCTGTGTCTACTTACGAATCTTCCCTGTTATGTGACTGAGAGTCTTTTGACATCACAGCTGTTTCCTAGCAACTTTGACCCAAGTGAATTATGAGCTCCTTCCCTGTTTTGTGGGGTGGAGGGACTGGACTGAAAGGCAGGGGCATTTAGGGATCCTCTCCCCCAGAATGTATCTTTTGGTACCCTTGGGAAGGAAGAGTGCCTACAAGTGAGAAACTGCATTTAATATTGCCTGTCTTGCTACGCATTGATTCTAGAAGACCTCGTGGCCCTTGCCTTCATGAATTTTCATTTCTCTTTAACATTCCTTACACATGAAGAGTGTTTCACACTTTACAAAGTGTTTTCATGTGCAGTTTATCATTTGATGCTCAAAGTGACCTTCCTGAAATAGGCAAGGAGTTCTTAATTTACAAAGGAGGAAACAAATTCAGGAAGAGGAAGTCACTTGCATCTTAGTCCAGAGTCCTTAATCCTTTTAATAGGTTTAGGAGCATTTAAAGGTGATGATGGCTTAATTCAAATTAATCCTCTCTTTAGAGTCGGTATTTGATTTCTTATTTGGTCAGATTTAATGGAGGTTTTGAAATTCCGATCCCACAATTTGGAAAGGGTGAGGAACAGTATAGCTTCAGTGAGCATTGAAGTTATTTGGAAATTGAGCTTCTGAAGCCTTTTTATCTGTCTTCCCAAGAGGTGGATTTAAATTCATTAAAAAGATGTGAAAAGAGGGAAGACTTTGGGAAGGTAGTCGTTAGCAAACAGATAGTAAGGCAGCAGTGCTGTGACTTTTGTCTGCCTGTGGCCTCACCTGTTAGTGAGGACCGGACTTTAATTGTAAGTTTTTATTGACAATGCATGCATCGTATCTTTTGACTTTGAAAGCTGTCTTATGTCAAAGGAATTGAGTTTTGATGTGGTGGTGGATTTAGCTGGAACACCTCAGGTGTTGGCTGAGGGTAGTGAAGTGTCTGCTAAGACATGAAGACTTTGGCCACTCGTTTCATCCTTGGGAGCCTGGTGTTGGCCTTCTGTCTACCTTTGGTGGTGACTTTACCTAAAACACTGGCCATCCCTGAGAAACTGCAAGAAGCTGTGGGGAAAGTTGTCGTCAATGCCACAACCTGTACCGTCACGTGTGGCCTTGGCTTTAAGGAAGAGACTGTCTGTGAGGTGGGCCCTGATGGAGTGAGAAGGAAGTGTAAGTCTCAGCGCCTGGAATGTCTGACCAGCTGGGTCTGCGGAATGCTCCATTTCACCGTTCTCATAGGGAAGGAGTTTAAGCTGAGCTGTCTGAGTCCAGACATCCTGGAGATCGGGCAGGAAGCTTTCCGATTCACCTGGAGACTTGCTCGGGGAATCATCTCAACTGATGATGAAGTCTTCAAACCCTTCCAAGCCAGTTCCTACTTTATAAAGTTTCAGTCCATCCAAGAGTATGACTCTGGGACCTACCAGTGTGATGTGCAGCTGTTAAAAAACTTGAGACTCGTCAAGAGGCTCTATTTTGGGCTGAGGGTCCTTCCTCCTAATTTGGTGAACCTGAATTTCAATCAGTCCCTCACTGAGCATCAGAAGTTGGTAGATGAGGGCCTGGAAGTGAGCCTGGACAACTACTCCAGGCCGCAGCCCCCACCGTGGAGGAAGAAGGTGGCCGTAGCTGTGGGAGTGGGCGTCGCCGGTGGCGTGACTGCTGGTGTGTTGGTGAGCACCGCCCTCTGTGGCGGGCTGCGGGCGGCCCACAGCAGTTCCAGCCTTGAGACCTTACAACCGTTGCTGCCCAAGGGTGGGATGCTCAGGACGCCAGACTAGGTTTTCAGGGGAGTGTTCTGGCTGCCTGCTTGTGGGCTGGCTAAGAGGCAGGCTTCCATTACCAAAGAGCTGAGCGGAGCATGTGGGGCAGGCAGCATGATGGTGGCTGTGGGCAAGTCTCTGACTGTGTGCGGGGTGGATCTCGCCCCGCTCTTCCCTGCCCACCAGGTGCCCGGGAACCCTGACTGCAGGCATCTCCCTACTCCTGGGACGAGCTGTGTCTTCCACGTTTGCATTAATTTCCTGCCCTTTACAGCTTGTATGCCTCCCACCGTGATCTCCCTTCTGAGCAGTATAATCATGTAGAAGGATATGATAGCTTTTCTAGTGAAAGCAGTTTTTTCCTCCTCAATAAAATAATTCACAATAACTGTATGGAGACCTAACATTTTCTGCTCTTTAGTGTAAAATTTCTTGTCAGTCGTTTAAGTTGTCTGACCATAGTCAGTCTGGTTTTGGGTTAAACTCACCAGTTTTTAGAATAGATACTGAACAAACTGCTTTGTTCGCGGCATATAACCATTTGTGGCAGAGCTGAGGGTAATGACGACTGCAGACTCGAGTGTGTAAGAGACAGTCCCTGAATCTTAGTAAGTCATTTGCCACCCTTACACCTCCCAGGTGAAGCCTCTGTGCTCAGGGCTAGATTGGATTCCTGGCGAAACATTGGATTTTTCTGCTGGTAGATTTCGCCTGAACGGTTTCTCGGCTTGCTTCCTGATCCTATCCTTCCAGCAGCTTCAGTGTCCTGAAGCTTACGTTGCTGGAGAGGTCAGGTGCATTGGTTTCTTAGAGCAGTCAGGGTCCCCTGAGGAAGGACTAGTACCTTCCTTCCGCAACAGGAAATCCAGTCTTAAGAGGTCATTCAGACTGTGTCTGAGATAACTGGCTTGGCTTATGGAACCATCAGGGAAATGGCTCTTGGGCCACCAACTGAGCTGATTTTATTTGAGAGAATTAGCATTTCTTCCCTTCACTTTGCTGTCAGTACAGACGAAGTAGCAGAAATAAGACTTGGACCAGTGATTATCTTCTCTGGTCGTATGTCTGAGTCACCCAGATAAGCTTTTGAAAAGTAAGATTCCTGAGTCCCAATCTGAGGATGCTAACTCAGTTTAAATTATGACCAATGGGTCTCTGTTATTTCTTCTATTTTAAATAAAAAATTCAAGCCCATAAAAAAGTTGAAAGTGTTGATAGCACCCATAGACCCTTTAACTGGATTCCCTGACTGCAAACATTCTGCTCCAATTCTCTTGCTCTCTAAACACATGTTGATTTTATATAAAACACTTGAAAGTGAGTCACAGAGTGACCTTTTACCCTTTAATCATTTATGTATCTCTTAATAAGGACATTCACCTGTGTAACTACAGCGACTTCATCACATTAACAATTCCCTAATCTTATGTATAGTTGATACATCATTTCTCCCAACTTCTAAAATCTTGGAACTTTTAAAGTTTGATCCAGGGTCAAGTGAAGGTTCACGTATTACATTTGATTATTTCTCTTAAATCTTATTTTACAGCAGATCCCCTACATTTTTTTCATGACATTCATATTGAAGAGGTATTTGTCTTGCTTACATGTCCCACAATTATTTCCTCATGATTAAATTCCTGAGGAATGAATCTTAAACATTTTTGACAAGAGTCCAACAAAAATGATACATACTTACTGCATGACCTCGGGAGGCCCAGTGTCAGGGTGACCCGCTGTTGATGGTGAGCTTGATCATTTGGTTAAGGTGGTGATTGCCAGATCTCTGCAGTGGTATACCTGTATATGTTTTCCTTGTGTAATCTGGGGGGTGATGCCTTGTGATTATCTGGTTTCAAAAAAACATTCACAGGTGTTTTGGAATCCATGATCTTTGCCTTACTACATGTTGGGGATTGCAAAATAATGGATTTTTAAACTCATTTTTGTATCTGTTGCACTGCATTTTTCTCTTAAGCGCTATTGTTTTTATTCTTTAGAGATTTCAATGGATTCTCTTTTTTATTCAGTGAATTATATATACCCCGTAATTACTGTTGTCATATTTTTGATGTTCAAATTATTCCCACTTTTGGCCAGGAGTCCCTTCAAGCCAGCTCTTTTGTCCTTTTGGTGTGGTCCCATTTGACTTTGAGCATGTCCTTGCCATGCCTCAGATGCACGCCAAACCTGAATCTCCAAGGGGCTCTGGTTTCTTTCAGTGTGGGAAGCAGTATTTAGAAACCACGGCGTGGGTGCTGGCTGTGCTTATTGCCACTGGAAGGTCACTGCTTCTAGGCCATTTGTGTGTCCTATGTATATATAAATCATGTGTTCAAAAG
Source organism: Cervus canadensis (assembly GCF_019320065.1). Lineage (NCBI taxonomy): Eukaryota > Metazoa > Chordata > Mammalia > Artiodactyla > Cervidae > Cervus > Cervus canadensis. The sequence goes on from NC_057398.1 coordinate 73,912,434, forward strand.
CATCTTTGTTTTTCAGAAGTTTTCTAGATAATTCTGGTATATAGCAAAGGTTGAGAACCACTAGCTTACACTCATGCATGGGAGTCTTTAACTATTGCTCTTATTTTGCAAAGACCTTAAAGTTTCCACACCTCCTTTCTCCCAGTCTCTATCTCAGATGGGATGTTACTCAGAAGACCTGGGTTGGTCCTCTTTCTGTGTAACGGAGCAAGCTAACTGACCCTTCGTAGTCCTCATCTTTGAAATGCATGATTGTGATGATCAAATGAGATACTGTGAGTCAAGCTGCTCTAAGCTGTGAAGTTCAGACATGTACAGGGTTGGGAAATGTCACTAATGAAGCCCATCACTTCAGTCCTGGGCACTTTGCTGAGCCAGTCAGGAGAGAGCTTGGTCTGCTTTGAAAGAGGACCATAAAACCTTAATATTACATTGATGAGGCAGGTTGAGGGGTGCAGTGTGTTCCCATTTTACAGATGGAAAGACAGACCCAAGAAGAGCTAAATAACTTCTCCAGAATTCTAGTGTAAGCCGGTAGTCAAACATGAGATGGAATATCTTACAGCTCTAGGTTTAGAGCATTCTGTACTAGTTTGAGGATGTGAGGGTACTGAATTGGGAAGAGAACAAAACCCAATTACATGCATTAGTGCAGCCTCAAACCCAACTTAGTTCTTTGAATTCTATGCATGTGGTCTGCCTCTAAAGGATCAGGAGATGCTGCCTACGATTTGGGCTCCAGAGTGGCCAGTGCTCCCAGCATCTCTTTGGGTGCAGAGTAGCAGGGGTGAAGCTGTGTGGCCTTTCGGGGGCTCACTGTCAGCCTCGGCGTCCCTGTGCCCAGCAGGCCAGGGGCAGGCCTCCGCTCACCTTGTTTTCCCTGCTGGAAGCTGTCAGGCGCAGTTAGCGCAGAGCCCTACCTGCTTCGCATTGAAAGAACCGAACACACAGCTGCCTGTGTGTCCTGCGTCTCAGGTGTAATAGAAGTCGTGGCAAATGTTGAATGCAGGATAGTAGTGTAGTTGGGAAATGTGACTAGAAATTCATTCTTTAGGCTGCTGAGCCAAGGCTGGAGGCACCCACTTCCCAGAAGGGGGTCACTGTCTCTGCAGGGAGATGACTTCCCTTTGGTAACTATTGAGTCAGTACAGGTATTTCCTGCTTTTTGAAAGTTCACTTTCCACCTCTTTGGAGTTATGAGAAACCTACACTAGTACCTGTTCTCACTAGCTGAAAAATATCTGAAGAGGATTTTCCCTATTTCAAAAAAAAGGTAATTGCTTCTTTGCTTTACACCATTTCAGCTTAAGAGTTCATAGGAATACTTGACTTGTGAGCAGCAGGAGAACCTGTACCTCACATGCCTTAAAAAACAGGGGAGCTGAGAACAGCATCATTACAACGAACACGGTTTACTGCCTGCCCTGTCCGGGAGAGCCAGCAGGCAGGGAGCACGCCTGCTCTGCTCTGCGGAGCCTGCCTTAAGGTCGCTCGGCCTAACTTTTCTGCTCTCGCAGCACTGAACGAAGCAGCATGCAGTATGCGCTGTGACCCATAGAGCGGACTGTGTGGAAGGTTGAAGGTATTGGATAGAGGCCTCTGGTTAGAGAACATGACCAGGAGATACTCTTTAGTTTGAGGATAAAAACACCCACGGCTGGTGGCAGCTGCCTCCCCAGGTTGAGAAACCATCTTTATTTAAGAACTGCCTGCTACCAGAGTCAATAAATAACTACTATTACAAGAAGTGTGAGAGAGACAGGTAATAACAGATCAGTGGGAGCGGGTCCGTTTTAACAAAAGCCGAGTTAACAGTGGCCTGATGAGGCCCCAACCCTTGCCCTTGGAGCTTTTCTAAGCTATGCAGACCCTGCAAGGGGGTGTGTCGGCTGGAGTCAGGGTCAAAGCAGGGTGGACCCCGTCTGAGGGCATGAGGCTTCCTAGGACTGGGGCAGGCTATCTGACCCATCTTTTTCCCTCTTCATTTTCCTTTTATTGTCCTGCCTTCCCAAAGCCTATACATGTAGCTGGCTCCCGGGCACCTCTCTGTGGAGCTCTCCATGAAGTTCCTTAAGTGCCCGTCGGACCCCTTGTGCCGCTCCAGGGGCCTCTCCGGCCACCTCGCTCGTCTCCAGGATGAAGCCTGGTCTGACCTGAGCCAGGGAAAGAGGGCGCCACCCCTGTGCCGCAAACGCAGGCAGGAGCACCGTGCTGTCCCTCCATATAGAGGAGCCAGCAGGCGGTCACAGGACGAGCACAGAGTCCTCCAGCGGGGAAGACGCGAGGGGGTGAAACATTCTGGAGTCAGCTCGGGCTCTTGCCCAGAGGAGACCAGACCACTCCTGGGACTGCCAAGAGGCAGTGCTGGGCAGAGAATGCCTGGGGTGTGCCTCCCCCCGCAAATGACGGTGACTGCAGTCACTCCCCCACAGTGCGGACAGGAGTGCCAAGACTTCTGTGCTGAGCACGTTTTGATTCCAAGAATGCCAGTCCTGAAGGGCACTTAGAGCATCCCCTCCAGTGATCACCTAACCCAGACCCCAAGACACAGCTGTCAGAATTCCTCACAGCCCCCCAGGAAAGGTCTCCTTGCAGACGTCTTCTCTGACGACTCTGCTGTCGTTTTATAGAAAAGAGCCCCTGGCCCACGGCCTTCCTGTTCCCTGGCACCGCTGGGCCCTGAGGCTGCGCCTGGAGAGGGCTGTCCGGCTGAGGTACCGTCGGGGCTGTGGGGCAAAGAGCAGGGTGGAGCCAGGACGGGGGCAGGGGCCCCCCCGGCCGAGCCTGGCGTGCGCGGAGCCGTCTCCCGGGCCCCGGGGCAGGCTCTGCCCTGGGTGCTCAGGCGCTCTCTGGCCACTGAGCCTTGGTTGCCGGCCGGGGCTCGGCACATGAAGGGACGGATCCCGGGTCGCGTTGTGAGCCTCGGCCCACCTCGGCGGAGGTGGTGGCAGGCCGGCCTCGGGCAGAGAGGGACTCAGACGTTGCCCCATCTCGCCTTCCGCCTGCATGCACGCTCCCGTGCGGCCACCGCCCCAAGAGGCCGTTCTGCTTCCCACACCTGTGCGCCCTCGGGTCACCTGCCATCCCCTGCGGTCTGAGTCGGCTCTCGGCCTGCAGGAACGTCTGTTTCTGTCTTTTCTGAGTCCCCCCAAGTGAGTCCTCCCTACACAGGGCTGAGGTGTTCCTGAGGCTGAGTTTTCCTAGTTACAAATAAAAAATCCTTCCTGGGTTTCCCAGAGGGTCGGTCTCCCCCCCAGAACTAAGACTCTCGGTTGTGTCTCTGGTTTCAAGCAAGCCCAGGGCCGCAGCTGCAGCCCCCGTGGCCGGCGTCTGGACACCTGGCCCTCTGCTTCTGCCACAGCTAAGGCAACGAAGAAAGAGTCAGCGAGACCTTGGAAGGAGGTGTCCTCCTTTGAGATTCCCCTTTCTAAGAGCGGGGTACAGGCCGCCTCACAGCCATGCAGGACCAGGCTGGGCGCCAGGCCAGATTCGGGTCTCTGCAGTGGCAGGGCGGGCACGGACCTCAGCCCCCAGCACCGCGTGGGGATGACGGACAGGGGCAGGGAGGAGGGTCTGATCGGAGGGCCCGGGGGGCAGTGCCCCGGGCCGGGGACAGGGCGGTGGGTGCTGTGGTGGCACAGAGAAGGCATGTGAGCTGACACTGTTAAAAAACTGTAGTGGGTAAACATCAACACAAACCTGCCCAGTAAAATAGAGCAGGGCTTAAAAATGTTAAAAACCATAACAAAATAGAGCTCTGACTGTAAACGACAGAAACCAGGCTCAGGGCCCGTCCCCTGCGACGCCTGTCCTGCTGACCCATATGCGAAGGGTCACCTGTCACAACACAGGCTTTGGAATCTCCTGGTCATGCCTCCACTGATGCCTGCATTTGGGGAATCCCTGTCCTTGCTTTGGCCTCTTGAAGCAAGGGTAAGGGGCACAGGGGGGTCCAAGCCAGCACTGCGTGTTGAGGGCCCTGCAGAAGCCAGCTCAGGAGGCAAAGGAAGACAGGATCTCCGGCAGTCTGCACATGCCGTGGGCTGGAAGCCAGCCATGCCAATCACCCCACCGTCACCCACCGGAACCTCCTGAAGCAGGGTTTTCACAGTCCACTCTGCCCTTCTTGATCACCTTCTTAACCAGGTCACGGCCATTCAGCATGGCCCCCTTCTTCGGTAGACAAAGGACCTAGGGCCGGTGGGAGAAGAGAGCCGTTTCTGCCCCAGCCCTGGCGGGCTGTGTGACCGGAGGCAGGCCCTCCTCCTCCCAGTCTCCGCATCCTCCCCGTAGAGCAGGGGCCTGGGCACGCTGAGGTCTAAGCCTCTTCCAGCTCTGATGTGCCGGGACTGGCACCGCACCCCGAGAGCAGGCCAGGGGCCCCCTTTACTCGCGCCCTCATCTTCGGGGGAAATGCAGAACAGCACCCAAGGCCGCGTGGGGGTCGGCTCGCCCGATGGCCCGGGGCCTTCCTGGGAGCGGGCAGGGCCGCCTTTATCCTCTGGGCTTCTCGGAAGGTGCCTGACTGCAGACAGGGGATGACATTACATTCCGCGGGATGAAGCCGGTGGGGCACGACGGCTGTCCTGCCCTGCCCAGACCCTGGACGGACCACGCAGGATGGGTCTTGGTGTGGTGGGGGACTTCCCCAAGACGAGCCCTTTAGTCACCAGCCACCTGTCGTGGCTTCTGTCACTCGAGGCGACAGGTCGGGTTGGCAGTGCTGGCTAAGAGGGTGACGTCACCTAAGGTGTGACTGCGCCTCAGGCCCAGTCTGGTGCAGCGTTCCAGCAGGAGGCCCAGCCTCTTTCCCACCCAGCAGTCGGGAGCACGGCCACCCAGAGCGGCAGGGGCTCAGCTGCCGGCCTGACACCAGGACACGGGTCTCAGCCATCTGGGCGGGTGGTGGGGGCCTCCAGGGAGTCCTCAAGGACAGTGTCAGGGCCCAGCCAGGCTGCCCTGCCAGAGGAGAAAGGAGAAGAGTCCCAGGTCTTCAGGTCGGGACTGCTCCTTAGACTGAGTGACGCTGCTGTGGGTGCTTTGTCCCACGTCAGCCCATTCCCGTCCATTGTTCCTGGGCTGAGGATTCTGCCGTCTGGGCCAGAGTCCATATGCAGTCCCAGAGTGCCATCTCCGCTGATACACAGATACACGTTTAACCCCCTTCTTCCTGCCTTCCATGCAGGCACCCTAGAGGGCCCAGGCATAGGGTTCAGTGTCATCATGGAAGCTACTGCCTGGTGCCTCTCGATTAAAAAAAAAATGCTTGCATGGGTTCTATCCTGTGGCAGAATATGACATATCCTACCTCCTACGAAAAGGGCTCTGTAATAAAGTCAGTGTTTGAAACCAGCCGTTCTCAGGCACAGTGCTGGACCACCTTGGCATCGGGAAGGGACTGGGGCCAGCCGGTTGTCCGTCGAGGTGGGCGCCCAGCTGTGGCAGGGAGGCAGGGTGCCGAGATCAGAGCTGCAGGTAGCCTAAGAGGACCAGCGCTGCCACGGAGTGGGTGAGGGCGGTGTCCAGATGCGGGGCTGGACAGACTGCGGAGTTCTCCACCATCATGCTGGTGCCTGAAACCAACAGGTGGGATGGGCTGAACGGGCTGGGCCTGGGCCGGCTCATCCCTGCCCCACCCCCAGGACAGAATCCAGACCTTCCCTAAGGAGACTCACAGGACTCGTTTCAGGACTGGGAGGTACCCTCAGCCCTTCTCAGCTGGGTTTTGTAGGACCTTCATTCCCAAGCATGGAGCGCACTCAGCCCTCAGGGATGTTTGGGGAGAAGGCAGGTGGCAAGGGCGGGTCAGGGCTACTCTGAACGTGGTTCCTGATGCCGCCTTTTGTCTCCCTGGGGACTGGCCGGGCTGGGGCCTGGTTTGGGCTGGGATGATCTCTGCCTCTGGTTGGACCCTGCTCCTCCTGGGGGATACGGGGTATACAGCACCTCCATTCCGCACGATGTGAACCTCTGCCGGGACCCCGTCGCCTCCTGGCCCTGTGGTCCGAATCTGCACCAGCGCGTGGCCGATGTCCTCGGGAACTGTGATTTCTATCCGGTTCTTGCTGGTGAGGTGCAGCGTGGGAGTCGGGTGTAGGTCGTTCTGGTACAGCATCTGTGGGAAGGAGTTAGCCAGCAGGGTTTCCTTAGGGCTGATCCTTCCCTTCCCTGGGCCCAGGAAAGCCTTGAGGTCCTGCCCCCTCACCCCTCCTGTTGCCCATTGACCAGGACCAGGCTCTTGAATAAGCTTTTCCCTGGAGCCAGTTTCCTGTTCCCAGCAGCTGAACTGATTTTGTAGGCTCCTCAGACCAGAAGGGCCCCAAACGTCAGCCAGTCTGTCACCGCTCTCGTGAACCCTGCCTTTCCGCAGTCACACCTCTTTCCTCCGTGTAATCGCTACTGCATGCTCCCCGGAGACTCACTCACGCAGTCATGCCTCTCACGGGCCCAGACGGTTTGCTTACATCTAACTCAGACATGGGCTGCTAGGAACTGAAGCTCCCTTGTGTTCACGGGGCACACATGAGCTGTCCCCCAGCATTCACTGCCTGCTCGCCCCTCCTTACCTTGTAGCCTGTGACTGCAGACTCATTACTCAGCGGGACTACAGGGTCCCACTTGATACTCAGACTGGAGCTCGAGAAAGTCCAGGAGATGTTGCCTGGGGGTCGCCGTGGAGCTGCCAGAGCGGGGAGAGTCAGGAGGAGTGTTCCTGATGTTTCCCCACCACGCACCCCCTTGCTTTCAGCCAGCCACTTTCTAGATAATCTGCCCGTCACAGCTGTGCCCGGAACATTGTTACCGCTACTGAGAAACAAACTCCAACAGACGCTGGAGAAGAGAGGCGCCACAGAGGCCGTGAACCCCACTCCCTTCTTACCGTCAGATGAGCGGCCCTGAGGGCTGGAGCCCTGTCTTTCCAGGAAAGTGATCCGAGAGACCCCTGCCCCTCCCTCACCCAGGCTGCCAGACTCACGCGGCTTCATGGTGGTGGCGTTGGCAGAGGGGCTGGCGGGCCCGGTGCCGGCCCGGTTGTAGGCCCGCACGGTCACGTGGTACTTGGTGTTAGGGTGCAGGCCCGTGACCAGGGCGCTGCTGTCCAGCCCTGCTGTCCTCACTCGGTCAGCGGCCGCTGCTTTGTCGCCAGCCTTCCAGTAGCGGATCTGAAGGGAGCGGGCGTGGCCAGGGGTCAGCGGTCAGGCCCAGGGCCTCAGTACTGCACCGCCCCGGCTCTGCCTGGTCCCTCCATCCCGGGCTCGGAGCCTAAACACGACTATGAGGCCCACGAAAGAGACAAGCCGTGTGATCTGCTGCTCCCTTCTTGATGCCCAGTGGACGGCCCAGTCCAAGGAGAGAGCTTAGTACCTGGGCTGGATGCGGGAGCAGGTGGGTGGGTACAGACTCCACCGAGAGATGGCCTGCTGAAACACAGACCCAGTTAATGAACTCAGGAGTCCTGTGGGGACTCTTAAAGGCCACGGAATGCATATTTGGAAAGCAGTCCCCCAGCCCCCATGCCAGCAAGCTCATGATGGCTGCCCAGTAAATGCAAACCCACTGGCATAGTCCTCATAACACCAAGACCTTCTGGATGTTCTTCCAAATCAAGGGCAGGGTTTGGAGCTCTCTCTCCAGTGGGCTCACCTAGCGTATTTGCTGCAGCCCAGAGCTGACTACTGGGCTAGGATTTACAGCATCACTATTATGATGGTTCCACCTCAGACAAAGACATTTTCCGCTGGTCCTTCTTTCCCTTCCTCTTGCTCCGTCTCGCTCTCCACGTACCCCCACATGGACCCCAGTGTAGAATAATCAGCGGGCTCAAGGGTTGGGTCAGAAACTGTCAGGCTAGAGTTCCTTGGGCACAGGTTGACCGGCTGGTACACAGAGGGGGCTGTGCTGTTCTCTGCCACCCTGAGCATGCCAGGAGAGCTGGGCTCTGGTGTGAAAGGGGCAGGCAGGCCATGCCCCTTCTAGATCTCCTCCTCTGGGCTCCCACAGTGTCCAGGTGGCCAGCCGGGCAGTATCGTCCAGGCTGTCCACAGGCACCGGCCAGAGGATTGAGTTGAGGCTGCGAAAGCGGTGCGCCCGGTGAGTGCAGGAGAGGTTCTGGGAGGAAGACTGCTGAGCTGCGAGGTGGCCCTGCGCCTGACTCCAAGCCCCCTTCCCCTCCCAGTCCCTGCCGGCGCTCACCTCGTACCCCAGGAGGATACCGTTCATGTCCTGCTGCACGGGTTCCCAGCTCACGTTCATCTCCGAGGACGAGACCCCTTTGGCCCAGACCTTGGGAGGGGCCACCCTGGGCTCTGGAGACAACACGGAATGGGTGCGGATTCCCGGGGCCTCCCTGTCCTGCAGAGCGGCCGCCAACTGGGACTGCTCTTGCGCAGGATTTAAAAAACCCGAGGTGCAGGGTAGGGGCCTGGTGGGGGTTCCCAGAGCACCCCCCACCCCCGGGGGCCCACTTCTCTCCCAGACGGCCTTCCTCCTTCAGGCCTGAGCGGGGCGGAGGCTGCCAGGGCTAGAAAGGCAGCCAGGGGTCTCCCCTGCCCCGGGTCCCTCCCCCCACCCTACACCCCGCGGACCAGCCGCAGGGGTGGGGGCGCCCGGTGGCCCCGGCGGCCCACCTTCCTCGGCCGAGTACACGACGGCCACGAGGCTCTCGGGCCCGTCCCCGCGGCGGTTGTAGCTGCGGATCTTGACCTCAAAGGGCGTGTAGGGCCGGACGCTGTCGTTGCTGTAGACGAAGTACTGGGCGTCGGCGCCGGGCACCCTCGCGGTCTGCCAGCTGGTGCCGCCCTGCCTGCGGAAGGACACCAGGTAGCCGAAGCCGCCTCCGTGCTGGTACTCCCGGGACATGGGCTGGGGGCGAGAGAGCGCGTGGGCGAGGGGCCGTGGCCGCCGGCCCCGCCCGGCCCCGCCCGGCCCCGCCCCCGGCTTCCCCGGGACCGGCGCCCCGGACTGCGCCTTCCACCCTGCGGCGGGGGCAGCGGGGCCCGCGTTGGCTCCGGGTCAGGACCCCGCAGTGGCCCTGTCTGGCCCTCTCTGCACGCCGCGCCCTTCCGGAGATGAGTCCCAGGGGCCGGTGGGCCGGCGGTGGGGGTGAACCGCCCCCCCGCAGCACCGCAGGCGTGTTCCTGCCTTTCTCCTCGCTGCTTACCGTCCAGGTCACGGTGAGCTCTCCCGGCGCTCCACCGCCTCCGCTGAGACCCGACGGGGCTACCGAGGGGGCTGTCGGGGCCAAGGGACAGACAGTTAGTGGAGACGGGCCTGCGGCTGAGCTGAGAAGCATCGCAGGGTCAGGACTCCCTTCCGATGAGCTATACGCCCACAGAATGGACCACCTGGAAGGAATGGACAAACTCTTAGAAATGTGCAGTCCCCCGAGACCGAACCAGAACCAGGAAGAAATAGGAAATATAAACACACCACATCAGTAATTTGAAACTCTCAAGAAACAGACGTCCAGGATCAGGTGGCTTCACAGGTAAATTCTACCAAACAATTAGAGTTTACATCTGTTCTTCTGAAACTATTCCAGTGAGCCCTGGTTTTGTCCTCTGGGTCCCTCTGGATGTGGGCTCAGGAGTCAGGCGGATCTGAGATCAAATTTCACCCCTGCCACTTACTAGCTGTGTTTCTCTGGACAAGTTATTTAACCTCTCCGAGCCTCTGATTCCCCTCTCCAAAAGATAAGGATAATAATGTTTCTCTCAAAGGCTGTAAGAAAAACAGAATTAAACAAGACAGTGGCTGGCATATACATAGAGCATACACTATAATTGAGCATTAGCCTCATTCCTCTAGATGGTGTAAACTCAGTAACAACAGACCAACTCCAGTTTTCTTTAAATTAAGGGGAATAAATAATCCAGAACTGCAGTTAATCCAAAAACATTTCTTTTGGGTTACAGGGTGTTTTTTGGTGTGTGTGGCAGATTTAATTTCCTAATTGTCTCTAGTATTCAAAAAGGCTGCTATTAAAACAATGTATTTAATTGGATTGTGAAGCTTGGCAGGGAGTAACTTGGCTGAAGGTCAAAATATTTCTGCAGATGACACCGCAAATGGAGACATCACTTGGTTCTGATGAGAGTTGAGGGCCTTCTCATTTGCAAAGGGTACTTAAACACCTATTACCCTTTTCAGAGTGGAAAGGTTGAGGCCCAGAGCAGTTAAGTGACTTGCTTAAAGTCACACAGCTAATAAATGTCACAGTTTGAATTTGAACTCAGGTCTTCTGATTGAAAAGCTCACCATCTTTCTTCTGCATCATAGCTTTGTGCTCAACTCCTGGATACTATGGTGGAGGAGACCACTTCTCACCCTTGGACTCTCCAAATTCAGTCAAAGAAAATGCTCCTTCTGGAATTCTTACTCAGGAGAGGTACCAGTTAAAAATGTTGAATGATTCCACAAGGAGCCTGGAGAGTCAGCCTGGGGCACATAGGAAACGGTGTTTCAGGGACACAAAACGGCAGCCCCTTGTCCCACAGCCGGTGGGGCGGGCCTGGGTGGGTGGGGAAGGGGCGTCAGGTCCCGACTGCACGCTGCTGGCCTTGGGAGCCCAGCGCTCTGGTCCTGGGCCTCACCTTCACCTCTTCCTTCCCCACCTGCCTTTAAGGGAGGGGTGTGGGCAGAAAGTCCATCCCTCCTGCTGCCAAAGAAACCGTCTAAAGAAGGACTTAGAGACGCTGGCTGCCCACCTAGTGCCCTGGACAACATACACGTTTCTCACTAACTGATTGCTGCAGCTCGTGTATGTACAAAGAAGAGCTGCCCATTACCCCATGGTCCCGGGTTCGAGTCCCAGCTCTGACAGTGTGACCCTTCCTTCCATCAAGCTTTGGTTTTTCCATTTTTTTTTTTTAAATTAAACTTTTAGGGACTCCTCTGGTGGTCCAGTGGCTAAGACTCTGATCTCTCAATGCTGGGGCCCTGGGTTTGATCCCTGGCTGGGGAAGTAGATCCCACATGCCACAACTAAGACCCTGTGCAGCCAAATAAATATTTTTTAAAAAATTAAATAAAAATTAAACTTTTAGATAATTGTAGATTCACATGCAGTGGTAAGGTTGGCCTGTTTTTTTTGGGTGAACAGTTTGGACTGGAGGGCTTCCAGCCCTGACCGTGTGTCGTGCGTTGTGCAGCGTAGCCGCCTTGCCCTGACTTAGGTTCCTTCCGCATTTGTTTTGTTAGAGTCTGAAGTCTGGTGAGCAGGGTTGGAGCCCCATGTAACTGCTGTTGGCTTGGAACACACTTTAAGGAGAGCTGGTGTCTGTGCCTGACACCACTGCTCCTCCAGGGCTCTGACCTGCTTCCTTGGTCTGGATTTTGCTGGAGGGTCCACTGGGCTCCCCAGTGCCCAGGATGTTGCTGGCTAAGACCCGGAACTCGTAGTCCGTCCAGGGTGTGAGGCCCAGCACCTGGGCAGTCTCGGCGTTTCCCTCGATGTTGGCGGGATCTGCAAGGCACAGGGGTCAGTGTCCTGCACTTACTTACAGGCCTGGATGCAAAGGGCAGGGAGTGGCTGTGAATCTCGTGCTTATGCCCAGCTCTCACACTGGTGCCTGCTGTTTACTAAAAGTCAGTGCCTCTTCTATCAGTGACTGGGAACTAGGAGGCAGACCTCCCCACCTCGGAACCTTTGTAAGGTGCTGTGAGCACTCCGTACCCCATGAACGCTTTCATCGCCCCAGTAGAGGTCCTGCCAGGGCTTCAAGGGTGCAGACTGAGCCTCCTCCTCCAACTCTCATCCCGTTCTCCTGCTCCCTGTGTGGCCCTCTTCCCTAATGGCCTGGGAGCTCCTCCAGGCAGAGGGGCCTACACCTGTCCCTCTTGGAAGCTCCAGGCTCAGCCTTGGCCCCCAAGCCCCACCCTCTCCATTCCTCATGCATGCATGCAGGTTGCTCAGTCATGTCCAACCCTTTGCAACCCCATGGACCGTAGCCCACCAGGCTCCTCTGTCCATGGGATTCTCTAGGCAAGAATACTGGAGTGGGTTGCCATGCCTTCCTCCAGGGGATCTTCCCAACCCAGGATCGAACCCAGGTGTCCCACACGGCAGGTGGATTCTTTACCATCTGAACCACCAGGCTAACCAGTACTGACCTAGGTAGGACCTCACACTTACTAGTCCGAACCTGCTTCCACTTCCCTGAAGGCAGAGTGCGAGCTTGCAGGGTGTACTTGGCGATGGGGCTATGGTTGTCAAAGCCACGGCTCCAGCTGAGCTGGACAGAGGTGTCGCCGATGTCTCTCACCACCACGCCTCCTGGGGCACCTGGCGGACCTACACCAAGACGTCAGAGCAAAGTGGGTCAGAATTGCAGAGCTTCCAATGGGAGCTAACCTCCTTCAGGCCTGCGTGGGCCACTGCAGTACCAGGAGGGAGCAGCAGAGGGCGCAGCAAACACATGCTCGGTGGGAGGGCAAGGCGTGAGCTGCGGCCGGGGGCTTTCCTGGAGGAAGGACGTGTCCCAGGCTGGAGGAGTCACAGAGTGAACGGATTTCCCAGCACCAGCCTCTGACACTCCAGTGAAAGTGTTAGTCGTTCAGTCGTGTCTGATTCTTTGCAAACTTATGGCCTGCTTATGCGCCCGCCAGGCTCCTCTGTCCATGGAATTCCCCAGGTAAGAACACTGGAGTGGGTTGCCAGCCCCTTCTCCAGCCTCAGGAAATTTTTCCAGGCTAGGAGTGTGTTTAGAAGTAGATTTTTATAATTTTGGCTTTGGAGGAAGAGTATTCTATTCATTCAGTACCTGCAAAGGCCCTTGGGATGAGTTCAGCGCAACAGATTTGTTAGACGCCTGTCACAGTGGGGGTGGGGTAGGAGCCCCATACCTCGGACCAGGACTGTGGCCTCCTTAGACGCCCCGTCCACCACCGCCTGGCCTTACCTCGGACCAGGACCGTGGCCTCCTTAGACGCCCCGTCCACCACCGCCTGGCCTTACCTCGGACCAGGACCGTGGCCTCCTTAGACGCCCCGTCCACCACCGCCTGGCCTTACCTCGGACCAGGACCGTGGCCTCCTTAGACGCCCCGTCCACCACCGCCTGGCCTTACCTCGGACCAGGACTGTGGCCTCCTTAGACGCGCTGTCCACCACTGTCTGGGCCGTGCACGTGTACTTCCCGCCATGGCGCAGCTGGGCATTCAGGATGGTCAGATCCCCAACTGTCTCCTTCTGCACACGAGGGACAGAGCACGGGTAAGTCAGAGGACGCAGCCCTCAGACCCAGCTAGGTCACAGGACCCTCCCCAGCAGTGAGTCAGGGGGCAGGAGGTGCGGCTCACGGTCCCCTGCTCCGTTATGCCCACAGACCTCTTCACCTCACTGTTCCTCTCTGCTCCATGGGAGGAATCAGCTACTTTCTACTTGGTACCACTGGGGATTAAACAGCAGGTTTTTTTTTGTTGTTGTTTTTTTTTTAGAGAAGACAGTCAATATTGGTTCAGGTTAATGATATCATCTGCGTTGGGGCGGGCAGCAGGATAGCAGTGGGGAATTCAGTCTTGCTGGATGCTGGGAATCCAGGCTTGCCCCTAACCTCCTGCATGCACAGACTTTGGGTGGAACCCAGGGAGCTGCCTGTCTAAGGGAGGGTGTGTATGGACCCAGGGATGGGCTTGCCAGCATTTCTGGGGGAAGGGGAAAGGCTTTGGGGTGGTAATGATTACGGACATCTTGGGTGCCCTGTCTACCAAGGAGGGAGAAGCCCTGAGTTCTCTGGCCTCAGGCCTTACCACGCTGACCCTTCGGTAGTGACCCCCAGGCTTGTCAGAGTCGATGGGGAAGTCGTCCAGGGTCCAGACGAAGGTGAGGTCCATGGTGGGGTCGTGGGAGGCATGGCATTGCAGGGTCAGGTTGTCACCTAGGTTGATGTCGGCGCTCGAGGGGGCTAGCGTGATTTTGGTTGCATCTGCCAAGACAGAGGGCCCCTGAGTGGAGCAGGAGGAGACAGGCCCGGCAGGGGCAGCAGGGGGGGGCGAGAGGGTTTGCCTGGAACCCCAGGAAAGAGAACAGGCCGCATGGCAACAGTACCCTGACCCGCCAGCAGCCCCCCAAATGTGTGGGAGGGATGGAGGCGCATATCCTGGATGGTGGTCCCCACTGAAACCACCCCCGGGGTAGCCTCGAAATGGAACTGGTGAACACATGTCCCCCATCCTGAACCCCCTCCCACCTCCCTCCCCATCCCATCACCCGAGGCTGATTAGAAAGCCACTACAATATTGTAAAGTAATTGGCCTCCAATTAAAATAAATTAATTTAAAAAAAAAAGGAACTGGGAGGAACACGAGCCCGATGGTGGGGACGGAGGGCGCCCTGAGGGGCCTGAGCCACCGACCGCAGCCAAACCATCGCCCTCACCTCGCACAGACAGGGTGCCCGTGCTGTTGGCTTTCCCCATGAAGTTCTCAGCAAAGCAGGTGTATTTGCCTTCATCGGACCGACTGACGTTTCTTATGATCAAGGTGCCATCTGGAGTCACAGTCACTCTGCAGCGGGGACGGAGTACACCTGGCTGACCTGGGAACACCCTGTGGTCCCGGGACGGGGGTGGGAGTCCAGGGAGGGGGTGGAGCCGGAATCGCTCGGGGCGGAGGGGCTGGGCTCATACCTGCTGCTGTTGACCAAAATTTCAGTGCCTTTGCTCCAGAGCACCACTGCCTTAGGAGCGGCCCGGGGCTGGCAGGGGATCACGACCTCTCCTCCTCGGGCTGCAGGGATCAGACGCCTTACAGGGTTCAGCCTGAAGTCGGGGGCAAGCGCTGGAAGGAAGGGGAGAACCCCGCAGTCAACCGGGGAATCAAAACAGTGCCCCTTTGCCCTTAAGACGCCACCTGGCTACACACTAAACAGCCAACGGGCCCTCTATGGCTAATGCATGAGTGACTCCCAGCAGCACCACTTCTAAAATAGCCAGGATCCAGCCCCTTCCCCTCACCTCCCGCCACCTCAACTACCACCAGATCTCCGCTGGGCTACCGAGAGCCCCTTATTTGGTCTTCCTGTTTTTGCATGTTCTTTCTACGATCTTCTCCACACAGCCGCCAGGAATATCTTTTCAAAACACACAAGTCGGACACTGAGGATGCAGCCCAGCACCTCCTGAGGGCTGGCACAGCCGTCTCCACCCTGATTGCATTCTGCTCCTTCCCGCACTCACTGGGCTCCAATCACCTGGGCCATTTTTCCTTTCTCTTTTCTGTCCCGTGAAGATGCCATGGTTTTTCCTGCCTCAGGACCTTTGCACTTACCATCGGTTTTGCTTCAAAATGCCCAGATCTCACATGATTGATACACATTGCAAATGTGACTTCCTCAGAGAGGTCTCCCCTGACCATTGCCTCTGACTGGCCCGCCTTACCCCACCACTCTGAGGAAGTTCCGTTATACTGTATTCTTTATGACTGTCTGAAATTAGCCTTTTTAATTATTTGATTTTCTGTTTATTTGTCCCTCTTCACTGGATTGTAAGATACTTGAAGGCAGAGACCTTATCTTTCATATTCACTTCTTAGGATGTGTTGAAAAACTACTGGTTGAATGAATGAGTGAGTCCTCGTTAAGCCTCACTACAACTTGATGAGATAGGTTCCATTCTGTCCATTTTACAGATGAGGAAACAGACTGCAAGCTCCCAAGTCACACAACTAAGGATACTGGACCAGCTGACATTTATAGGCATCTGTTATGTGATGGGCAGGTTCTCTATGCTTTAGCTCTATCATCTCCTTTGACCCTATAGCCTGTATGAGGGCTGGACGATGATTTCTTGATTTTATTAATCAAGAAACTGAGCCACAAAGAGGTTAATAATTTGCCAAAGGTCACATAAGCAAAGGGGCCGCATTAAACCCAAATCTAGTTGATTTGGTTTCCAGTGACTTTTGCCTCCTTTTTTTTTAACAGTAGACATTTACTTTCAGATGTGGGTCAAGCCGATACCCTGTCCTCTGGGAGCTCTCTGTCTAGTGCCTCAGCTTGTCTTCCATCCCTGAGTTCTACTTAGAAGCTGCTGGAAAACTGCCAGGTGAGTATGTGAATGCAGACATACTGCTGCTCAGAATTCCTGACCGGCCCCCCGGCTGTCCCTGGGGACGACCTCTCTCCCGGGGCCTTTTACCTTGCACCGCCAGCTCGGCGCTGGCGTAGATGGTACCGTGCTTGTTCTCCGCCACGCACTGGTACATGCCCGAGTCCTCCAGGCTCAGCTTGGAGAACCGCAAGTCCCCGGCCAGCACTTCTACCCGGGCCTGTGCAGAAATGCCCGCCCCGGGCCGGGGAGGGGCATCAGGACTACTGGAGTGCCAGCCTGGGCGCTCACAGTGGGGCGCAGTGGAGACGGGGCTGCCTGGAGAAAGCCCCCATGCACAGTCCTCTCCAGGGCCGCCTGGATCCCAGGGTGCAGAGGTTCCCCAGCCCTCATGCCTGTCCGCACATGGAAGCCAGGGGGCTGAAGACCACCGGTGCGTTTGTGGCTGACGTGTGCCTGGACCCAGGTCCCTGGACCCTCCAGTCAGGAGTCTCTCCGGCTGACCGGGAGAATGTGGCTCTGGGATGTACAGAAGCACTTAGAACTAGCCTCTGGCACCCTTACTGGCCCAAAGGGTCCCCGGGGGTGTGTGTGGAGGGGGAGACCTGGAGGGGAGGGGACCGGGAAGCAGAGCACAGTGCGCTGGGTGGGGGAGGACGGACGCCCCACGTCTCCTACCTGGGAGGTCAGAGGCTCCCCGTTCCGCAGCCAGCGCACTGCGGGCCGGGGCTTGCCAGCGGCGGCGCACGCCCAGTGGAGATCCGAACCGATGTCAGCCTCCCTGTCGGAGATCACCCGGAGCCACTCGGGCTGAGCTGTGGAGACCAAGGGGAGCGTCTGCGGCGGAGCCGGGCAGGGCCTCGGGGCTAAGTCCCCGGGCCGTCGGGCCGCAGGGCGGAGGGTTCCGGGACGGGATGGGGGCGGTGGAGGTGGGGAGAAGCAGGTTCCTGGCGCCTCTCCAGTAACTTTTCGTGACTTAAATCACTGGGACACGCTCCGTGCGCTCTGCAGCCCAGGCCGTGAGCCGGCCGCAGCACGAGCCTCTTCCGCCCCGTACCCAGCGCACTCTGGGCTGAAGGCTTGAGCACCGGGCTGCCCAGCCTCCCGCCTCTCGGGCCGGGGAAGGCGGGGCCGCGGGCGCCGGCCGTACCCTGCACGATGATGCGGCCCTGGACGGTGTCGCGGCCCTTGGCGTTCTCCGCCTCACACTCGTAGGTGCCCTCGTCCTCGAAGCCCACGCTGGGGATCTGCAGGGTGGGCTCGGCCGTGGCCCACTGCGGGGACAGGGAGCCGTCCACTTTGCGCCATTTGATCCTGGGGACCGGGCTGCGGGGAGACGGAGTCAGAGGGCTGGGCAGGGCTGGGCAGACGCCCCGTGCCTCCCGCCCCTCACCCCCACCGGGCCCTCCTGGGACGCGGGGCAGGTGGGGAAGGGAGAGGGGTCCAGGAGAGACGGGGAGAGCGGCAGGGAGAGGCTGCTCCCGGGGGCTCAGGGCGCCGGGGGTCTGCACCCCGAAGCTGGCTTGCCCTCCTCCCACCCCACCCTACCCCGCAGCGGCCTCTCCTGGGCCCCGCCTCCTCAGCAGCGGCCTGAGACCAGGGTCCCTACGGTTCCCTCTGCCTTCTCCCCAGCGGGGCCTGGCCTCTACTTTTCAAAGGGGATGCTGTTAGTAATTTGTGTACTAAATTGACTGAGGAATCAGTGACTCTTATGTGCTTTAAACATGGATTTTCTGGAAGCCCAATCACTTTCCACAAAGCAGGGGGCATCCTGGGTAACCACAGGAGATATAGGAGGGAGGAGGGGACCAATGGTCAAATCACATTCTTTCATTCATTCTACGGACATTTATCGGGCACCTGCTATCAGCTTAGCACTGGTCCAGTGAGTTCTTTTCCTGAGCGAGGAAGATTTCTGTTATAAATTTTCTATCTTAAAAGATAACTGTTAGCATCCATAGAATCCTTATTCAATGCCAGATACTGTTCTAAGCACTGTATGTATATTAGTTCATTCAAACCTCATAACAACTCCACGAGGTAGGTACTATTATTAACACTATGTTCAAGTAGGGAATGTGAGAGTTGGACTATAAAGAAAGCTGAGCACTGAAGAATTGATGCTTTTGAACTGTGCTGCTCGAGAAGACTCTTGAGAGTCCCCTGGCCTGCAAGGAGATCCAGCCAGTCCATCCTAAAGGAGATCAGTCCTGGGTGTTCATTGGAAGGACTGATGCTGAAGCTGAAACTCCAACACTTTGGCCACCTGATGCAAAGGGATGACTCATTTGAAAAGACCCTGATGCTGGGAAACATTGAGGTAAGGAGGAGAAGGGGACGACAGAGTATGAGATGGCATCACCGACTCAATGAACATGGGTTTGGGTAAACTCTGGGAGTTGGTGATGGCGTGCTGCGGTTCATGGGGTTGCAAAGAGTTGGACATGACTGAGTGACTGAACTGAACTGAAAAAATAGGGAAACTGAGGCTCAGAGAGGTTAAGTGGTTTACCCAAGGTCTCCCCGTCAGCAAGTGACAGAGCTGGGGTTTCAACAAGGCAGGCCAGCTTGGGTCCACTCACCACGTTACCTGCCTCCAGCCTGGGGTGCTACATAAGCTGCCTGAGCCTGTCATGTGTTTCTGGGAAGACCAAGTGAGCTGACACTTGTCGGGGCCCTGGAGTGTGTGATGCCTCACCTACAGACTCAGTGCCCACTGAGGGCCCAGCATTCTGCTAGACCTTGCGGGGCACCAAGATAGCCGAGGGCTGGCCCTGCCCTCTCCCTGGGGGCTCGGAGGGGCTGTGCCCTCCCTCCCCACCACTCACTTCCCGAAGGCGAAGCACTCCAGGGTGACCTGCTGTCCGACCAGGGCATAGGTCTCTGCCGGGAACCTGGCCTTGATGCTGGGAGCAAAGAGCCTGGTGTCTGCGGAGAGGGGGAGTGTGCGCATCAGACACAAATGCTCCAGGTCAGGGCTCCCGTGCTTGCAACCTCAGCGCAGCTCAGAGCCTGCCTTTGCCCTTGGCGGCTGGAGCAAGGCTCTGAGGCTGGGCCACAGGAGGGCCCCGGGGTCCAGGCCCAGACCCTGTGCCCTCCAAGCTGCTCTTTACAGCTTCAAAGGGAAAGCCCGCGTTCCCAACGCCCTTGAGCCCTTCAGCCCCCTCCCCGGGCCCTGTGCACCAACCCTGACCTTCTGCAGCCAGGTTGAGCTGAGCAAACTTGCTGAAGACGCTCTTGGTGGAGAAGTCCATGTGGCTGGTGGCCAGGCAGGAGTAGTTGCCCAGGTCTGAGGCGTTGGTCCGTGCGATGTACAGGTTCCCTGTGGTCTGGGACACGAAGTGTCGCCCATCCGTCGGGATGAAGTTGGGGAACTCATTGAGGAGCCAGCGGTAGGACAAGCCTGGAAGGGGGCGTGTGAGGAACCTGGGCCACTGGTTAATGCACCAGCTCTGCTGGGACCCCACCGTGTGGCTGGGGACCTGCAGACCCCGTCCTGAGAGCTGCGGGGCCCGGAACTGGGGCTGGGGGGGGACCCAGAGGGAAGTCGCGTCGTTAGTCCCACTCTCAGGGAGTGCAGTCTGCTGGGGAGACAGCCCGCGGTGATTGGGGACGCTCCCAGTCTGGGGTGCTGTGGGGCACAGACTGATCCAGAGCTGGGGACCCAGGGATCCGCACTCCGGGGCCCCTCACCACCGCTTACTCCACCCCTCTGTGAGCGGCCGGACGCCTCCTGTGCCCGCTCGCATCGCCCAGGGCCCTGGCTCACCTGGGTAGTGGGCGGGCGGGTTGCAGGGCAGCATCACCCCCCAGCCTTCGTGGGTCTTCACTGGGTCTCGATCCTCCTTGGAGAATTCCTGCAGAACTGGAGGTGGGAACCAGGCCCTCAAGCGCTGGCCTTCAAGGCTGCGGGCCCCGCCCTGCTCAGCCTCCATGGGGCGGGAGTTACCCGCCCTTTCTGGACGCCTCCCAGCACCCTCTTTGCCACCCCCCAGAGCGTCTCAGTCCCCCGTGGGGCTCACAGCCGAAGCGGAGGACAGCCTCTCTGCTGACGACCGTGCCCACGGGGTTGGAGGCCAGGCACTGGTAGACGCCAGCATCCTGGGCCTTGCTGGGGTTCATGATGACCAGGTTGCCGCCGACTAGCTGCTGGCGGGAGCCCGGCTCCAGCTTCATCTCGGTGCCGTTCATCTTCCACCTGCAGTGGGGGTGGCGGGGGCTGGCGTGAGGACAGCCTGCCGCTGCCCAGGGCCTCCCGGCACCACCGCGGGGCCTCACCTATAGGTAGCCGGGGGGCTGGCCCGTGCGCGGCACGCCAGCATCACCTTCTCCTCTGTGGACTCCTCTGGGAATAGCAGGCCGAGGGGTTGCTCTTCAAAGACAGGCCCAAAGGTAGCTGGGGATCCCCAGGCCGAGCTCCAAGCTGCAGATGGGGGACATCACCAGAGGTCTCAGGGCCTCGGGGCCAGTTGGAGCCTGGTCTTCAGGGCACTGTTGTCCAATAGAACTTTCTGCAGTGATGGGAAGGTTCCATTTTCTGAACTGTCCAGTACAGTAGCCACTGGCTACTGGCCATTGTGCCCCTGAAATATGGCTGGTGCAGCTGAGTAACCAGGTTTTTAATTTTATTTAATGATAATTCATTAAAACTTCAATTTCAATAGGTTAGGCAGACCACAAATTTGGAAAACTCAGCAGTGGCCACAAGACTGGAAAAGGTCACTTTTCATTCACATCCCAAAGAAAGACAGTGTCAAAGAATGTTCAGCTTACTGTACAATTGCGCTCATCTCACAAGCTAGCAAGGTAATGCTCAAAATTCTTCAAGCTAGGTTTCAACAGTACGTGAACTGAGAACTTCCAGATGTAAAAGCTGGATTTAGAAAAGGTAGAGGAAGCAGAGATCAAATTGCCAACATCTGCTGGATCATAAAAAAAGCAAGAGAATTCCAAAAACATCTGCCTCATTGACTATGAGAAAGCCTTTGACTGTGTGAATCACAATAAACTGGAAAATTCTTAAAGAGATGGGAATATCAGACCACCTTTCCTGTATCCTGAGAAACTTGTATGCAGGTCAAGAAGCAACAGTTAGAATAGGACATGGAACAATGGAGTGGTTCAAAATTGGGAAAGGAGTACATCAAGGTTGTATATCGTCACCCTGCTTATTTAACTCATATGCAGAGCACATCATGTGAAACACCAGGTTGGATGAATCACAAGCTGGGATAAAGATTGGCAGGAGAAATAAATATCAACAACTTCAGATATTCAGATGATACCACCCTTTATGGGAGGAAGTGGAGAGAAACTAAAGAGCCTCTTGATGAAAGTGAAAGAGGAGAGTGAAAAAGTTGGCTTAAAACTCAACATTCAGAAAACTAAGATCATGGCATCTGGTCCCGTCACTTCATGGCAGATAGATGGGGAAACAATGGAAACAGTGACAGACTTCATTTTCTTGGGCTCCAAAATCACTATGGACAGTGACTGCAGCCATGAAATTAAAAGATGCTTGCTCCAAAATTAAAAAAAAAAAAATGCTTGCTCCTTGGAAGACAAGTCAGAACAAACCTAGACAGCGTATTAAAAAGTGGAGACATCACTTTGCTGACAAAGGTCCTTGTAGTCAAAGCTATGGTTTTTCCAGAAGTCACGTACAGATGTGAGAATTGGACCGTAAAGATGGCTGAATGCCAAAGAATTGATGCTTTCAAACTGTGATGCTGGAGAAGACTCTGAGAGTCCTTTGGACAGCAAGATCAATCCAGTCAATCCTAAAGGAAATCAGTCCTGGATATCCATTGGAAGCTCCAATACTTGACCACTTGATGCAAAGAGCCAACTCTTTGGGAAAGAGCCTGATGCTGGGGAAGATTGAAGGCAAGAGTAGGGGGCGGTAGAGGTTGAGCTGGTGAGATGGCATCACCAACTCAATGGACATGAGTTTGAGCAAACTCCAGGAGATGGTAAAGGACAGGGAAGCCTGGCATGCTGCAGTCCATGGAGCTGCAAAGAGTTGGACATGACTTAATGACTGGACAATGACAGACAGACTCCATCTTGTTAAGTTAGCTCAGGCAATCACCCCCCCTCGCAGGTCCTGAGTTCCTGTTGTATACTTAGCACTGGGCTAGGGGCTGAGTAGCACAACTCCTTTCACATGGAGCCTGAGGTCTAGGAAGGAAGACAGAAAGCTGACAGTACAAGAAGGCAAGGACCGTGATGGTTTAGGTTCACGTGCAGGGATCCTTGGAGTGGGTCCAGAGGACTCATGGGAGAGCTGGCCGGTGGGGCATGAGAGGGGCCTGGACAGACGCCCGGAAGCCACAGGGCAAGTGGCGGGGCGAGGACGCATGGCCCGGGGCCTGTGTTCCTTCTGGGAGGCGTCCCCAGAGAACGTGCTGGGGCTTGGGCCTCTGCGGGCTATCACAGGACCCTCTGGGCCTCAGCTTCCTCACCTGGGAAATGGGAAGATGAACGCCCCTCCCAAGGCCCACAGCAGGGTCAGCCAGCACAGGCTGTGTGCTCCGCACTTGGCCCCCGGATCCAAGGGTCGGGGCTGGGGGAAGGCAGGCTCAGGGCTGGGTGGGTGCTGTATGGGTGGCTTTGGGGCATTTTATAAAATTTCTGTGTGACAACTCAAGAAAGGGAGGCCCAGAAAGGGGAACGACTTGCCCATCATCACAGGGCAAGCCTGGGGCACACACAGGTCTAGATCTTGGGCTCCTGGGTTTGCTGAGCAGATGGGCATGCTGCATGCAAACAGCACTTCTCTGCCTGGCCCTCTCCCGGAGCAGATGCCTTGCTCTTCCGGTCGCGTGTCCGGGCTCCCTGGCGGGGGATGCGAGGCAAAGGACAGGGTCCCACACCCGCCTCGATGTGCTGGCCGGGCTGCCGGGCATGCCTTGCCTTTGTGGTGTCAGGCGGGAGCCAGCCACCCCGAGTTGGCTCCTGTCCCCCAGTGACGCTGATTTCAGCCTCCTCGGTGGGTCGTGGGGTGGGGTCCCCATTAACTAATTAGTGTCTGCTCTCCTGGTTCATCCAGCTGTCAGCCTTGGGCCCCACGGCACATCTGAGGCCCGGTTCCAGACCCCTGGGAGTGACAGCAGCTGCTAGGCAGCTCTAAGAATGGAAGAGGAGGCAGGGCTTCCTGAAACGGCACCCCGCCTCCCCCCAAGCCGGCTCTCCCTCACGGCTGCCCCAGGCCTCAGAGATGGCCCAGCTTAATCCCGAGTTAATGACGGCGGTGGAGGGGAGGGACCCCTGCCCCAGCTGGGACTGTGCGGAGGGGCGGGGGAGGCAGCCCGGCTGCTGGGAACAGCCCTGCATAATCGCAGCTTCCAGGAAGTCTGTCTGCTCGGTGGGGGTGGGGGGCTGAGTGGGCCCGGGGCACACTGATGCTTCAAGACTGGCTTCCTTCTGGGAAAAGCTTGATCCCCTGCCTAGGCCACATACACACCCTCACCCCACCATCCACACATGCACACTTTCCACACCTGTCATGTACGCTCACTTCTTCACGTGCACACAGACCTCACACATATATACATACATGACTTTCTAAGCTACTCCAGGAGTCAGATATATACTTTTATACACACATCTGTTTCCACGCACAGACAGCTACAAACGTCCACATATACTTGTATATACATACATACATATACAAAATAAGCATTCATAATATCCAGGCATTAATAATCACAAAATAGATCCTATCTCTTGAGGGCTTACTCTTTATCAAATATCATGCTCCACATTTCTTTTCTATAACCTCTTTACAAGATAGGTACCGCCACTTTATTGTTTGGCTAATCTGAAAACTGAGACTTAGAGGTTAAAAAACTGGCCCCAAATCACACAGCGAGAAGGAGCAGGTCTGGGGTGTGGACCCAGAGCCACGTCCTCAGCCACAGGGCTCAGGATTCTTGACCTGCTTCCCAGCAGAAGCATCAGAGGTGCTGGTCCATCCTGAAGGTACTGAATCAGCATCTCTAGGAGGGAGGCCAAAGCATCTAGATTTTAAAGGGGCTGTGTGGACATTCTGAAGGGCAGTCAGAGCTGTGAGCCGCTGCACTGTGCCTAAGGCCTTGATATATGTTTGTCATCCCCTCATATGTAGCATGTCGTCCACGCATCACACTCACATCTCCACCCTCCCATCCACAGGCACACACTCACTCACCCCATGCCTTCCTATGAAGCTATACACACATCCACCCACACATGCACCATACACACACACACACACACACAACTCCCGGGCAAATCCACCGCCTCCATGCTCTCCCTGTTTGACAACCTCTCTGATTCTCTCCTGATTCCCTGTCCTGACAACTCTGCTCCTCAGTGCATAGGCATCGGGACCTCACAGGGGAAGCAGAGGGAGCCGGGAGTGTGTCGGGGAAGCCGCACCGCGCTACTTTGCACTGGGGTGCAGGAGTCCAAAGCTGTGTCCCCAGGGTAGGTGCACAGAGACAGCTAAGAGCCGAGGCCCCTTCCAAGGGGATGAACAGCCATGGACGCTCCTCCCGGGGGCCGGCCAGGTCCCACCTTCCTGGGCCTTCCTGCCTCTCGGGGTCTAAGGACTCCAGAGGCTGTTTGCCCCGGGTGCTGGGGTCCCAGGACTGAGCTGCCCCTGAGGGTCGGGAGCCTGGAGGAGCCCCAGGCACCTCTCCTCTGCTTTCTCTGGGCTAGATGTCTCCTGCTCCCTGAAGGCTGGGATCTCTACCCAGCAGCACCTCCAGGCCTGGGAGCCCTGGCACCAGGAGCTAGACCTGGGCTGGGCGCCCGGGAGGCTCCCTATTTCCTCGCAGCCTCACTGACCTGGGTGCAGGGCTGGGAGGTGGTTGAAACATAGTGAGAACACCTGACTGTATACCAGTGGGGTCCCTCCCTGCCGAGACGAAGAATTAAAATGTGCTGGCTGCAGGGGACTGCAGGGTGGGGAGGTAGGGTCTGAAGCAGTTAGGACTCCAGAAGGACATCAGATGATGAGCACGCTTTCTCCCGTGGCAATCTTTAAGGGAAAAGGACACGTCTGTGGGTCTAGGCTGGGGGTCAGGGCGGAGAGACCGAGCAGCGGTCCCAGCAGGCTCTTGAGCGGCAGAGGCTGCTAGAGCCTTGCACGGCTCGCCCTGCCCCGCCCCCTCCCCTTCTGCCAGCCCCCCAACCCCGGGACCACCGTCTCGAGAACCTTCCTTGGGCCTCGCCTGCCTGCTTCCTGGGCACCCTCTGCCCTGCCTCATCTCTGCCCAGATCCTGTTCCACATCTGGCCCACTCGCCAGGGTTCAGCACTGCCCTGAGGAGCCCTCCCTCCCAGGGTTTTGTGGTCAGGGGACCCTAGAGCAGTCCTTTCCAACAGAACATTATGTGAGGATGGAAATACTCTATAATCTGTGCTGTCCAATACGGCCATGAGGCCTTGAAGTGCAGCTAGGACAGCTAAGCAGCTAATTTTAATCTTGCAGCCTTAAGGGCTACAACTCTGCTAACGTGGAGCTCTGGCTGTGCCGTAGTCTTGCTGTGTGACCCAGGGCAAGCCAGTCACCCTCTCTGGATCTTGTTTCTTTCATCTGCAGTGAGACAAAGACTCATCCCCTCTCCTCCTAATCTCAGGAAAAGTAAAATCCACAGACACGAAAATCCCACAAGGAAATGTCCTCTCCCTGAAGTGCTACAGCAGTGCAGTCATCCCTAACAAAGATAGAACGCCTGACACATCGCTGCTGGCTCCCGGGCCGGACAAGCCCTCTTACCTGGGGTGGAGACTAGGGCCGCGGCTACCAGCATCAGCAGGCCTGCTTTCCTCCCGATGGGCGTCCCCATGGTGGGCACTCCAGGCTGGGGCGGGCAGCGGAGACGAGCCTCAGCCCAGCACACGGAGACTCCGGAGACTCCGGCTGGAGGCCGAGAGGCACCTGGGGGAGCAGAGGGATGGGGAGGCCTCGGAGCTGAGCAGCGCCCATCGCAGCTCCGGGCACGCCACGCTTCTGCCTCAGCCTGAGGAGAGGCTGGAGTCACTCCCACCCTCCCCACAGCCCCCGGGAAGGGGCCTGACTATTGCCCAGCAGCTCTTCCCGGGCTGAGTGCCTCATGCTGGCCCCCTGGGGGTCTGGCCCTGCCCTGGGCCCCTCCCTTCCTCCAGCCGCCCGCTGGGTGGTGCTGCTTGGGAAGTGAAGGCAGCCTCTGCCTGTTAGCCGGGAACAGCTCTCCTGGAGGGCTGGAGGGGCTGGGGCCTGAGCCCGGGTGTGGGGAACCAGATCCATCTTCTCAGGATCAGGCCCACTCTCCCTGGTCCTGCTCCCACAGTGGCTGGGTTGGAGGGTAATGAGGGCCTCTGTGAGTTGCCTCTAGTCTCCAGGAACCAGCCTTATTTCTCTAGCAGTGAGGAGGAGTTTCACTGATTCATCCCCACCCTCTCACCCTTATGTGCTGTGCATGATGGAGCCATAACTTTGGCCCCCTTAGCAAGGCTCCCCAACCAGATGGACTAGTGGTCCTGACAGGCCTCTGGGCGGCAAGAGAGAACGCAGCTCCTAGAGAAACTTCCCTCCTGCCGAGATGAGTTGCCTTCTCCAGGGGATCCTCTTGACCCAGGGATTGATCGATCCAGGGATCCAACCTGGGATCAATCGAACCGGGTTCAATTAACCCAGGGATCAACCAGGGATTGACCCAGGGATTCAATCTGGGACCAACTGAACCAGGTTCGATCAACCCAGGGATCGATTGATTCAGGTATCCCACCTGGGATCAATTGAACTGGGTTCGATCAACCCAGGGATCGAACATGGTTCTCCTGCATTACAGGCAGATTCTTTACTGCCTGAGCTACCAGGGAAGTCGGGATGAGCAGAGACTTGGTTAAATCCTGGAGACCTGGAGAACGTGCTCCCTGGGGGCACCAATAGCAATCAGAGCCTCTCCATCAGTCTGAGAGGTGGGGGCCTCATCCTGGAGCAGGAGTGGGGCCACCTAACCCCATCTCCAGGCAAACCCGCGCAGTCTGGGGGAGTGTGGAGTCTCAGGGGCCTCCTTCTGGTGGTCAGAGTGAGCCTGGGTCGCGGGGCCCCCAGGCTGCAGGGAGAGGTCACAGCGCTGCAGGTCACACCTCTTGGCACCGCCGCCTGCTTTGCAGGAAGCTAAGAGCAGAGGGAGAGGGTCTGTGGTTGAGGGGGATGGCCTGGCTGGGGACTCCGCTGCTGGCTTTGCTCTGAGACCCACGCGCTCTGCGCTTCAGCGTCCTCCTGTGGAAAGTGGGTGCTCTGGTATCTCCTCCAGCTCTGAGACGGCGGTGCTCCCGAGTGCAGGGTGATCGAGGGCCTGGGAAGCCTGGCCTGGATGAGGGTGGGTGGTGGAGGCCTGGGGCCCGTGCAGGGCCTGCAGACCAGGCAAGCTCAGGGTCTCTCTGCCTCACAGTGGGCTCCACTCCCCACGCAGAAGGGGCTCCCAAACCTCTTTCAGCCTCAGCATGGGCCACTACCACCCTTTTCCTGCCTCCCCAGCAGCCACAGCTGGGAAGGTTGGGGGGAGAAGCGGCCACAGGGTGCAGGGAAGATGTGGGCCGCGGAGCCGGGTGTTCTGTGCGGGGTGGGTTTAAACTGGTGCACCCCCTCCCCTGCACCAACTCCAGCATCGTGCCCCTCCCAGTGCCAGGCAGCCCAGACCTGCCTCTCCGCTTGCGCCCCCCGACCCTTGTCACTTTCAGTTCCAGACCTCCACCTTGCAGCCGGTCGGACACGCCCCCAGGGCCCTCGGGCAGAACAACTGCCTGAGGACAGCTGTCATGTCAGACGCTCACACTCACGCTGGGCTGAGCAGGCTTCAGTCCTGCGTAAGGGTTACCCCAAGGCAGACAGACACACACCTACTCTCACACACTCCCTCACACACACACTCTCACACAGGCTCTCACGCTGGGAGAGCTGCGATAGGGCCAGCAGGGTGCTCAGTCATGGAAGAATCTAGAAGCAGGACCCTGGAGGGTCACAAATGCAGTTTCTGTCCTCGTGACAGGCAGCCGCTGGGCAGGGGGAACCACCTCAGGCTTTGGAACCACGGGAGGAGGTGGAGACCTTGGCTTCATCCCCTAACAGTGTTGTGAGCTTGGACGAGTCACCTCCCCTGCGGGACCTCAGTGGTCTCCTCTGCCGAGTGGAGACCATAACACTTCTTTCACAGAGCGGCTCTGAGCGGTCAGTGAGGCGTGGAGCGCCCCGCAGGGCCAGTCCTCGGGCTGTTTGGACTTGCCTTGACTGACGGTGGGCTGGGGCCATGGAGAGAGGCCGGGGCAGCAGACCCCTTCCCACTTCAGCCAGGGCAGCTCCCCTTACACCTGCTGTATCTGCTGGACTTCCCGCCCAGGTGCCCTCTACACAAAGGGTTCCACGGTTCCAAACGGTTTGCAAACGTCTCTTTGGCAGCATGCCCCGTGCGGAGTCTGGCCCAGAGAAGGTGCTCAGTCATCGTTTGCTGCCTGCCCTTTGTCTGTCTGCCAGTCCTGAGAGCTCATGAGGGGGAGGGTGCAAGCTCAGGGAGACGTGCCCTTATCCTGAGCTGTCCGAGCGGTGCAGAGACGGACGGACAGGGACTGGAGGCTGGTCTGCAGACTCGGGCAGGGGTCTGCTGTGCCCACCAGCAGTGCTGGAGAGAGTGGGTGGATGTGCGTGTGTGTGCACGTGTGTGATGTCTGTGTGCATCTGTGTGTTCCGTCTGTACGTCCCTCTGTATGTGTGTGGTCTGGTCTTCTGTCTCTGTTTATATGCACGTATCTGTGTATCTGTGTATGGGAATATCTGTTCCTTGTGTGTATGCCTCTGTGTGTGTGTGAGTGTGTGTGAGTGTGTCTTACGTCTCTGCCCAGCACAGGGTATGAGGACCCAGCCCTGCCTTGCTTCTCCATGATCCATCAGGAGCCCTCCACCCTGGATCATTCACCTCCACACAACCGTGGTCACAGGTATCTGTTATCTCTCTTGTTTGCTGTTGTTCCAGTCGCTAAGTCATATCTGACTCTTTGTGACCCCAAGGACTGTAGCCCGCCAAACTCTTCTGTCCGTGGGACTTTCCAGGCAAGAATACTGGAGTGGGTTGCCATTTCCTTCTCCAGGGGATCTTCCTGACCCAGGGATTGAACCTGCATCTCTTGCATTGGCAGGTAGATTCTTTACCACTGAGCCACCAGGGAAGCCCTGGTTATCTCTCTTACTATAAATAATTATAACACACCATGAATAACACAATCCCTCTACTCATCCTTCAATTTAATCCGGGCTTTCATCAGTCACCTCTAGGTTCAAGGGCCCTGGGCATCCCTGGGGACTGAGACCTGCGGCCCCGGAGGAGACATGGGTGGGGAGGGGCTGGGACCGGGCGCGTCTAGGGTTGTCCTCTGGGAGCATTAGAGACTGATCAGCTCAGTCAGATGTGCCCTGAGCCAAGGCCTTGTGTGAACACCCCCCCACACACACACCCTCCCCTCCGCCTGCTCCCGTCATGGAGCCTGGGTCAGAGATGGGACCTCACTGCCCCCGATACGAGGCACTGGCATCCAGCCTTGTCCTGCGTCCGTCCCTGCTGTATATTTATTTATTTATTTTTTTCCCGCTGTATATTTAACACTGTGTGCCAGGCACTGTGCTAAGCGTGAGGGGTGGGCAGGAACAACACCACCTGGCAGAACCCTTGCCCAGCTGAATGCGGCCGGGGGATGTGCTTGAGAGCCTCAGGGGCCAGTCATCTCCCACACCAGCCCTATGACACGCTCTAGAATGCCCAGGATGGAGCACAGCCTGGAGTGGAGCTATGCCAGGCCCAGAGCTGGCCCCAGGCAGCTGCCCCAGTGCGGGGGGGAGGCGCAGGCTGGCACAGGCGGGCACAAGCTGGCACTATTTGGGACCCGTCCTGAAAGAGCATGGGAGTTAGAGGCTGCTCCAGGTTCAGGGGGAGCTGACTGAGTTGCTGGGCCAGGAGACAAGGATCTGGAAGACAACTGGGGGGTGGGAGGCTGGGAGCTGGACCCCACCAGGATCTGCTGGGCTGAGGACCCCTGCTCAGGGCCAATCAGCAAATGAGAGACGCCCTCCACCCAAGGGCTTCCCCTGGCGTGCTAAGTTCCCGGCCCTGGAACCCGTGTCTCCCTTACCCTGACAGTGGAGATCTGAGCAGGTTTGGGATGAGGCGGGTAGGAAAAGGAGTTAGGAGCCCAGTTGAGGGCAGACTCAGTGACTTATTATAGGCCACCAGGGATTGCGGGAGCACCCTGGGTTCCCCGCACCCGGCACACTGCTTAAAGCAGGGGGTCTGATGTTGACAGGCCTGACACTTATTAGCCAGTGTAACCTTAGGATAACTAACCGGTATAACCCCAGTTACTGTATTTGTTACTGAACTTCTCTGAGCGTCAGTCTCCATCTGCAAAGCGGGGATGAGAAGGGTACCACCCACCTCCCGGGACTCCTGTGAGGTTGGCACCATTCCTGGCCCATAGTAAGTGCTTGGGGAACATCAGAGCTTGTCACTGAGCACCCTCACTGGTCTCAAGTGCAGGCACCAGCACACTGAGGGACACACAGGTGTGCCCACAGACACCGTGCCTGGCTGTGAGTCTGGCTGCCACACGGTCACAACATTTGGGCCACACTCACATGGATGGAGAACGCTGACAGACTCCCCCCTCCCCATCGCCCTGGACGGGTGCCTTCCCCCGTCACCCCACGGGTGTGGGGGGCCTGGGCAAGCCCCCACAAGGTACACGGCCACACCCAGATTCCGTGCGTGCAGGAGGGCGCCTGGCTCAGACACACCGTGGGCTCCCCCGAGCAGGTACTTCTCATCAGCCGCCCCACCGCCTGCCTGTGGGGTCTAGGATGGGAGGGGGACTCTGGCGACGAAAGGAATTGCCTATGAAAGGGTCCTGGGACGTGACCACTGTCTTCCAGGAAGGTCTAAACCATCTCCACGCCCCGGAGGATGGGGTCCGCAGTGGCCTCGCGGGGCCGTGTGCCCGCGGGGCAGGAGCCGGCGGGAAGAGGACTGTGCCTGCAAGGCCTTGGTGGCGGGCGGCTGCTGTCCTGAGCTGGAGCAGGTCCCTGGGTGTGTTGGGTGGGAGGGGAAACCTCTCAGTCCCCGTGGGAACCTGAGGACAGGGACTGCTTGGGGACAGGGCAAGCCTGGCCGCGCTCCCGCCCCAGCCTGCTCCCTGCGCTGCCTCCCTCCTGGGCCCTGCTGGTCTCTGCAGGCTCTTTGTGTTTGCAGCTGGCGCCCTGAGGCCCTGCCCCGGCATGACCGGGACTCCGGGACTCCCAGGCTCGGGGATCTGCCTAAGCTTTGGGTCCTGGGCAGGGGGAGTCGGCCCTTGATCTGCGGTCTGCAGTCTTTCCCTCCTGTGCCCACCCTCTCCACTGAAGAGACCCCGCAAAGTGGGGAGTGGACGGGAGGGGAGAGCTCTGCAGGCTTCTGAGAGGCCCTGCAGGTGGGGCACGCAGCGCCCAGACTCCAGGGTTCCTGCCTGCCTGCCTGCCAAGCGTGGGGTCTGGGGGCAGAAGGGGAGAGGGCTTTGGAGGAGGGCCCCTTCCTGTGACATCAGGAGTGGGAGCAGTTGTTCTAACTTGGTTTGGAAGATCCAAATCAGGAATAAATCAGTGGAGCAATTTTGCACGTCCCCTCATCTCTGCTGAGAGGAGATTCCCCCCAGTTTCTGGACAGACTGGTTCAGAACCAAACCTGGTCAGGCTGGGTTTGAACTTGCTCCTCCTCTCTGGCTAGCGTCCACTCTAGGGCCCAGGTTAACGGCACCTGTGGGGCTACCCTGCAGGAGGACCACCCTTCCGCCAGAGCCAGGGTGGAGAAGCCTTTTGGTCTGTGAGGCAGGCAGACATGGAGAGGATGCAGGCTGGAGGGGACCAGCTGGTTTCATCGGGGTGGGTGCCCTGAGTGTGGGGTGGGAGTCATCAGATAAAGAAGCTGAGGTGCCCTTGGGTTGGCCCATGTCCTGGGGTGGAGTGCGCTCGGTTTTGGGTGAGACCGTAAACACCTTAGCTGTGGTTTGCACCTTCTTTGGGTAAACGAGGAAACATGGGCTCGGTTTATAGCAAGAGAGCTCATTAAACCCATGGAAGGACTTCTTCACTCCAGGATGGTTACCATCAGGGCACAGAACCCACAAAAACTCCCATGAATATTCCAAGTCAGCAGACCCCCAGGGGGTTTGGTCGAGACCAGGGAGGTCCAGAAGGGTGAGAGGTGGCCAGCATGGAAGAGGGAGAGAAAAGGACGGCTGTCTGCTCATGGATTCCTGAGTCACTCCCGCCTGTATCATTTATTGGAGGATGACCTGAGGCTGGGAGAAATTTACGGGGTCATCCAGCCCA